>NC_065422.1:1286666-1608333 GCF_024362695.1 Pectinophora gossypiella
ATGCCCTGGATGATTGAGAGGAGTCCTGTGCCCATCAGACACTTATATAAGCTATTTATGTATATAATGTTTAACCAATGATAGTCGAATTTGTTTTCGAATTCATGTTTGGATCATAAACGATTATTACGTGCTCTGCGGTGAAGGAAAACATCTTGAGGAAACCCACATTCCCGTGAGACTTTTCAGAGGCATGTGACCTAACCTGTATTGGGCTGGTTTTCTCTACGCGGTTGGAAGGTCAGACAGGCAGTCGCTTCTGTAAAAAACCGGAAAATATTAAAGCTTCAGGTTAGGTAAGCGGACCCTGTGAAAATCGTGAAATTCGTATAGAGCATACTCCACCACGCTGTTCTACTGCGGTGGAGGCGTTTGGACCTGTAGTTATTACATTAACCGTTGTTGTTGCACCTAAGTTTTTTATGGCTCATTCCTGGTAGTGGTTGCCTGGAAGAAAATGCTTGAGAGCAATAAGGCCGCCGGGCGTGCATTAAAATATATTGCATTAGATTTGATCATCTCAGCTTACAGTGTACTTGTTTATACCTAGTAATGTTTTCTTTTCTTCATTCCTGTCGAGCAGGAAGTGCAACATATCGTCATCGTCATCAGCCCATTAACGTCCCCACTGCTGGGGCACGGGCCTTCCCTATGATGATAGGGAGATCGGGCCTTAAACCATCACGCGGGCCCAGTGCGGATTGATGGTTATTAACGACTGCTAATGCAGCCGGGACCAACGGCTTAACGTGCCTTCCGAAGCACGAGATGAAAACTTTTTTTTTGTGGTCACCCATCCTATGACCGGCCTTTGCGAAAGTTGCTTTACTTCAACAATCGCAGACCGAGCGCGTTAACCGCAGGCCACCGAGCTCCTCCAACATATATAATTATTTATTTATCTCAAAGGCAATCTAGGAGCTAATGAAAGCCCTCTCACGAGGCGTTATGAGGCTTTGTTTGCTCATACCCGACAGAGGCCGTAAAGCTTAGGCCCCCAATTAATTGGGCCTCAATCCCAAAGGCCGTTACACTTTTTATGGCCTCTTACTGTATCTCCGTTATTTCATATCAAATAAGGCCATGTTTTCCTTGTTAGGCCCTTGTTATGGCGGAGAACCATTTTTATTTAGGTTATGAAGAGTATACATAAACAGCTATCCAATCAAAACATAACTTGGAAATGAGAGCCAAGTTCAATATTATGATAAATGCCTTGGTTGTTGACTTCAACGACAAAAGAAGTGATATCTAAATGGGTGCCAAGTTCAATGGTCAGTCCTGAAATTTATTTATAAGTAACAGTATAACATATCATATCTTCTTATAACATAAGATAATGTATTGTAGCCTAAGGTCTGTCTTGGCTAGTTTTTATTACACACGGTGTGGCTCGCCAGTTCTGTTTCTTGAACTTGGCTGGACACGCTACCGCGTGTCTAGATAGTCCCTTTGCTGGGCACAGACAATTGGAAGGGGAGGGATTAGCCCATCACCCGTACAATGGGGCTGTTCGGCCCATGCCGCACTGTAAGTGGAAGTGTCTCCTGTCGTGCCTAATGATAAAATTGCAGCCTATCATGTAAAATATACATTGCCGGTGAAGTGGCTATGGAATTTGAGAAGCAGTAGATCTATAGTAGGTAGTTATCTGTTTGTAGGAATAGTAGTATCAGAGAACCGGTGGCGGCGGTTCTCATACAAAATGCGCGTCCGGGCCTTTCCATACTTCTTCTATTCCGTGGATATCATGGTCTTCATAAAAAAATATTTATCCTACTCAAATGGAATTCCATAGTCTCTGCTTACCCCGGTGGGAAATAGGCATTAATTTATGTAACTAACTACTCATTAAAACAAATCAATACACTTCTGATTTTTTGTTACCTAAATACCTAAATAAAACACAAGTATTTTTGAATTTGAATTTAGAACATCTACATTAATAATTAAAAAGCTTAAATCACCCACTGTATGAAAAAGATTATAGTATTTTATGCAACAGTTGTATAAGAAGGGTCAAAAAATGCGAGTGGCGTGAGTTGCGATGTGAGCCTTGGCGAACATCGCAATAAGAGACGCCACGAGCATTTTTTGACCTAGTTATACAACGTTGCATACAATACTTTTTCTACGACGACGTAATTTTAAATGAAACCAAAATTTTCCAATTTATTTTCCAACGCGCGGGTAAATGGCGGCAAATGTATACTTTTTTTTTATAGTATATCTATGGCACCAAACAAAGTAAAGGTGCCAGTTTCCAGGTCAAAAAAAAAAAAAACAACAACAATGCTTTTTTGGCGACATTATAGTACAGTTACACTTTGTAAACAATGCTTTTATAGGCCATAGAGCGTACACTTTTTCAAAGAGTTTAATTATGTATGTACTTATATTAGACTTTTTGGTTATTTAAATGCCAGATTAAAGTAGAGGAGTAGAAAAAAATACAAATGTCATTTATTATTTATTTTTAAAATTCGAATTTCATATTTTTCTGATAATCCTTACGAAACATAAATTGTCATGTGCTTCATTTGTGTAATAAAGATATTTTTTGAGTTTGATATATTTATTCGTAGGTCTTTTTTTTGGCGGTAAACGGGAACGGGACAGTTGCTTTCTTCATTGAATAATCTAAATAATTAATACGAAGTGGTGTTTTGTGGTTAATGATCGCATTAAGTTAGTCGGAAGACATTCGCGAGTGTTATTATATCGGAGTATTCAATAAACAAAGTGTATCTGCCTATTTTCGCTTCGTGCCAGGAAGCTGCTTCATAACTCGAAAGTTTATGCGGACTTTTGAGTTAATTCGTTTGGGGTTCGGAGTAGGAGTCTACTTCGAGGGTGGGGGCTTAGGTTTCATCAACATCATCTTTCATCATTTCATCAATCATCAAGAAAATAAATACGTCAGACATGGCTGTATGGGCATAGTTCCCTTTGCCTTACCCTTCGGGGAAAACCAAAACAAAAAAAAAATATTCGTAGGTTTGATATCATCATCTCCCTAGCATTATTCCGTTATTCACAGGGTCCGCTTACCTAATCTGAAGATTTGACAGCTTGTAATAACTATGTTTACTTATTGAATAATTTAGATAATAAGTAAATAAATCAAATACTGGACCCAATTTATCATCTTACTTTCGCCCACGTAAATAAATATTAAGAATCTTGAGTTTATTTGTGTTCTAATATGAGGTTGTATAATTTGAATATAAATTACCAGAATTTTCGTTTAAGGAAAAGCTCGAATAAACCTGAATACGACAGGAAGGAAGATTACTTCTCTGCTAGGCTTTGAATCCAGAAAAAAAGGCGTTCAGCTGTTTATCGTTCCGAAAATGTTATTTAAATAAACATAAAGTAAAACAAAAAATTTAATATTTATTAATAAAATATTTATTTGAGTTATTAATCGGAAATCAGACTCATTTATTCAACGTAATTATCACGGATATAAACTTGTTGAAGGTCAAAACCATTTTTGAATCTACGTCATTTCGCAAGGTGTTATGACTGAGGAGAAGATATGACAAAAAACTGCAACAGCAACACATCTTTTAAATCAATGTATACATTACAAGTTATTTAATAACTAGAGGCATTTTTATCATTTAGGTAATAATTAATCTCAGAAACAAACTCTTTTTATTTATTTATTTAATCTCATAATAAGCTTTTTTCGGCTTACCATCTATCACGTTGGTGTACTTAGTTTGGGTGTGGGTACTTAGTTCATTCATCATTGCGATGGATGTATCTCTAACCCCAATATGTTATATTATGTTAATTCCAGGTCTGGTCAACGCAGAAAATGTCTTTTTTTTATTAATAGACCAATAGCAATGTTTTGAGGAGCTCGGTGGCGCAGCGGTTAACGCGCTCGGTCTGCGATTGTTGAAGTTAAGCAACTTTCGCAAAGGCCGGTCATAGGATGGGTGACCACAAAAAAGTTTTCATCTCGAGCTCCTCCGTGCTTCGGAAGGCACGTTAAGCTGTTGGTCTCGACTGCATTAGCAGTCGTTAATAACCACCAATCCGCACTGGGCCCGCGTGGTGGTTAAGGCCCGATCTCCCTATCCATCCTTAGGGAAGGCCCGTGCCCCAGCAGTGGGGACGTTAATGGGCTAGTGATGAGAAATGTTTTGCCTTATCACAGATGCAGATTTAAATATAATCCAATCACGTCACAGGTTGTATCAGCCAATCAGAATGGCGGTCCTAAAACGCGCTAACGAAGTTTGCACGGTCGATTGTATCAATACTAATTTTGATTCAGTACAGTGAAACCGCGAACCTCAAGCATACCAATAACCCGAGGGAAGGCCTTTTTCATTCAAATTTTAGTGTTCCCTTCCTTTAAGGACGGGATGGAGAGCCCTCAGGTGTTGCATTGGTCCAGCCAATTAGTTAATATAATCTCAGGCAACTATAACAACCTCTGCGGTCCAGTGGTTGAGCGTTGGCTCACGATCCAGAGGTCTCAGGTTCGAATCCCGGTGGGGACATACACAAACATCACTTTGTGATCCCTGGTTTGGTTAGGACATTACAGGCTGATCACCTGATTGTCCGAAAGTAAGATAATCCGTGATTCGGAAGACACGTTAAGCCATTAGTCCTGGTTATTACTAATTGATGTAAGTGAGTACTCGTTACACGAGTCCTGTCAGTGGCCTTTGGCGGCTCAATAATAATCCTGACACCAGGGTTGATGAGGCTGGTAATTCAAATTCAAAATAATTATTTATTCCGGAAACTAGTCCATATTATGTTAGTAACAGAAAGTTTAACCTAGTATCAGTAACAGATACGACAACATTCTAAAAAAATTTAAATAAAATAAAACAAAAAAGAATCGTAATATTTTTACAATATTATTATTATTATTTAAATTTTTAAAATTTTATTGTCAAGACTTGTCTTTGTATTCTATGAAATGTAAGGTAATAACTACTCTAATATCAGTTTTTTTATCAGATTTTCTTATATAGACATCGGTGCTAATTCCTGTAAATACCATCTAATTTTATTTTAAGTTATATCTGTCATTTTCTTATCCGCTGAAAAGGAAAGGGACGGGTAATCGACAAGCATAAAATTTATGGAACACACGTCAATTTTAAGCACAAATCTAAATCAACCGTCTAAAAATTTTACATCAGTCAATAACCCGACACAGGTAAGTGACAGCACGTCAAACGGATTGCATACCAGCGACATACCTTTTTGATTCACCCGGGTTATTCATTCATTTACTCACTCTTCCTAAAATTAAGACCTGTGAATCATCCGTCCCTTTCCTTTTAGACGGTTATGAAAATGACGGATATAACTTAAAATAAAATTAGGCGATGTCTGCAGGAATCGGGGCCATCATCGGTGTTAAATCCAATGAACTACGTATATTGCATGTAAAGCGAGAATATTCGAGATTATGGTCAATGTAATCTGAGATTAGTACGATGTTTTGGAATACAGAATAGTTTCCCATTTTGATTTCTCTGTAGTCGAACGTTTGGATCACAGATAATTGATTTCACGTGGTTTCTGAATAGAGTAGGCTCATATAGAGTCATATAATAGGTTACCCCCCCCCCCCATTATATGTATTATATGAGAATTAAACATAGTTCGCTAGGCTGGTGACTTTATAGGGTGTTAGTGAGGATTCAAGTTGATGTCAAGTGGAATTTTCCGTCACAATAGTCATCATCATCAATTTAAGAGCCACTGTTGGAAACACCAACATTACAAACGTAATTTTGGCTGTCAATTTGACAACCAACTCCTTTTTTTATAGCTGTCATAATTTTTTTATAATGTAATTTTCGCCATATTGATTTATCGAACATCGTTCGCTCGCATTGTACTCCTATTAATAATTGTAAAATTATACGTGAAACCAACAAATCGTGGTTTTCTTCAATCGCATTTCCATCACACATCAGCCCTTCAGCCCAACAGAAGTTGTACAGCCACGCTCTTGTCGGTGCAGCATTTTCCATGCTACTTTTTGAGGGAAAAATAGGGCAGTAGATCTCTGGCCTTCTGCCCCGCAGTACTCTGTCTGACGTAAGTGAGACGGCGTCCAGAGTAGTCTATTACAAATCCACACTAGGACTCCTGTCCTCCGCCTCTGAATAGTACTGACAGTTACTGCTGCCCTCTGTCAGGTTCCACGCAAAAGGCAACAGGAGGTCACAAAAGTATGGAACTGAAAATAATTAAAAAAAGAACACTAAAGTATTCATTGACAGGAAATCCCACCTGATATCAGCTCAGAATCATCCCCCTCAGTGTTCGTTACGGTGTCACTAACAGCTATACGTACTTGTATGAAATCATAACGAATACTGGGAGCGGGAGGATTCAGCTTATTATTCTGAGTTAATAATGAGTGGAATTCTCCATCGCAAAAGTATAGAATTGAAAATAAATAACCCAGATTACCCATCTAGGTACATACATTGTAAGATGAACTAAGTACCCACACCTCACTGAGCTTTCTGTTATACCAACGTAATGGATAGTTTAAGGGATAACCAAGGTAGCAGCTGCACGTTTTCTATGTTATTTCTTTGCTTCCAGTCAAATGTAACGGCCTCGGTGGTCCAGTGGTTGAGTGTTCTGCTCACGATCCGGAGGTCCCAGGTTCAAATATCGGTGGGGACAAATCACTTTGTGATCCCTAGTTTGGTTAGGACATTGCGGGCTGATCACCTGATTTTCCAGAAGAAAGATTATCCGTGCTTCGGAAGGCACGTTAAGCCGTAAATCCCGGTTACTTCTTACTGTTGGTACGTAGTCGTTACTTGAGTCACGTCAGGGGCCTTAGGCGGCTCAATAATAACCCTGACACCAGGGTTGATGAGTTTGGTCATCCACCTCACAACCCACACGATAAAAAAACGTCCAATATAGATCACCAGCCTTTTAAGTATAGGAATATCCCCAGCTGGATATGAGCGTGTTGACTAGACTCAGATATAGTTTCTGTCATGTGACACCGAGGTCAAATATTCCACTCTTATCTGACCCACATACCTATCAGTTACGTAGGTACTAATTTATGCGTTCGTATTACATTGCTTTAGTGTTGCATCCATACTAATAATACTCTCATCATATACCTAGCGTTATACCGTTTTTCACAGGGTCCGCTAACCTAACCTGAAGATTTGATAGGTCCGGTTTTTTACAGAAGCGACTGCCCATCTGACCTTTCAACGCGCGAAGGGAAGACCATCCCAATACAGGTTAGGTCACATACCGGTAATGTTTCACGTGTCACGATTTCACGATGTTTTCCTTCACCGCTGGGCACATGTAAATCATGTATGACTTCGACACTCATTGTCAATCACACAAATTCGACAATCATTGGTTTAGGCCTGTGCTGGATCGAACCTTGGACCTCAAAGTAAGAGGCAAGCGTTCTACCAACTGATGACACATAATAATATGACACACGATAAGAAGTCTCTTGATGATTTTGAAGTCTCTTGATCTCTCCTTGTGTATGGTATTAAAATGTTTCATGTACGTATGTGCATTGAAGAACACTTGATTTGATCTTACATACGGCTCGACTGGGGGGGGGGGGGGGTTGTCATTGCACCCCCATGACCTGGGCGATAGGTTGGGTCATGGGTGGCCAATGCAATTTTATCTAATTCCCTACGGAGACAGATTGTCTACGACCTGGTGACACCGACCTGGTGATATTAGCTGGATCCGCTCCTGCTCATTATACAGGGTGTAAGTTACACCCTGTATACAGTATACTATACATATGTAGACAATTATATGGAGTTGGACTAAGATTAAATTAGCGTGGCGGCTTGATGCATGCGGTGCAACCGCTGGGAGCAATACAGATCTGTACATTACTATGGTGTGTTCATTCTGGCTATGTGGAACTCAAACTGTACATACACTCACATAAGTCCAAGGTTCGAAACCCTGTCGGTTTACCTCAGCATTTTTTCTTATTCAAGCCGAGCTTGAATGTCTTTCCACTAAACAGTAGTGAAACAAAAGGAAACGAATTTTTTTATCAATAACGTCGACATCTTCCACGAAACCCTCACCAACTTTAAATATAAAATTACAAATATTGTTTAAATTCACTCAATTTCCTATAATTTTACTTTATATACTTTTTATCCATTATTTTGTTTTTTCTCTATCTTCTAGCTTTAAGTTAACTCAAACACGTGTGCGTGTTGTTTTATTATTTGTTTAAAACTAACTTGAATGTTGTATACGCCTGTAACGGTATAACATACGGTCATTGTCCGTTGAATTTTATTCATGTATTTTTTATGTATATACCGATGGTGTATCTTAAATAAATAAATAAATAAAATAAATACACAGAGGTGGAGTTTTTGATGTCCCCAGCAATTTCGAACCCAGCACCCCCGGATCGTAAGCCGAAAGCTCTAACCACTAAACTCTAAACACAGAGGCTGCTCAAGAAATTCCGAAAGTGTGTGGAAAGGTAACGGACGGTCAAAACTATTTAATTTTCTCATTTGGAATATTAATATGGACGATACGGATTATTAACGATTTATCAGCAGCGTTGGGTTTACGATCCGGAGGCCCCAGGTTCACATTCCAGTGGGGACATTTATCACAAAGGTCACATAGTGATATTATGATCAGTAGTTTGGTTAGGACATTACAGGCTGGTCACTTGATTGTCCGAAAGTGAGATGATCCGTGCTTCGGAAGGCATGTTAACAAAGCCCAGTTTCTCATTACTTATGTAAGTATGTAGTCGTTACATGAGTAAGGGGCATACGGCTCAATAATAACCCTGACTCCAGGGTTGATGAGGTCGGTCATTCACCCCACAACCGACACGATAGGAAGATTAACGAATTAAAAGCATCGCAATGGGTCACAAAAGTCCGAGGTCAGTGACCGGGACCGGTGCATCCGCTCAGGTGGCCGATACTAACACATCTACCTTTGTCTTGATTTTGTTGGATGTTAGTAATCCCTTTGAATTTAAAAAAGAATAAAATAGATACTATAAAAGGACGCCTCACACAAAAAACAAGACAATAACATCATTTACAATTTTCAAAAAACAATTACAAAAAATCAAAACGGATGTTCGTCGAGACGATCATAAGGTGGTGGTGGACGTCCTGAGATAAAAGGGCCTCACTCAGCTCACGTCACGGCGTGAACCACGACGCTGATAATTATTATGTAGACTCTGCTGAATGACTTTCATAAATATGCCTTAATAGTGTATATATCGTGGCCATATCATAGAATTGATCATTTCATGAAATGATCGACCATTTCATGAAATGGTCGTATTTCATGAAATAGAACAACATTCGTTGGCCACATCATGATGTGGTTTGGCCAGATCAATGAACACAAAACATTTAACGATATGACCAACTAAATGCATGATTACTTCATGATATGGCCAAACGTTAGCGATCATATCGTAAAATAGTAACATTATCCACCGGTAGTGGCGCTGGTGTCGCTTTGTTTATGTTTTGCATAATGGCGGCGGACAATAATTATTCTTGTGTGAACGCGAATAATACGAATAATAATGAGCAAATACAAGATAAAAGTGCATTGAAGCAATGTTTTGACACTAAAGTGAAAAGAAAAACTCGTATTAACAGTAGACAGCAACTTTATTTTTATTTTTAGGTTATATGGCAAATAATGAAGGTCTACTATTATACTACTATTATTAGATTTCAAAATATGATATAATTAAAACTGCGAATGAAGAGATATTAATTTTAAAAAAGACAAATATAGACGATCCTACTGTCCGTAAAGTTTCTTTTTTTGACGTGACTTATTGTAGATATGCCGCAGATGGCATTAACTACTTGAAACAGGATTCTATTAAAACGCATAAATGTTTTTGTCATAATTTAAATTATCATAATCCTTTTTTTTATAATTTTTACAAGGCATAACAGTAGGTTAGGGTGCGGCGGGGGTGGCCCTTGGGCCACCCCTACGCCGCCAGTATGTTTATCTTACACACGAAAAGTATACTGAATGATGACCAATGGCATGAAATAGTGTCAAAAATATGACGACGACTTCAAAGCGAGATGCAGTTACGGCGTATATGTCAACTACATCAACACTCCGTTAATCGAAAACGACTTTTTAATTTGTAATTGACTTTTAAACATTTTTGTACTTTGTACTAGAGTAATACATTATTTCCTATGTTATTTCGCGTTTTTATTACACCACTTATCATGGACACCCTACATTAATGATATGGCCAAACGTGGATGGAAATATCATTAAACGCTGACGTTTCAACGATATGGTCAGTTGAAGTTGGCCATTTCATGAAATACGACCATTTCATGAAATGGTCGATCATTTCATGAAATGGTCAATTCTATGATCTGGCCACGACATATATAGAATTACTTAAAAATTACTTAAATTTAATTAATGTGTACATGAACAAATATTATTACAAAAAATGTATTAAAGAGAAAAAATCCGCTCTGTTATTTATCGATTTAATTTTTTTCTTTGAAAATAAAAAAAATCTTCGTAAGCAAACTGGCTCCAAGTTGTCTTTTAATTACTTGTGGCTCGACTGCTTATCCTATTAGGGATTACTGGGGCGAATTTGTGTATTTATGTATGTTATAAACACTGTATTTTTAATTATTTCAATTAATTTATACCAAACAAAGGAACAGAATTCAGTTCTCGCTGACGACTTATCGTCCAATAAACGATTTCATCAAAACGTTGATTGTATGAAATTCTTTTTCCGATGTTATTCACAATTTTTAACTAACTGCCGCGTAGTAAAAAAGAGGGTTGTGTTTGACCGCTATGTATGTACGTATATTTATGAATGTGTGTGTACCTACCTATTTTCTTGTTTCATAATATTATTATAATATTAATTTGTTATGACAGCAGGATAAATAACTGAATAGTCAACTTTCCATCAAATTATAGTACGTATTATATTTACCTACATATTTTCCATCAAAAATCCCGTACTACTTCCGAATATTTCTTCTATTTAAATAAGTAAATTAAAAATTCGAATTACGAATTTAAGAGACGTTTTCTTTTTTTTTTAATATATAAATAAATAAATTCGTTAATTTGATTAAATACTTTTTTCGTGGATCGGATGAAGGCTAATAGGATTACGAAAGCGGTAGGGCGAATGTTGTTGCCATGGCTGGCAGAGGAAGACCTAGAAGGACGCTATGTTGACTAAATTGGGGGATGTTCTTAAAAAAGGTTTACGACCGAATGATCGAAGGTACGATCTACTATGAACCGGCGCGGGATTGATGAGTGTGAAGGGAAGCATCCTTCTTCACTTTCATCAATCCGCGCAAAAGATACTTCTCAAGTATCAATTCCATTCTGCCTACTCCGTTGGGATATAAGCGTGATCGATTCTGGACCTTTGCAACTGCAAACGAGTATGCCAATCGACAGTTTTTTTTTTGTCGTGACTTATTGTAGATTTGCCGCAGATAGCATTAACTACTTGGCCGGACAGTAGCGCTGAAGGCTCTCACCCGTACAATCGACAGTGACAGTGATAAAAATGTATGGGATTGACATGTCACCTTATGTAATAAAAAAATAATAATAAAAAAGTTTATTTAGGTAAAACCTACGACACACATATACATTCACAATATTATGAAGGTCATATACCTTTGGTGCCGCAGTTCACCAAAAAAGGCCAGGGTTCAGTGAAAATTTACCCATTTTCAACCCACGCCGATTCAGTTTCATTTATTTTTATCACTGCTACATGTCACATTATGTCATAACCTACGAATAAATAATTGTTTGCAATAGACTATTTGACTGCTTCAAAAAATAATTATAAAATGCTAATCTAGGAATAGAAGCCAGTCTAAGTTGATCAAAAATCAATCTCATTTTACTTTACGATTTATCTTCGAATTTTATTTATGACTTAAGTAACAATGAGTACGACGTTTGACCACTTTTATTGATGACGTCACAGGAAAGTATTTCCAAACAAACCTTTCGTTTTGACGTTTTGAAAAAAGTACTTCATTTGACTAGGTTGTCAAGTAGCCTATTTAGCTTACTCTTAACGTGGTCTATGTTTTTTTTTCGCTCCCATTCAAGCACAGAGTAAGTAAGTACTTAAGTTACCATCATCATCATGAATTTAAGAGCCACGCTCTTGTCGGTGCATTATTTTCCATGCTACTTTTTTAAGGGAAATATAGGGCAGTCGTTTCCCTGTCTGACGCAAGTGAGATGGCGCCCAGAGTAGTCATACTAGGACTCCTGTCCTCCGCCTCTGAATAGTACTGACAGTTACCATACAAAACTGAAAATTCTGACAACGTGTCCAATTCGGAAGAATCTTTGTCTATTTTCAGTTGTTACAGCTATCTACTTTTACTGTTTATTTTTCTCCATACTCACGTACAGTGTCGAGTATGAGAAAAAAGTCTAACTTACGTTCTCTAGAGATCTCCTCTTATCAGCGTAGATTGGAAATAAATTGCTTCGGGAAATATCCTAGGCGCTTTAGCATGAGCGATAGCGGTTATCGTAGGAAGCGTTGAATTCGGACAATTGCACAGAACATAATGTATTCCCATATTCCAAATTATTATTCTTATTTTTTCATGCCCTGTCAGGTCCAATACAGGTTAGGTCACATACCTCCGAATGCATTTCTCGGGAATGTGGGTTTCTTTCACCGCTGACCACGTGATAATCATTTATGATCCAAACATGAATTCAAAAAAATTCGACAATAATTGGTTTAGGCGTGTGTTGGATTCGAACCTGCGACCTCAAAGCGAGAGGCAAGCGTTCCACATTCACACTTCAAGTTGGAATATCTTATGAACAAGTAGTGATTATTATATTTCAATGCGACAATCTTAAATCTTTAGATCTGTCAAAGTACAGAAAGTCAGAAAACAGTGTTGTGACGTGCATAGTGATGTATCAGTCGAGATTAGGCCGCTCGAGTTTGTTCTATATAACATTGAAATTAAAATATATCTTTATTCAATAGGTAACATAGTTACACTTTGAAACGTCAGTTGTTATATAAGGAATTTGTCATTCACCTAAAACTACTGCAGCTTCTCACAACCTGTATAGCCAGGGAAAAGGAGCTGCAAGAACCTCGGCATAGGGCCCTAGAACGTTCTTTAAAAAAACATAAAGTATTGTTATACCATAGAATAAGGAATAATACTACGTATAGAACGGCAATACTCCGCTCCCCACCAGCGTCTGAGCTAGGTTTACCTCACCCCTCCTCAAACATAGTTTGGACTTGAATCGTATGGCGTCAGACGTCACACACACAGATGCGCGTGTACGATAACGTCAATGTGTGTTGTCTGTGTAAAACGAGGTTGTTTGTATGAAGTGTCCGGGGTGTGATTATACACTACATTGCTATTTGCTACATTATACGCTTTCGTCTCATAACTTATACTACAATTTGAAGAATCACTAAAGGATTTTCCTGCTAAGACACACACATGCAAGGCCCTGCTACTTCCCTAGAGGAAAGTGCGACTTGCCTTAATATCCAGACTTAAAAAGGTTATCTATTTCTAGTCTAGAATTAATTAAACTTAAAGGTACTTAGATAATGTATAATAGAGAATATCAACACGTTCACTGTGTATGAACCACATATGGGCCAATAAATGTGATACACATACGTGTATGTCCCATATGTGGGGCATATTTTTTCTTGCCATAGTGTGTCTATGTTCATAAATTCCAATGTTGTTGTTGTGTTGTGTTGATGATCCGTGCTTCGGAAGGCACGCTAAGCCGTTGGTCCCGGTTACTAGTTACTAATGTAAGTAAGTAGTCGTTACATGAGCCATGTCAGGGGCCTATGGCGGCTCAGTAATAACCCTGACACCAGGGTTGATGGGGTTGGTAATTCACCTCACAATCCACACGATAGAAGAAGAAGAAGAAAGTTGTTATTGAAAAATAACATTGCTCGTGTGGGATTGATATCTAATTTTCAGTTACTGTGAACGTGTAAACACACATACTTAGCATCACGCCCGTATCCCCGAAGAGATAGGCAGTGAGTGGTATATAGTGTGTACACCCGTTTCTCGCCAGCCATTTTTAAGTCCCATGTATGGGGAGCCTACTGCCATTAACCGGGCACAAATCCTGGAAAGTACGTGATATCAATTACCTATAATCCAAACATGTTTGGCTTTTTGGGAGAAGATTTATTAATTTATTTATTTACTTACATTTCACGACTTTATAGTGCAGAGGCGCCAAAGCGCCGTGAAACTTTAAATATAAACAATAATATAATTAAACATTATGAAACTTAGGTGTAAACAATATAAAAACATATTTAATTTTCACACATCATTCATTATCTCGCGAAACCTCAGACACTCGCGACACACATACGTCCACTCACTCACAAACAGATCACACTCTGGTGCTGATGCAAGGAGTGCATTAAGCATGTGCGCGGCACGGAGGAGTGGTGAGTGTGTGCGCGTAATGATTTACTGTTTTGTTTTTTTAAATAATTTTTATTTTTTGTGTGATAATTTACCTGTTAATTTTGAAATTTTATTTTTTTTAGTGTTTTTCATGTTATTCATAATCTTGTTTTTCATTTTTCATTCATTGTTTATTTTTATTGTATTAGTTTTTAATTCATTTTCTCGTCTTACAGCGCATTGGGTTACACTGTAATGTTGTATGTACCTTTATAAATAAATTAATAAAAATGAAATCAAACACATAAAGCCAAATTTGCTGGTTTAGAGCCTGAATCGAGATTCGAACCCGTGACACTACGATGTAAGTCACGCGTTCTCCGAACTAGACTATCAAGGATTTTTTTTTAATTAAGATGGGTTTGCTCTTGACTTCGTTCTTCCACAAGAAGAAGAGATCAACGTTGGGACGAGCTTACCCAGCTGGTACGAGCTTTATTTTATCAATTTATGCGTGTAACCCTCTCCGGTTGATTGAGGGGAGGCCTGTGCCCAGCAGTGGGACGTATATAGGCAGTTTATGTATTATGTTATGTTATGCGTGTAACATCACCCCGGAGGCTTCCAAAATAGTGTTGCCGAAAAATCGATAGTTTTACTATCGATAGTAAACAGCCAAAATCATCTGCCCAACCGATAGGCCTATCGATAGTATCGATAGCTCTTTTTTGGCGATACTATTGATAAGCAACGATAGTATCGATAGTATCGATAGTTAAAAGATGAAAAACTATCGATAGTATCGATAGTTGAAAAACAAAAAACTATCAATACTATCGATTAATTATCGATACTATCGTTTTTTGGTAAACTATCGATAGTTCGATCGAAAACTATCGATAGGGCGCTATCGAGCGGCAACACTATTCCAAAACAACTTTGCAGCCAATTTACGCCTATTTTGATCTAGGTAAATTACTACAGCCCAAACTTGGGTCATTGATGACTTTTCCAATATCCGTTATGACTATCAGATCAAACGCCTGTAAATATAGGGACCCTGCCTTAGGGCACGGCTTGACTTGTGGCATAGAATATTACACTATCATAATATCTATATAAACGGCCTCCGTGGTCCAGTGGTTGAGCGTTGAGCTCACGATCACGAGGCCCTGGGTTCGAATCCCGGTGGGGACATATCACAAAAATCACTTTGTGATCCCTAGTTTGGTTAGGACATTGCACGGCAATTCGGCTCAATGGTAACCCTGACACCAGGGTTGATCAGATCGGTCATTGACCTCAACCTGAGGAGACGGGAAGAATAAGCCGCTGAACGGATTCTGTTTCCAAGTTTACTTGAAATTGAGCACCAGGGAAATGTCGACCCTTACAATTAAAAACTTACTATTCCATCCTTATTTCAAGATTATCTAGGAATAGATAAACCTGGTATAAGCCGATAATAAGCAGAGATAATATAAACATTCCGTGATCAAATCAACAAATCGCCAAATAATCATCTCTGTCAATGTCAGTCAGGTTAAGGTTATTCCGAACTTCAAGCAGGTTGAGGGCTGGTTTAGCGATAGTATGAGATATTACAAGGTACATATAACACATAAACTGCCTATATACGTCCCACTGCTGGGCACAGGCCTCCCCTCAATCAACCGGAGGGGGTATGGAGCATACTCCACCACGCTGCTCCACTGCGGGTTGGTGGAGGTGTTTTTACGGCTAATAGCCGGGACCAACGGCTTAACGTGCCCTCCGAAGCACGGAATCATCTTACTTTTTCGGACAATCAGGTGATTCAAGCCTGAAAAGTCCTTACCAAACAAAGGACAGTCTCACAAAGTGATTTCGACAATGTCCCCATCGGGAATCGAACCCGGACCTCCAGATCGTGAGCCTAACGCTCTAACCACTAGACCACAGAGGCTGTTATGTTATGTTATTACAAGGTATTATAAATTATTCCGAGTTTATTTGTAGAGATTTCGCTTATTCTTAGGTTCATCATCGTCACCGGCCCATTAACGTCCCCACTGCTGGGGCACAGGCCTTCCCTGTGGATGGATAGGGAGATCGGGCCTCGGGATTGGTGGTTATTAACGACTGCTAATGCAGCCGGGACCAACGGCAATCGGAAGCACGGAGGAGCTCGAGATGAAAACTTTTTTGTGGTCACCCATCCTATGCCCGGCCTTTGCGAAAGTTGCATAACTTCAACAATCGCAGACCGAGCGCGTTTACCGCTGCGCCACCGAGCTCCTCTTAGGTTATGATCGGTTTAAAAAGTTACACCAGGTTTATTTGTAAGGCCGTATATGTCTAGGCCTATACCCCTCTGCCTGCCCGGATACAGGCGTGAAGATGTGTACACTGTGTATTACTATGCTAATATAATAACCGCGCTTCTTCGTGCCATAAAATAAATTTCCATCGAGGTTTAATGGCCTCATTACTTCAGACCTTAGGAAGTGTACACGTATGTGTATTCATTACACATGATTTATTATAGATAGGCACTTCTTATCGTGTAGGTTGTGAGGTGGAATACTAGCCTCATGAACCCTAGTGTCAGGGTTGTGATTGAGTCGCCTAAGGCCCTTGACATGGCTCATGTAACGATTACTCACTTACATCAGTAAATAGTAACCGGGACCAACGGCTTAATGTGCCTTCCTAAGCACGGCATCTTACTTTCGGACAATCTGGTGATCAGCCTGTAATGTCCTAACTTAGAGATCACAGTGATTTTTGTGATATGTTCCCACCGGGATTCGTACCCGGGGCCTCCTGATCGTGAGTCCAACGCTCAACCTACTTAAACACCACGTTGGTCTAACAGAAAGTTTGGTGAGGAGTGGGTACATGGTTCACCTTACGATGGATGTACTTCTGACTACCAATATTAGTACAAAGTCATAATGTGTTATGACTATGTTTATGTTTTATGTAAAAATGAAATTCGTGAAACCGATTTTTAATAAAAGCTTTTTGGACCGCTTCAAAGAAATTAAAGAAAAAAAATTGCGTTTTATTTTTTTGTTAAAAGGTTTTATTTAAACACATGTGTGCCGCGGTCAAAAAGCACGTTTGATTTGTACAAGTAAATGCTTAAACGCGGTAAAATCTGGTCCATTCAACCCCGCTCTCTTTTACCTACTCTTGCAAACAGATAACTACGATAGCTCTACTGCTTCTCAAATTCCATAGCGACTTTACCCGACAATGTATATTTTATGTGATAGGCTGCAATTTTGACATTACTTTTCGTAAGATGCATACGAAAGTAGTTTTTTTGATAAATAGCCGATCATACTAACATTTTTAGCTTTCTTGTTATAAGGAGGGTTCTCATAAGGATCTCCTTGCATGATAATCGATGTTTGACTTATTGTCCTGCAGGTTGTAGGTAATGCATAAGCCGATCTTTTAATATACTAACGCAGAGCTCTGTGTGTCGTAAAGTTTGCGGACGAGTGGAGTGCAAAGTTGAAGTATGAACTATTCGCACATACTTGTATGGCGCGCGTTTCGCGCTCGCTTGGTCCTTCCAACCTTTCTTTTCCGTGGTTTATGTTGTGCTATAGAATTTCAATAGAAATGCGTGTTGGGGAGAGAATCCCCTAGAAATATCCTGACGACAGTTTTGCCAGGCTATAAGTTATTCAAAGGTCGTGCTAGCTAAGCAAATCCAATTTATTCGTATACCCACATTCCCTCCAATCTCTCCCGTGCCCCATAGAAAATCATTTTTACAGACGCGATCAAGTAGAAAATTAACGATTTCTTTGTAGAAGCGAACAATTTTAGGGTTCCCTGTTTGGATCGGACTCTATAAGAAAGAAAGATTTATTTTCAAGTTAAAACAATAAAAAAGCATTATTACAATATGAAAAAAAGGAACAACATAAAATTACACAGAGGAAATTCAAAAAATCTGACTCGTACGGTGTTTTGAACACGCAGTTCTTGATAAGTCGAGAGTTTTTATGTACCTAAGTTATATTAAAAATAAATCATCAACACAAAATTTTAATATAAAATAATTAAAAAATATATACCTACAAAACCCCACGAAGGGTGAGTATGACAGAAATTTGGCCAATTCCAAATCTTAATTCTCAATTTTCGCGCATGAAAATGGAATAAACAAATTCCTAGTTATCCCAAAGTATAAATACAATGGGAACGCGAAAGTTTGAGAATGGATCTGACTTCAACTTCAGAACTATACTTGGATTGAAGTCATGCAGAAGATTGAATTACTTCAAGTTGTTTGTTCAAGTAATTAAATCGGTAGTTAAATTACTGGAATTCCGAAGACTGTTAATGTTTTATTACTCGTAATTTTATGATAGATTAATGAAAAGGTCTTTGTTCTTTATAGTTTTATTGAATCTCATATTAAAAATCCAATACCCTTATCAGCTCTGAGGAGCTTGGTGGCGCAGCGGTAAACGCGCTCGGTCTGCGATTGTTGAAGTTAAGCAACTTTCGCAAAGGCCGGCCATAGGATGGGTGACCACAGGAAAAAAAAGTTTCCATCTCGAGCTCCTCCGTGCTTCGGAAGGCACGTTAAGCCGTTGGTCCCGGCTGCATTAGCAGTCGTTAATAACCACCAATCCGCACTGGGCCCGCGTGGTGGTTTAAGGCCCGATCTCCCTATCCATCCATAGGGAAAGCCCGTGCCCCAGCAGTAGGGACGTTAATGGTCTGGTGATGATGACCCTTATCAGCTGGACCGATTTGGATGATAGATAGAGTGGAATCTAGGCCTCTTTGGATGGATTTGGATCTTTGGATGAATTTGTTTTGTTCTTCTAGTGGACTGTATGTTGATTGATGTATGTTAAAATAAACGTAGGTCGTGAGGAGGAAGTGTACTTTATTTATAGGTGTATCTACCCCCTTTAGGGACACACGCGTGATGTTATTTTACGTAAAAAGTCTTTACTCCAACTGCACGAGGAAAGCAGGCCAAACTGTAGATAAAGTAAACAAAACAATTATAATTTCCCAAACGAATTGATGTTGCTCTAAACAGATGTTTAGAGCAGGAAAGCTTTATTGACAAATGCTAACGATAGAAAGAGACGGAGAACAATCTTAGGGCAATCTCTAAGTAGAAAGTTTGCTCTACCATTAGGTGGATGCCATTTAGCAACGTTAACAGTTCTTCAACTAACTTAAGGCGCAGCGCTTCAAAATGTTCCGGTCAAGTAGTTAATGCCATATGCGACAAATCTACCTAGCATTATCCCGTTTTTCACAGGGCCCGCTTACCGAACGTGAAGATTTGACAGGTCCGGTTTTTTACAGAAGCGACTGCCTGTCTCACTTTCTAAGCCGCGAATGGGAAACCAGCCCGATATAGGTTATGTCACATACCATCGAAAATGCATTTCTCGGGGATGTGGGTTTCCTCACGACGTTTTCCTTCACCGCTGAGCACGTGATAATCATTTATGATCCAAACATGAATTCGAAACGTATATGAAGAAATAGGTTATAATTTGGTATTTGGTATAATAATTATTAGGGAGCGGGAAAATATATTTTTTATCTCTTTATTTGGCGTTGGTTACCAGCGCCATCTCTTGGTTCTTTTGGGTACTACTATACAATTTTCCCATCATTATAGAGAGAGAGAGAGAGAGAGAGAGAGAAGTATGTAGTCGTTACTAGTGATGTGCCGGATCGTTAAAAATGTATATCTGCGGATACGGATCTGAATACGGATATTTAGTGTAAAGATCCGCGGATACGGATACGGATCTTTATTTTCTTATTCGATATTATTCGATTGGTGTCAAAAAAAGATTAAAGTTTTAGTTATTTCATTGTTATAAAAGTGATATTTTATCTTGCTTTCGTTATAAAGACCTATCTATCTAAATGTTTGCAATATAAAGGTGCCAAATATTTGATTTTAAGAAATAAAAACAATCTGAATGGAATTTTATAGTTTTTATTTAATAATTCTACTTAATGACCTGAAAAAGATCCGTAAAAGATCCGCGTGAAAAGTAACGGATACGGATACGGATTTTTCTTTTATCTCGGATATCCGCGGATTCGGATACGGATATTCGGAACATCACTAGTCGTTACATGAGCCATGTTTGACATGCACCCAGACACCAGTGAGATGTTGCGCCTTATGGCTTTGATATACGATACGACTTAAGTTCAACCTTTTAGCTTTTAGGAAAAAGTGTATTAGTAAGTTCCGGAATAACTAGGTAATCAAATCTTAGCATAACTTCTCCTTAAGTGTATGAATTGAAAATATTATCGCGTAGTAAAGTATTTCACATGTTTAGTGTTAACTAATGATTCGGAAATCAAGTAACTGTAGCTAACTTTCTTAACGTTTCATATAAACAAGTGTTCCGGCAGGTTCTGCATACCAACCATGTCGCACGCGGTGCGAAATACAGGGTGTTAGTGACATCGTAACGAAAACTTTGAGGTATGATTCAGACCATGATTCTGTGTTGATTTCAAGTGGAATTTTCCGTCGCAAAATTCCTGATTTCTTTTTAGTATCTTTAAAATATTTCCACCTTGTGTATCGAGGGCTTCGACAAATAAACGCAGCGTATGCTATTTACGTGGATATATAATAATAAAAACATTTATTTGCTCGATATACATTGTTAAAGGTCTTAAATCTAGTACAGTAGGTAGGTATATTCAATATAGACATCGAACGGCTGTTGGTCGAAGCCCTCGATGTAAACGCGCCGCATGCGTCGCGGGTGCCATGCCGCAACGGCTGTGGCAAATACGGGCTGGAAGTCTTAGGTTCGATTCCCGGTAAACGTGCAAAATAAAGTTACTCGTGATAGTGTCCCTGGTTTGTTTCCGGATATTACAGGATCTGACTGTCCGAAGCAAATGGAATTCCATAGTCTCTGCTTACCCCGTTGGGAAATAGGCGTGAGTTTATGTATGTATGTATGACTGTCCGAAGATCCGGTTATGTTGTGTTTGTGTATGCATAAAGTCTGTTCCGACGTTCCCTGCAGTGCACATAACAACGCTCGTATCTGTACTGCATAATGGACTTAAACTTTAATGCTCAATGCACACAGATGGTACCGGGAGCGGTCTGGGGCTGGAAGCCACTTTGTACGCTTACCTCAAAGGGCTCTTTCTCACTAGGACACTACGTACACCAGAGGGCTTAAAAGGCCACAACCATAGATTAAGGAATAATACTACGTTAGGACGGCAACTCTCCGCTCCCCACCCGCGACTGAGCTAGGTTTACCTCACCCCCCTCGAACATAGTTTTAGACTTGCATTGTATGGCGTCAGACGACAGATGCGCTTGTACGATAATGTCAATGTGTAGTGTCTGTGTGAAAAAAGTAACTGGGCGGTTAAAATGGCCACAACGAAGCAATTCATCTAAAAAGCAACATTGCAATTTGACATATGCGCATATAAAAGTAATTGCGCAATGCAAACAAATGTCAAATAGCAATATTGCTTTTTTAGGTGAGCGGCTTTTATGTGGCCTTTTTAACTCCCCAAGGCACAAGACACCAGGAGTCAAGAACATACATTTAGTAGGTGGCGTTTACTTTATTTGTTGACTTGCTGACCTTCCAAACCCGAAGGGAAAACCAGCCCAATACAGGATAGGTAATTCCACGCGAGCCTAGTAGTCCAAAAATGATGTCCCGGAAAGCTCCCGCTGTCGGCTCTTTGTGTATTAACCTTAATACGGACAGTACACCCACTGAGGAGATTAACTTCCTTACTGCCTTTGAGTCCGAGGAAATTGGCCTTCTGGCGAAATTTTAAGTGGATGAACGAAGTATCAATATTCTATGCTATTGGGAGCGAATGTAAAACGCGTTCAGCTGCTTATCTTTCCAGGCGTGACCTAAAAACCGACAGAATTATGTCCTTTCTACGTCTACGGCCCTGTACCGAGGTTTTTCTTTCAGCTACTTTTCCTCGGCTTTACAGGTTGTGAGATGCAGTTTTAGATGAAAGAGACGTTCGACATAAAATATTACTTATACATTGTTTTAAGTTTACGCGGTTATAATTAAAACACATAGTAACGGGTTCTTACACATAATAACGAGTTCTTACACATAATAACGGGTTCTTGTAATGTACCCTCATTGATTTAAAAGATGTGTTGCTGTTGCAGTTTCTTGTCATTTCTTCTCCTCAGCCATAACACCTTGCGAAATGACGTAAATTCAAAAATGTTACTTTGACCTTCAACAAGTTTATCCATGATAATTACGTTGAAAAAATGATTCTGATTTCTGATTACCGCGTTTA
Organism: Pectinophora gossypiella; assembly: GCF_024362695.1. Taxonomy (NCBI): domain Eukaryota; kingdom Metazoa; phylum Arthropoda; class Insecta; order Lepidoptera; family Gelechiidae; genus Pectinophora; species Pectinophora gossypiella. The sequence continues at coordinate 1,309,514 of NC_065422.1, forward strand.
AAGCAGGTATATGATCATGACACTTGCAACAGTATCGAAATATCGGGAGTCTCATATCCCTGCTTTAAACGCGGTAAGAACCCGTTATTGGTGCTAATTCCTGTAAATACCATCTAATTTTATATTAAGTTATATCTGTCATTTTCTTATCCGCCGAAAAGGAAAGTGACGGGTAATCGATAAGCATAAAATTTATGGAACACACCACACGTCAATTTTAAGCACAAATCTAAACCAACCGTCTAAAAATTTTACATCAGTCAATAACCCGACACAGTTAAGTAGACAGCACGTCAAACGGATTGCATACCAGCGACGTACCTTTTTGATTCGCCCAGGTTATTCATTCATTTACTCATTCTTCCTAAAATTAAGAGCTGTGAATCATCCGTCCCAAAATAAAATTAGGCGGTGTCTGCAGGAATCGGGGCTATTAAGTGTTTTAATTATAATATTATTTATGTAAAAAAATTGACAAACCTCGTTTCGTATTACGCGTGTGAGTTTATGTGAGAATTTTCTATGCGAAGTAATTTCAGTGTTTTGATGAAAAACACATAACAAATGAGACCAAATTAAAAAGATTCGTTTTAAAAATATCTCGACCGGGAATCGTACCCGGGCTGCGCTACACACCTACCTCGGTAGTTCCAGAAATTATCACTTTTATTGGAGCGCTATTCTTTGCAACTGCAAGAACAAGAGTGGATTTAAACTTTAAAGTCGCGTACATACGGTCGAAAAAAAATAAAAAATGATTCTCAGAAATGATTGATGAAATCAGAATATTTTTTTTTTGTATTAAACGCATCATCATCATTTATTTATCTCCAAGTTTTATTCTGCAATAGTTTTAGTTTTCGTTTTATTTTTTTTCATACCATTTAAAAGTTGTTGTGTTGTGTTGTGTTAGACGATCTATGTTTTTTCTTTTTTAAATTTTATTTTCAATTATTGTTCTTTTTAATTTGCTAACTTTAGTTATACTTTTTATTATCAGTGTTGTGTGCGTCTATAATTGGCAGGCATACCGGAACTTATCCTATGTGTATTTTATATTGTGTGTTTGTGAATGTACTGCTGTTGATGTACCGTAATAAATAAATAAATAAATAAAAAATAAACGTAATTGTTGAGGACAAATTTGTTGAAGGTCAATTACAACCGTTTCGAGGTTTTGTTGAAGAAAATCCCATCACGCGAAAAGCCGATGATAAATAAATATCTTTCATTGCACTCAAATCACACAACACAAGAGACAATTTCAATATACTCAAGCAAGATTATATTTTTTTTTACATTGGGGCATAAAATTTTATAAACTAAGTACATAATGAAAATTGAAAAATAAGATAAAAATAAAAAAAAACAATAAAAGCAACACCAGCTTATTATAAATAGAATACTTCTTCCAGCCGGGTCTGCATGACAACCGCGCCGCGGCGCGAATTATATCGAGCGGTTGGACCAATAAACGATACGAATGCTATCTACGTAGATGGACGTCAAACGGCTATTGGTCGCGCAAATTATATTGAGCACAGTAAAATTCGCGCCGCGCGCGGCGCGGTTGTCATACAGGCCCGGCAGCTCGCCACATTGAACTACCACGCCTATTCTCTGCGCAAAAAAGCTGCCAGCTCTCAGATTACAGTACAATTATTGTTCTTCAGCAATTCCATCCCGGCGATCAGTCATATATTTTAGCACATTGTCTGTGCGTCCGTGTGTCACACGTTTTAAACTTTAACGCGGACAAAGCAGCACTGCTCCAGGGAGATTAACTTTGTTCTATTTGAGATTTTCTTCGAGAAACTTTCTTCTGAAGGTCGGAAGTCACGTTTGAAGCAACTGGGGCAGTTGTTCGCACGTGTTGGAGGCAAGATGCAAGTCTCCGAGTAGTTGTTATGCTCTTATGGTCCACGTATAAATAATTGGTACTCCGCAGTGCAGTTCCTTCAGTATTTACCCGACTGCGGCAAATCAAAAAGGGGGGTTATGTGTTTACGTATGTATGTATGTGTGTATGCACGTCTCCCAACCTAAATCTAAACCACCTGTCAGAATTTAACAAATGAGTTGTCACTAGAAGCGTCTTACCTAAATAAACTTTTTTATTATTATTATTATTATTATTTTCTTCATTGTCTGGCGGTTATAGGCTATGTGACGTCACATTCAATTCAATGTGGCGCCCTCTGGAGGATGTTTAGAATATAGCCCTGGTCGTATGCTAATTTGTCCTAAGAGTTTGTTTACCACGGCATACGACTACAGCTATTTTCCAAACATCACTATTCGGAAGAATTTCAGACAAAATATACCTATTTTCTTGTTTCATACCTTTTAGAGCGTTATTTAAAGCATTATTTAATTTATTTTTATTTTATAATTGCTCTTATGCTAAATGAAGGATACAAAAACACAAAAATAAAATGCGCATTAAATTCCACAGACTGTTGCTGAAGTTATTGACTACCATGGAATAATACTACGTATAGAACGGCGACTCTCCACTCCCCACCAGCGTCTGAGCTAGGTTTACCTCACCCCCCTCGATCTTACTTTAGTCTTCAATCGTATAGGCGCCAGACTGCACACACACAGATGCGTGTATACCATTACGTCAATGTGTAGTATCTGTGTAAAACGAGGTGTTTTGTATGAAGTGTCCAGGTTGTGGCACTACCAAAAACAAACCTGTCTTGACCGCCTAACCAGTCATCCTAATAATCTTGTCTCCAAGCCTTTAAATCCAAGTATTCTTTCAAAGCTGCTACACGGTCGTTTCTCCAGTCAGGCCGCGTCAACATAAACTGCTTATAGTCAGTCTGTCGACTGATCAGATCAAACAGGGAAAACAAAGTGGTTCTATAAAGGTTCCGTTTTTCCTTTCGATGTTCGGAACTCTAAAAATACATCGACAGAGAAATCGGTCCCCTAGTAACAAAATGGGATTATATGGGCGGGTTGATAACCTCTCACCATACGGTTACCATCATATCCATCTAAGGAAGGGCTTTAGTGGCTGCAAGTTGTCTAGGTTTTTTTTTGTTTTTATTGGAGATATCCTTAGGAAATGGTTCAGTAAGATCTACTCTGAACCGGCGTGCGTGTATATCAATCAATCAATCATTTATTTAGAGGATACATGGTGGTAAAGTTCACAATATTACATTTAAGTACAGCATGTTTCGCCAGAATAGGCGTGTAAGGTACAAATATATACTGTCACATGATGCTAATAAAATAAAAATAAAATAAAAATGTCCTTATATAATAGTAAATTATTGAGGACAGAAGAGGCAAGATGATTGGACACCTAATAAGACACGACGAATTCATTAAAAACATCATAGAAGGAAAGCTAGAAGGAAAGAGAGGAAGGGGAAGACCAAGAAGAGCTTACATGGAACAGATTAAAGAAAAGGTTAACGTCGTGTCTTATAGGGAAGTCAAGGAATTGGCCTTTGATAGACTGGAATGGAAAATGCTGCACCGACAAGAGCGTGGCTCTTAAATTGATGATGATAATAGTAAATAATCACTGGATAAATTCATTAAAATTATAATATACTTTGTCATTTAGCCATTGGTATAACTTTGTCTTAAATAATTTTATTGATAAATTCTTTATGTCATTAGGTAACTTGTTATTAGTCTGACACACATACATAAACTATTTCGGTTGTATTTCTCTGTACTAGGTGTCTCACAATACCGCAATTTTTTTTTAATTTTTATATCGATTGATGATCTGGAGGAAGCAAGAGAAATATGTCCGGATCGAAGCAAATGGAATTCCACAGCCTCTGCTTACCCCGGTGGGAAATAGGCGTGTGTTTATGTATGTATGTATGTAAGTTGTCTTTTTAATTGCTTATGGGTCTGACCGTACTATTAGAGATTCCGGATGAGTGAAATATGACCATTTCATGAAATGATCGAGCACGTCATGCAATGATCAATTCTAAGATCTGGCCACGACATTTACACCCATTCATCTTCAGCTATCTTTAAGTCGTATGTAGTAGAGGCCAAGCCTCTTGATAATAACCGGGCAGTAATCCTGGATATCAATTATTAAAAAAGTAGTTCTACAATAGTTCTATAATACTTTGCACTTTTTGGGCACTCGTTGTATTTATGTAATGTATTGTTTTCTTTACTTATTTGTATGACTGTTTGTGCCAAAATAAATGAAAAAAAAAAATAATTACGTCGTACGGTCACGAGCATTAATATACACTTTGGTACCATGTCACATTAACTTTTTTGACAAATTGAACTGTAAGTCTCACTAAATGTCAAATATGTTAGTGCGACAGAGTCCTAAAGTGGGTGTATTATATTGCTCATGACTGTACAAACAATTTTAACTTCCCAGACCGTCCTACATAACCCGGATAAGTGCTTGGGATTCCGGATAATCGAAAGCCGATCCGGTTGTCGAGTGCAGTCACCAGTACGGACAAAGGGTTTATACTCTTATATGGAGTGGACAGTTCCGTGAAGATTAACATGGCAACACCACGGTCGCGCCACCAACAAAATGTATGGAGTAATATACAGGTGTTAATGACATCGTAACGAAAACTTTGAGGGATGATTCAGACCATGATTCTAAGTTAATATCCAGTGAAATTTTCTGTTGCAAAATTCATGTTATTTTTTTTTATATTTTCAATTCTATACTTTTGCGATGGAAAATTCCACTTGTTATTAACTGAGAACAATGAGCTGAATCATCCCACTCAGTATTCGTTACGATGTCACTTACACCCCGAACAAGTACATACAGATAGCCATACAAGTAGGTATGGGTGTAAGTGACATCGTAACAAAAAATACCTGCTTAGTTTTAAGATTACTTATAGTGTAAATTGATGTTAATTTGTCAACAAAAACTAATGACTATGACCTTTTTAGCTTGGCCTCAAATGGCAGTAACTACTTGGCCGGACAAATAATGACTACGACCATCATTGATATTATCTTATTGACCGCAACGTACACTATTGGGGACAGAACAAATTAAGAACAAACATTAACATACATTGTTTTAAGTTTACGCGGTTATTATCATAATTAAAACACATAATTTCGGGTTCTTACCGCGTCGTCCCGTGATCATGGCACTTGCAACATTTCGTGTTTTGACGTTTAGTAAAATTTCATTTGACTAGTTGGAAACTACCCTATTGGGATAGTCACAGATGCCGATATGCATTACAAAATGTATTGTCAAAATAAACTACTTACTGCACAAACAAAATAGGCTGTAATTTTGATTATCAATTAAAAATATAGACGTGAGCTTATATTACTACCATAATCGTATTATTTTCTTTCAAAAGGTCCATTGTACGGTCAATAAACTTGTCCACCATCATGATTCGAATGAAAGGGGTTCACATAATGGAAATAATTTAAGGTACCGACGTCGCAATCACTTAGAATTGATTCATTTAACTCGTGTTAGTTAGACGAGTAGCAATCAAAGTTCGTTGGATTTGTATGGATATGAATTAAGAGTTTGAGTTCTTTTGTGAGTTCAAGTCCAGTTCGTTTGTGGGTTTTGTCGCCTTTGCAAATTATAATCACAAATTGCGTCACCAATTACATTTTCTATACAGGGTGTTAGTGACATCGTAACGAATACTAAGGGGGATGATTCAGACCATGTTTCTGAGGTAATATCAAATGGGATGTTCCGTCGCAAAAGTATGGAACTGAAAATAATTTAAAAAAAAAAACAGCAAAATGTCAACTCAGAATCATGGTCTGAATCATTTCTCAGTTTTCGTTACGATGTCACTAACATCCTGTGTAATAGTCTGACTAAGGGTCATTACAGACGGACTGGATTTGAACTGCAAGCTACGTGCAATAGAACTGCATTACAGCCGTATAATATTAAAATATTATTATTATTTATTTTATATTAATATACAGGGTGTTAGTGACATCGTAACGAATACTGAGAGGGATGATTCAGACCATGATTCTGAGTTAATATCTAGTGGAATTTTCCGTCGCAAAATTCATGAAATTTTGAGTTTTGTTTTTAATTATTTTCAATTCCATATTGTGCTTTAAGCTGCATAGAACCCAAATTTCAATAAAAAAAACAATAATGACAAATTATCGAAAATTTTCAATGTAATGGAGACAACAATTTTGCGGTATCCGTAATCAGCTGCTCGAACGGGCCAACGGCCACACGCACCGCGCGCCGTGCGCCCCGCTCCGTACGCCCCACTCCGCACGCGCCGCTCCGCACTCCGGCGGCGGCGCGGCGGCGGCGCGGCCTACAAAGTAGGCACTACGAACCGATCCTATTTCTTTCTCTGTCTATCGTAAATTATAAATTTATTTATTCTTATTCTTAAATGGACGGATAACCGACAGACATAAAATTTATGGAATACACGTCAATTTTAGGCAGAAATTTAAAACAACCGACAGAATTAAGTTGACAGCACACGTCAAACGGTTTGCATACCAGCGAGATACTTTTTTGATTCGGCCGGGTTATTCATTCATTTACTCATAGGAATCGGGGCCATTATCTACCTAAAACAGTTGAAACAGTAAATAATTGTATTCTTTGTTGTCATTAGAATAACTAACAACCAACTAACACAACCACCACAATTAGGTAATTAGTTACCTACTACGTCAACCATCCACCAACTTAGTATGTAAGTACCTACGCAAAACCTCGCTACACAAAAATCGAGCGAGATCGCGTCTAGAATTGGGCGGACACTCCGCCACAGTGTTGCCTATCGATATTCTATCGATACCTAGTTAAAAAAAAACCAATAGTAGGTACCTATCGATAGATCTTTTAGATCAATACCCATTATTGTTACAAAGCAAGACCTATCGGTACTATCGCTAGTATATCGATCTAAATGTACTATCACTACTTTCGATAGTTTAGACAATTTTCAAGTTCAACAATTGATAATCTACCTATCGATAGTTCGGCATTTCCGCCGCGTAGGCAATGTCGGCATGTTCAAAGAAAAAATTGTCCGAGAGGAGTGACCTTATTTTTTCTTGTTACATGTTGGTACCGAGGTAAATAAGTACTAAGTTATTCGTGGTTTTAAATCTCATTGTTAAATCATCAGTAAAGAACTAATTAAACCTATCCTGTTCTGTGTACAATATCCATGTAACGGCTACGTACTTACTTACATAAGTAGTAGACGGAAACAATGGCTTAACGTACCTTCCGAAGCACGGATCATTTTACTTTCGGACAATCAGGTGATCAGCCTGTAACGTCCCAACCAACGGCCTTATAAACAGATTTTTGTGATATGTCCCCACCGGAATACGAACCCGGACCCTCCGCATCCCATCGCTCAACCACTGGACCACATAGGCCAAGAAGGTTCTAAGACATAATTAAAGGATCCTGGGACGCAAGACCTCCGAGTTAGGGCTTGTTTGATCTGTCTTGATGGATACTCGGACGTGAATAGCCTCACGGATCAAGGGCAACGCGCGCCAATAAAGTAGGCATTACGAACAGATACTAGGTATTTCTTTGAGTTGATAGGTATCAAGTGGAGTTTCCTGTCGCAAAATTCATAAAAAAAATAGATTTTTTTCAGTCCCATATTGTGTTTTAAGCTGCATAGAACGCACATTTAAAATAAACAAATAAAAATTACTAATTATTAAATTTTATCAATGTCATCAATAATAATAATAACGTATCTACAACTTCAGCTATGCGCAGGTGAATAGCCGGCGCACGGGTCAAGGGCAACGCTCGCCAATAAAGTAGGCATACGAACAGATACTATTTCTTTCTCTGTCACTTGCACCATAAACATACTTCTCTCTCTCTCTCTAGTCGTCGGCTCGACTCGGCCGCGGCCGGTGCGTCGTCGGCGCCCTTAGTCGGCGCCTTTGATGCTTTGCGCTAACGCCGCCGCGCGCTTCCGCTCAGTCGAATACTAAGCTTGACCCGAATCGCGTGATGTTTTTCGAGGATATTTTTTTCGTGTTTGTGAGTGTTTGTTTTATTCTGTAAATGAGTAGTGTCGACTATGATGATAGATCATAGACCATTTACTGCGCAAAAGTATGGAAGATTGTTGATGTTTATTAAAGAGCAAGGTGTTGTGTTTGTGAGTGCGTGTGATACCTACCTACCGTGGAGGAAACGCGATGTTGCATACCTACGTGACGTGACATGTGCTAGGGTACCTACCTAGGTACTTCATCCGAAGGAATAACAATTAAGGTAAGGCAAGAGTAGGGCTTTTATTGTTAATAAGTTAGGAACGTTTTAATAACTGGTAGGTAGGTACCGTGCGTGAAAAATCGTGGCAGTAGGTGTTCTACTTCAACAAACCCAACATTTTTAAACGTTGCACCACTAAGCATCTAAATACAAGAGAATGAAAACTCCTACCTAGATATCAACATCGTATCACGCACACGTAACGTAGCCGCGCGTAGGTTTAGCGTCTGTGTGCCGCGTTGTTCGACTTACATTGCGGCACAGTAAAAATTCAAAATCTTAATTAAACATTTGCGACAAGAAAAACACCCACCATCGTTTTTAGTACAATCAAATAGGCGTTCCATTTTTTTTTTCGTTACGATGTCCCTAACACCCTGTATACAGGGTGTTAGTGACATCGTAACGAATACTGAGAGGGATGATTCAGACCATGATTCTGAGTTAATATCTAGTGGAATTTTCCGTCGCAAAATTCATGAAATTTTGAGTTTTGTTTTTAATTATTTTCAATTCCATATTGTGCTTTTAGCTGCATAGAACCCAAATTTCAATAAAAAAAACAATAATGACAAATTATCGAAAATTTTCGATGTAATGGAGACAACAGCTGCTCGAACGGGTCAACGGCCACACGCACCGCGCGCCGCGCGCCCCGCTCCGCACGCCCCGCTCCGCGCGCCCCGCGCCGCACGCCGGCGGCGGCGCGGCGGCGGCGCGGCCTACAAAGTAGGCACTACGAACCGATCCTATTTCTTTCTCTGTCTATCGTAAATTATAAATTTATTTTATTCTTATTCTTAAATGGACGGATAATCAACAGGCATAAAATTTATGGAATACACGTCAATTTTAAGCAGAAATCTAAAACAACCGACAGAATTAAGTTGACAGCACACGTCAAACGGTTTGCATACCAGCGAGATACCTTTTTGATTCGACCGGGTTATTCATTCATTTACTCATAGGAATCGGGGCCATTATCTACCTAAAACAGTTGAAACAGTAAATAATTGTATTCTTTGTTGTCATTAGAATAACTAACAACCAACTAACACAACCACCACAGATTAGGTAATTAGTTACCTACTATGTCAACCATCCACCAACTTAGTATGTAAGTACCTACGCAAAACCTCGCTACACAAAAATCGAGCGAGATCGCGTCTAGAATTGGGCGGACACCGCCAGAGTGTTGCCTATTGATATTCTATCGATACCTAGTTAAAAAAAAACCAATAGTAGGTACCTATCGATAGATCTTTTAGATCAATACCCATTATTGTTACAAAGCAAGACCTATCGGTACTATCGCTAGTATCGATCTAAATGTACTATCACTACTTTCGATAGTTTAGACAATTTTCAAGTTCAACAATTGATAATCTACCTATCGATACTTCGGCAACTCCGCCGCGTAGGCAATGTCGGCATGTTCAAAGAAAAAAATTGTCCGAGAGGAGTGATCTTATTTTTCTTGTTACATGTTGGTACCGAGGTACTAAGTACTAAGTTATTCGTGGTTTTAAATCTCATTGTTAAATCATCAGTAAATAACTAATTAAACCTATCCTGTTCTGTGTACAATATTCATGTAACGGCTACGTGCTTACATAAGTACCTAGTAGACGGGAGCAACGACTTAACGTACCTTCCGAAGCACGGATCATTTTACTTTCGGACAATCAGGTGATCAGCCTGTAACGTCCCAACCAAAGGCCTTATAAACAGATTTTTGTGATATGTCCCCACCGGAATACGAACCCGGACCCTCCGCATCCCATCGCTCAACCACTGGACCACATAGGCCAAGAAGGTTCTAAGACATAATTAAAGGATCCTGGGACGCAAGACCTCCGAGTTAGGGCTTGTTTGATCTGTCTTGATGGATACTCGGACGTGAAAGCCTCACGGATCAAGGGCAACGCGCGCCAATAAATTACGAACAGATACTAGGTATTTCTTTGAGTTGATAGGTATCAAGTGAAGTTTCCTGTCGCAAAATTCTTAAAAAAATTAGATTTTTTTCAGTCCCATATTGTGTTTTAAGCTGCATAGAACGCACATTTAAAATAAACAAATAAAAATTACTAATTATTAAATTTTATCAATGTCATCAATAATAATAATAACGTATCTACAACTTCAGCTATGCGCAGGTGAATAGCCGGCGCACGGGTCAAGGGCAACGCTCGCCAATAAAGTAGGCATACGAACAGATACTATTTCTTTCTCTGTCACTTGCACCATAAACATACTTCTCTTTCTCTCTCTAGTCGTCGGCTCGACTCGGCCGCGGCCGGTGCGTCGTCGGCGCCCTTAGTCGGCGCCTTTGATGCTTTGCGCTAACGCCGCCGCGCGCTTCCGCTCAGTCGAATACTAAGCTTGACCCGAATCGCGTGATGTTTTTCGAGGATATTTTTTTCGTGTTTGTGAGTGTTTGTTTCATTCTGTAAATGAGTAGTGTCGACTATGATGATAGATCATAGACCATTTACTGCGCAAAAGTATGGAAGATTGTTGATGTTTATTAAAGAGCAAGGTGTTGTGTTTGTGAGTGCGTGTGATACCTACCTACCGCGGAGGAAACGCGATGTTGCATACCTACGTGACGTGACATGTTCTAGGGTACCTACCTAGGTATTTCATCCGAAGGAATAACAATTAAGGTAAGGCAAGAGTAGGGTTTTTATTGTTAATAAGTTAGGAACGTTTTAATAACTGGTAGGTAGGTACCGTGCGTGAAAAATCGTGGCAGTAGGTGTTCTACTTCAACAAACTCAACATTTTTAAACGTTGCACCACTAAGCATCTAAATACAAGAGAATGAAAACTCCTACCTAGATACAACATCGTATCACGCACGCACGCGTAACGTAGCCGTGCGTAGGTTTAACGTCTGTGTGCCGCGTTGTTCGACTTACATTGCGGCACAGTAAAAATTCAAAATCTTAATTAAACATTTGCGACAAGAAAAACACCCACCATCGTTTTTAGTACAATCAAATAGGCGTTCCATTTTTTTTTTCGTTACGATGTCCCTAACACCCTGTATATTTTTTTATTATATAAGTATTATTTTTTATTGCAATATTATTTTTGAACGCACGAATATTGCATCCATGCTGATGAATTACTTGATGGATAAGTGTTTTTATAATTAGTGGCGCCACTAGCTAGATAGGTTTTCAGACTAGCAATGGTAATCAGGTAGTGGGGAGTTTATTTTTAAACTTTTTTTATCGCTTTATGCACAGTTATATTCCCATGCCTACTTTAAGCATCACCTTTCCAAGAATCGTAACAGCTAATAGTGAATTAGGTGAAAGAATAATTTGATTATTTTTTCTAAGTCTTATCCATATAAATCCGACGCACTATACCTAACCGACTACAAGGGTCAATGCAAACTAACCTCTATTTAACAGACTCGACACAGTGTTCTAATTGTACTGGTTATATGCCTTCGGACAGATACCGTCTGTTCTGCTGACGTAACCAGGATCGCTTGTAAATCATGTTGTGTATGCCATTTATGTACCTATGAAGTATCATCTCCCGTTATCATGGGGTCCACTTACCTAATCTGAGGATTTGACAGGTCCGGTTATAGAAACCAGCCGAATACTGTTAAGGTCATATATTATACCTTCGAAACTTATTTCTCGGGAATGTATTTATGTGTATTGTATTTTGTGGTATGACATTTATTACTGGCTTTACGTTCATGTGATCTTGGGAAATAACCTATAGCCGTCCCTAAGTTTTTTCTAATCGTGTGCAAATTTTCATCCGAATCGGTGCAGTGCTCCGTAACCGTAACCTAATCCGAAATAAAAGTTTCGGATAATATCGGATAGGGGTGGAGCCTAATTGGGACACGTTATGTCAAGTTGTTTTGATCGGCTGGCCGCTGCCAGTGCCGACGCACAAGCCGCGCGTATTGTTTGTTTTTTTTTTCTTCTTTTGTCGATATAACTTTTGTCGTTATAAATAAACCCACTTTATTACCTATTTGTATTTAACTTTTGAAATTCCTTAAAAGATGATATCTGTAACCGGAATTATCCGAAACTCCGTAACCGTGTCCGGTATAATAATCATTCTTAAATCCTTATCTAATTCGTATCCGAAATTTCATATCCATAACATCCCTGGTGAAAATAGACGAACATTTACAACACTTTTGCAGGATACATCGTTATAATGTTTGTAATTACGCCGTAATCAAATCCTGAGAGGTTCACAATCCGACCCAAATTACAAATAGGTTTATTATTTACTCATTTACATAGATAAACTCATGCCCGTTATACCTAATGGGGTGTGCAGAGCCACAAGTAACCAAAGACAACTCGCAGCCACTGTTGATTGGAAGTCTCAAGATGGATATATTAACAGTGACAATGGATCAGCCTATTTCCCGTAATAATTATATCCATCATGCAGGAAAAGACCCCCCCCCCCCCCCCTCTGATGATCCCTCTGTCGGATTTTACGACATGCCCGGGAAGACAAGCAGTTGAACGTGTTCTTTGTTTTATTCGCTCCCAGTCCAGAGAAGATAAATATCATCTCCCTCGCATTATCCCGTTTTCCACAGGGTCCGCTTACCTAACCTGAAGATTTGACAGGTTCGGTTTACAACAGGGACTGCCAGTCTGACCTACCAACCCGCGAAGGGAAAACCAGCCCAATGCAAGTTAGGTCACATGACATACCTCCGAAAATTGCGTTTCTCGGGAATGTGGGTTTCCTCACGATGTTTTCCTTCACCGCTGAGCACGTGATACTCATTTATGATCCAAACATGATTTTGAAAACAAATTCTACAATCATTGGTTTAGGCCTGTGCCGAATTCGAACTTGCGACCTCTTAATGAGAGGCAAGCGTTCTACTAAGTGGGTTACCACGGCTAAGACAAGATAAGATAAATAAGATAAATATACTTTATTGAGCACAAAGAAAAGAAGGTCCAGAAAATAAAAAAAAATACAAAAAAATACACAACAGGCGGCCTTATTGCTCATGCAGCAATTTCTTCCATACAAGCTTTAGATTTGATTTTTGTCTTTTTTATACATAAACTGCCTATATACGTCCCACTGCTGGGCACAGGCCTCCCCTCAATCAACCGGAGGGGGTATGGAGCATACTCCACCACGCTGCTCCACTGCACTGCTGTCTTTTTTATATTTATTTCCAATTGTATACTATTGCCACGGAAAATTCCACTTGATATCAACTCAGAATCTAAGTCTGAATCATCCCTCAGTTTTCCTTACGATGTCATTAACGCCCTGTACGTTCAGTATAGAAGCTACCTAATGACTATGAAAGTTAAGTCTAGGAAATACCTTAGCAAATTAAGTAGCAGAGAGCCATAAAATCTTTATCGAACTGTCTCCAATCAGGGCGTTTATGGCTCAATACGGTATCGAAGTACACTTGGAATCGCCCACTGGTATTAAGTACCTATTTATATCGCGTGGGTTGAAACGAGACACGCAAAGACAAACGAAAGCTCATACCTAGTGTTGACTACAGGTCGACATGGCAATCGGGGCATGAGGTGAGCCGCGGAGGCGGGGTCGCCCCGCACACCCGCACAGTCCCCGCGGCGTCTTAGTCTTAGTGTCGCACGAGTCCGTATCGACCGCGTTTATCGATTATAATCTCGTTCACATAATTTATTACTATTGTGTTTTAAAAATGGCTACGGTTGCATCTTCGTCGCGTGTTCAAGCAAAAAAACCAATAATTCACTCTCAAGCTCGAGAACTAGCTAGAAAATTGTGACATTGAACGGAAAAATAATTGTTACAAATTTTCTGTCAATCGGACATTAGACAGGGCTGTGTTTTTGTAGCGATACGTTAGATGATTCAGATGAATAAATATTAACTTAATTGAAAACGTGGTATTATTTTATTCACATTTTGTTACATACATAATAAAAATATATCGATATTGAAAACGTCACGTCACTAGAGAATTGCCATGTCGACCTGTCGTCTACAGTAGTGTTAGAACAGAATCGATCCGCCTAATCTCGACTATACATCACTATGCTAATGAACGTCACAACACTGGCTTCTGTACTTTGACAGATATCACTCGTGCTTTTTTTTGACGTGACTTATTGTAGATTTGCCGCAGATGGCATTAGCTACTTGGCCGGACAAATGGGGAGCGCTGAAGGCTCTCACCCGGTACAACATACATACATACATACATAAACTCACGCCTATTTCCCACCGGGGTAAGCAGAGACTATAGAATTCCATTTGCTTCGATCCTGACACACTTCTCTTGCTTCCTCCACATTCATCAATCGCTTCATACACGCACGCCGGTTCAGAGTAGATCGTATTGAACCTTTTCTAAGGACATCTCCAATTTGGCACCCGGTACAAAGTTTAAGACAACAGGCCTGAGGGCGCCCAGTTGGGCGCGAACCTCGCCTCAGTGCGTCGTCTGAGAGGAAAAATATTTGAAAGAATTAATCGATCCTAGTGGGTCGATAGCGATAAGCGCTGATTGAGGTAAATCGTCGACCACCCTGGCGGGGTCGGTATCGGGGTCCTGAAGTGTTTGGTGTCGCGAGCTGATTGGCTGCCTCTATGGCTAGAGTAATAGGGTCGTCGGGGTCGTATATTACGTCCTTCCGACGCCGATACTTTTCAGTACCGTCCCTAAGCGGGATGTATTCGGAAGCCGCAAGAACCAGGGGACACTCGTACCGCGCATTAAAGTTATTTTAAAAAGTTACTATCTATCTTCTATCGTTTGGGTTGTGAGGTGGATTACCAACCCCATCAACCCATTATTATCAATTGAAATATAATCACTAATTATACTTGACTAGTCGTTCTGTCTACTATTTGAAACTATGTCTACTAATCGTCCCCTTATAAAAACACTTAAAGCGCAATTTGAAAACTTCGGTGTTTAGAGCCAGAACCGGGAATTATTTATTTATTTATTAAGTACTACTACATCATATATATAAAACATTAATTAACAACTAAGACAATTACAGTCTACAAATTAGTAAATAAATTAACAAAGCAGTCTCTAAATTGACGGGAATCCAGGATTCCGGGATTTGGGGCAGTCAGAGGTGCATCCATCGCAAGATGAACTAAGTACCCACACCTCACCGAGCTATCTGATAGACCAGCTAGGTGGTGAGCCGTATCGCCGTCTATAATGTTCGAGCTAACTGTGTTATTGAAAGATGCACTTGATATAAATTAATAACTGATTGGTGCAAGTCCGGTACCGGGGATCGAACCGACGCTCCCCGTTTGAGCAGCAAGCCTGTGAGCCACAGGACCACAGTGACTTGTTATAATGGTGTAGATTCAAACATCATGTCTCTACCAATAGTCATAACCTCCCTAAGTTCTATGACCCGTAAAACTACCTTTTGTCTGACGATACGAGTGTATAGAAGCTGGTGTAAGTGTAGAGATCAATGAAATCATCACACTATACTGACGAAACAGGGCAGAAAATGAGCAGAAAAGAAACACATTTTAGAAAGAAAGAAAGAAACATTTATTATTTTCATACATACATTATTATTATTATTATTTGAAAGTTGTGAGGGCCGGACCGAATGCAGCCCGCGGGGTCACTGCGACCTTGACAGATCTATTGTGACCCTAAGTCCCTACATTTAAATATCCTCCTCTAGACCGATCCGTTCGAATAGATCCAACGTCTTTTTGGGAGAAAGCTCCATGACTTCCTGGGGGTCCATTATGTGGCCCCCAAGTGTACGGCTTCTACTATGTATGAGAGCCTCGCAGCTGCATAGCAGATGTAGTGGCGTCTCATCTTCCCCTAAGCAGAATCTGCATAGAGGAGACTCGGTCAGCTCCATTCTGTGTAGGTGCTTATTGAGTCTACAATGCCCCGTGAGGGCCCGTATCAACAACCTAACCTGCCCCCTAGTGAGAGTAAGGATTTTTGATGATAATTTCTTAGAAAAAGGTCTAATCAGCTGCTTTGAATGATTTAGGCCAACTGAGTTGTACCAAAATTTCTTGGATTCATTTCCTAGTCGCACCCCCAGATGATATCTAGAGGTGCTTTTCGAGATCCCGCAGAAGGGTTCGGGTCCGGTTAAACTTGTGCCCGATCCCTCTCTTGCGAGTTCGTCAGCAATTTCATTGCCCTTAATGTTAGAGTGCCCTGGGACCCAGCCTAGTGTTACCGAGTTTGAGGCCCCCAACTTGTTCAGACTATCAATACACTCTAGAGTGAGTAATGAGTCTACTTCAGACGCCGCCACCGCCTTAAGGGCAGCCTGGCTGTCCGACAGTATGAGAATGTTACTGTTTGTGTTCCCCAAATTTTGGTGCACACAATCAATGATGGCATACATCTCGGCCTGAAAAACTGTGGCGTGCGCCCCCATGCTGGTCACCCTCCTTCGCTTGGGGCACCCTCCGTATACACCCGCCCCTGAGAGCCCGTCTCGCTTAGAGCCGTCGGTAAACCACACCCGATCAGCACTGGGAAAGGGCGAGGGTACAGTTCCAGACCACTCCTCTCTCTCTGGTATTACCACCTTGAAGTACCTCACAAAGTTATGAGTCCCGACCATGACGTCTGAGGGCATCGCCATGACCGGGTCAGTCATAAGGTCCTCTTTGAGCTTTCTCATGACAGTTGATCCCCATGTCGTCTTACCCCTTTCCTTAGCTCGGAGCATAGCTATTCTAGCTTCCCCGATTATGTAGAGATGGAGTGGAGGCAGGTTTAGTGCCGCCTCCATTGCTAAGGTTGGTGTGGACGACATAGCTCCCGTTATTATCATACAAGCCATTCTTTGGACGCTGGTTAGGTCCGAAATGTAGGTTCCAATAGATGCCTTTTTGAACCATGCTGCACAGCCGTACGCGAGCATAGGCCTCACCACAGCAGTGTAGAGCCAAAGCATGGCCTTAGGTTTAAGGCCCCATCTTGAACCAGCTAGGCGCCTGCAGGTGCCTATTGCAGATTTGGCTTTTCTTGTGATACTACCTATGTGTTGTGACCATGTAAGCCTTTGATCGAAGGTCAATCCCAAATATTTAACCTCGCTAGAGAAGCCTACTTGTTTTCCGAAAAGGTAAGGAGGTCTGAGTTTGTCGAGCTTTCTCATGTTTGTGAAAGGAACGACTACGGTTTTGCTCGCGTTAACTGATAGTTTGAACTCTAAGCACCACCGTTCAATTCTTTTGAATGCTGATTGCATGAGACTTGAGATTGTGTAAGGGCACTTACCTACTACAGTAACCACCAAGTCATCCGCGTACCCTTGAGTATGATATTTCGCGGAACTTAGCTCGCTAAGTAGACTATCAACTACCAAGGACCAAAGTAAGGGTGACAGGACTCCGCCCTGGGGGCAGCCCTGAGCAACCTTCAGGTCGAGGGTTGTGTCCATGAGCTTCGTTCTTACTATCCTTGTTGTCAACATTGACTCTACCCAGTTTACCGTTGTACTGTCAATGTTGCGGGCTTCCATGCTCCGGATCATGACCTCTGTAGAGGTGTTGTCAAAAGCGCCCTCAATATCCAGAAAGGCACATAGGGCAATTTCCTTGTCCTCGATTGCCTTTTCCAGACGATCAGTCAGTTCCATAAGTGCCGACTCGGTTGATTTACCTTTTTGGTATGCATGTTGCCTTACATGTAGGGGATTTAGTTTTATGAATGTGTCCCTAATATGTATATTAATTACCTTTTCCATTGTCTTCAGTAAGAAGGAGGTAAGACTTATTGGTCTATATGACTTTGGTTGTGATGGGTCCTTATCCCCTCCTTTGGGAATGTAGATCACCTTTACCTGTCGCCATAGGCTGGGCAGATATCCCCAGGCAAGACTCGCTCTGAAGATTTTGACCACAGTTCCCAAGATGATGTTCTTACCTTGCTGCAGTAGAGCAGGGAAAATATCATCGACCCCGCTGGATTTGTAGGGCTTGAAGCTGTCGATCGCCCACTCTACCTGCTGAGGTCTAATTACCAACGATGCTCTCCTCCAGTCCTCAGTGCGTGGTCTCCTGGCTTTGGGGGGCCTAGTCCCTGGAGTGCATCCTAGATGGTTTGTCGGGGAGGACCCGGGGAAGTGTACCTGCGCTAGTAGTTTGAGTGTTTCTTCCGCGGACCCGGTAAAGATCCCATCGGGTTTTCTCAAGAAACCTAGATGGGATGGAGGGGCTTTGGATACTATTTTGTGGAGTCTTGCTATGTGAGGGGTACCTTTTATTTCCTCGCAGAATTTTCTCCAAGATCTCCTCTTTACCCTCCTCAGTTCTTTGTTGAAGCCAGTTAGGGCCTTTGCGTAAGAGTCCCAGTCCTTGTTACTCTTGGCCCTATTAAAAAGAACCCTGGCTTCTGATCGTAGGCCACTTAGTTTTTTGTTCCACCATGGTACTTTCCTGTTCGTGGACGTTGTTTTTAGAGGGCAGTTGTCCTGGTAGGCCCTTAGGAGTCCTTCCCTTACTGTCCCCACCGCTGACTCGATCTGCTCCGGGGATCTGATCTGCCCATAAGGCCTGCTCAGCTCCTGCCGTAGGGAGGCTCTGAAGCCTTCCCAGTCTGTTGTCTTCGGGTCGCGGTACGCTTCTGCTGTTTTCTCCAAGGTTAAAGTGATATCAAACCTTACATACCTGTGGTCAGAAAGCGATGCCTCATCCGATACGTGCCATCCCTTTATATGGTTGGCGAACCTTTCTGAACAAAGTGTAATGTCCAGTACCTCTTGTCGGGCCCTTGTTACAAAAGTAGGAACACAGCCCGAATTTATTATTTCAAGGTTATTGGACATAATAAATGAGAATAGTTCCTCACCTCGTGGATTGGTATTGGTACTCCCCCACCCAGTATGGTGCGCGTTACTGTCACACCCAATGAGGAGTGGTACCTTCTGGTCTTCGCAATACTCTACGAGGGCAGCCAGCTGCATCGATGGGTTTGGCGTCTCTCCTGGTAGGTAAGCCGAGCAGACAACCAGCCTGGCTCCATTTAGTCTTGGGAGAGCGACGTAGGCAGCTACTAAATCATCTGTGCACAGATAAGGTATAGGTAAGAAATTAACATTTTTCTTGAAGACTATGCAAGCTCTAGGCCTTACGCCTCCAACATTATATAGTAACTTACCTGAGGTATTGAGCCCCATGACCGTGTTCTTGTTGATCCACGGTTCTTGGATCAAAGCCATGTCCATACCCACCTGTTGCAGGTGCTGGTTTAGGGCGGCGGTAGCCGCCTTTGAGTGGTGAAGGTTTACTTGAATGACTTTGAACATATTATATTTGGGAATGGTTTTTTTAAAAATATATATGTATATATATATATATATATATATATATATATATATATATATATATATATATTGTACAATATATATCTTATTATATAAGTATATATAGGGTGAGAAGGAATAGGAGGGGTGAAGGGTCCGAAAGGGAAAGGATGGGTCGGGAAGATTAAAAGTGTTCTTAGGGTCGGGGGGGTGGGAGGTTGGGGAAGGAATTAAACGGGTTGCGAGCAGCCTTCCTGCTACTGTGCTCGCTTGCCAGGGAGGGCAGTTGTGCAGGCCTTCCTCTGGTCGCGGCACCAGCTCCTCGACCTCGAATGCCACGAGCCCTAGGGGCACCACCTCGTCCACCCCTGGATCTGGCACTCGAGGCACCGCGTTGTGGGTGTCGCTGTGCGACCCCACCTCTACTGCCTCCACGGGTTATGGCCTGCACCGTCTGTGCGGGGCGCAGCCAGGATACGGAACCCGTTGAGGTTGATGGAGCCGGTGGACTTGGCTCCTTAACTACGGTGGGGGCGACTTGTACCATACTCCCCACGGCTCCGTCCGACTCGGATGGCTCAGGAGGAGTGGCTACCCGCGCAGTGGACGTGGAGGACAGTATTCCGCCCTCTTTGTCGCCCGCGCTTTCCGGCATTGCCAACCCGTCATCCTGAACCATCCCAGTCTTCGGGATCTTGGCGCGGAAGGTGACCGTTGTCAAATTCAGGTTTAGCTTATAACCGCGTAGCTGAAGCTTCCTCAATGCGCTGGCATCGATGGCAAAGCACAGAGTGCGCCCGCCATTTTCCGCCTTGCAATTGAGGAGCCTCCAGCGGTCACAGCCCATCCCCTTATTTTGGACGGCCAACCTTCCGCACAAGACCTTCGACTCAGTCCTGGCGTCGTTGACCCAACCGGTTATAATGATTGGCTTGGGAAGGGCATCCTCTCCCACCACACTCAGTGATGCTCCCTCCCAAGGCACGATTGAGCCAACGACATTCTCCAGCCAATCCTTGGTCGCCCTATCCTGACAGGTCAGGCATAGCCATCCCTGCCTGGCAGAGCAGCCAGCAAACACCGGCCTGACCACATCCTCACTCTCCACGTGTGGTATCCTATCAGCGATGGCCACCTGAACCTGCCCCAACTGAGCCTCAGTCATGGGCCCTGCATTGTTGATTACACCAACTTTGTAGGACCCAGCGACCTCAGCATACGCCGGAGCAGGCTTGGTGCCCTCGTCTTGACCTCTCGCTGCCTTCCGTTGCGGTTGATCCAGCGGGGAGGTCTCGGTTGATCGGGGCCTCTTGTCCGTCCGCTGCTGAGACCCTGGGGTCTCCCCCCCAGTTGAGGCTTTCTGCCTGAACTCCGGGAATTCAGCGAGCGGACGAACACACCTTTTAGCGGCCTCTGCCTTCGGTAGCCCAAGCTTGAGCCACAAGGCATACCTCCGCTTTTCTGCCCCTGATCTGTGTTTTTTAGGGGGGGGTTTGGGCCCCGTTGAGCCCTGGTCTGTCCGTGTGTCGGTTTTGGACGAATCCTCCACCGATTCCATGGGCAGGTCCACCATGTCGCTCTCCGGGTTCCCAGAGGGTTCCCGGGTAGCTGTGTGATCCTTGGCCTCAGATGGCCCGGGGATCACATCCGAAGAAGGGTCCATGGACACTTCTCCGGTTAAAATCTGGGTAAAACTACTCAGCAAATTTTCGAACTCCATATAGTTCCCACGAGAAGCTAGGGAAGGGAAGGTCCACCCCTGCAGAGCCCCGCTTGCAGAGGTAAGGCGACTGACGATGACTCCGAGGTCGCCTGGTATCGGAGCCCCTCCGTTTGAGACTGAGCACCCCCTCAGCCACGCACCCCTCGGCACGGTACGGATGACACCTTGGGTTGGGGATTTTTGGGGTCGAGGTTTACTCCTCCAGGAATAGCGGAAAGGATGTAAGAGGATGGGAGGTGGGAGGGGTAGTGGGATATGGGTGGGGTCACATTGTCATTGTCACAAGGATAATGGCAATGCGCTCCCGTGCCCTCCTCCTTTACCCGGGCTTGGGACCGGCACTTTAGCCAGCCTTAACTCGTTTTACCGAGTTAAAACTGACCACCGTGGCGGAGTTCATACATACATTAAGTTATCATTCAGTCGGCTGCCTTTTGTACCATTTATCTTAATAAGGATAGAAACTATTGTTCTTCTGATAATGAAATAGAAGAATTAGCCTTTGAATCTTTGATGGACAAGAATGAAGAATGCTACACCGACAAGAGCGTGGCTCTTAAATTAGCGATGAAGATGAAATATTTTATTTTTAAAGCGACTCCAAACTCACATAATACACTAAACGTGCGAAACCCGGAGGGGTCGCTAGTTGTACATATTCATTACCGCCTCCACTCTTGGTCGACACCATCCGCTAAGCACCCTATAAGATGTTCTTCTCAGAGCTCATTTGCTGCCAAACTGCCGGCTCATACGCACCCTCGGAGCACTGGTGCTATATAATTATCCTACCACACTTAAATTGAGGATAATGAGAACACGGAACCAGGAGTTAGGACATGGTTCGGCATTTAATTTTAGCATATACTTATTCTATAGTCTCTGCTTACCCCGGTGGGAAATAGGCGTGAGTTTATGTATGTATGTATGTGTATATACTTATTGGTGCTGATTCCAGTACAAACCATCTAATTTTATTTTAAGTTATACCTGTCATTCTCTTATCCGCCGAAAAGGAAAGGGACGGGCAATCGACAGGCATAAAATTTATGGAACACATGTCATTTTTAGGCAGAAGTTTAATAAACCCTTCCTGAATTTTATATTGGCCAATAACCCGACAAAATTAAATTGACAGCACATGTCAAACTGATGCCTATGAACCAGATGCCTATTTCATTCGACCGGGGTATTCACTCGTTTTAAAATGAACAGGGGGTTAAAAAGGTCACAATTGTGCCTGGGTGTAATAAAAGGGTCATCATATACCGTCAAATATAAAAAAAATCGGTAATTTTGCGACGGAAAATTCCACTTGATATTAACTCAGAATCATGGCCTGAATCATTCCCCTCAGTATTCGTTACGATGTCACTAACATTCTGTAAAATTTATAATATACTTTATTGGTCACCTTTTTTTTTTTTTTTGACGTGACTTATAGTAGATTTGCCGCAGATGGCATTAACTACTTGGCCGGACAAATGGGGAGCGCTGAAGGCTCTCACCCGGTTTTGGTCACCAAAATCTAGCCAGTTCTAAAGTAACCCAAAGCACTTTACATAGCAATTCCTTTGTAGAACGGCTACCACTTAAGCATATAGGTACGCCTTTTATACCATCAAAGAGATGCATTAGCCACTCTTAGTCTCAAAAACCGGGCAAAGGTTCCGTACCCCGGTACAATTTTTACTTTAAAGTCGTAAGACCGAATACATACATACATACATAAATAGCCTATATACGTCCCACTGCTGGGCACAGGCCTCCTCTCAATCAACCGGAGAGGGTATGGAGCATACTCCACCACGCTGCTCCACTGCGGGTTGGTGGAGGTGTTTTTACGGCTAATAGCCGGGACCAACGGCTTAACGTGCCCTCCGAAGCACGGAATCAACTTACTTTTTCGGACAATCAGGTGATTCAAGCCTGAAAAGTCCTTACCAAACAAAGGACAGTCTCACAAAGTGATTTCGACAATGTCCCCATCGGGAATCGAACCCGGACCTCCAGATCGTGAGCCTAACGCTCTTACCACTAGACCACGGAGGTTGTAAGACCGAATGTTCTTTTAAAATCCAAAACCCATTGTTGAACTAGTGTGTCTGGAAATCTCGGCGCTAAGAGGTTAAAGGTGGTATTAATAAACCAATCTCAACTGAGACTGCCCTCAAGATCATTTTCAAGTCCCTGTTTTTATATAAGAACTGTCACATTGACATGAATCTTGAGGGCAGTCTCGAAGCTGAGGTTAGTTTATTAATACCGCCCTTTGTGTATTATGTGAGTTTGGGGTCGAAAGCTTTCAAAATAAAATATTTCATCTTCATCGCTAATTTAAGAGCCAAGCTCCTGTCGGTGTAGCATTCTCCATTCTTGTCTGTCAAAGGCCAATTCTTTTCCTTCCTTATAAGACACGACGTTAACTCCTTCTTAATAATATTTCTCTCTACATAACCCACTTAAATACTATTATATCGTCAGAATCGACAAAATGACCGTGACAAAATTTTATCACGTTGCCCTACTGGTTTTGTTATATCATGTCACGAGGTAAGAATGAGATTTTTGTATGGAGTGTCAGGGGTGCGGTAATAGGTTCCCGATACGGAACCCTGAAAATTAAACACATAAACAACTTTTTAAATGCTCTTAACTTGGTACGGAAATAAAAAATCGTTTAATCACTAACACATACTTTGTTTAAGTTAACTTCTGTTTATAGGTACCTTCTCTTAAATTTTAGTGACTATTGCACTTTATTCCAACAGTTTAAAGTTCACATTAGAATAAATTAGAGATTATACGGCGCAGTTTGTAATAAAACCGTTTTGTTTTTAAAGCCGCATTCACATTAGACTTAAGTCGCGGAATAAAGAATATTATTAGGCGAGTATGGAACAGTAACTCTCCGCTAAATCAAGCTAGCACCACGCGCGTATCGGTGCGGGGCGGAGTTGTCCCTTTTACGCTTTTTTGTTGAGTGCTTTTTTTGTGTTTTTATACGTGTCATCATTATCCTGTCACAGGGTCCGCTTACCTAACCTGAAGATTTGACAGGTACGGTTTCTTACAACAGGGACTGCCTGTCTGACCTTCCAACCCGCGAAGGGAAAAACCCGACCAATACAGGTTAGGTTACATACCTCCGACATGCATTTCTCGGGAATGTGGGTTCACGATGTTTGCTTTCACCGCTGGACACGTGATAATCATGATAATTTATGATCCATACATGAATTCGGAAACAAATTCGACAATCATTGCTTTACGCCTGTGCGTTCTACCAACTGGGCTTCCATGGCTTCCCAGGGTCCCCAGGTCGGCCAGGTCTAAAACCTGTCAAACTAAAATAAAGTTTGGTCCGCTAGAACTTTTTTGCTCTGACTTATTGTAGATTCGCCGCAGATGGCATTAACTACTTGGCCGGACAAATGGGGAGCGCTGAGAGCTCACCCGGTACAAAATTTAAGACAACACGCCTGAGGGTGCCCAGTTGGGCGCGAACCTCGGCTCAGGGCGTCGTCTAAGGGGATCATATTTTAAAGCCGTTCCCGTTCGTTCCAGTTCGTTTGAAGAACGTTCCGTTCCATGCCTTGGAAGGCATATTAAGCCGTTGATCCCGGTTACTACTTACTGATGTAAAGATGTAGTTGTTACATGAGTCACGTCAGGGACCTTTGGCTGCTCAATAATACCCCTACCACCAGGGTTGATGAGGTTGGTACTCCACCTAACAACCCACATGATAAGAAGATTTGAAAGAGTTAATCGACCCTAGTAAGACCCTAGGAAGTGGTCGACTACGCCCGTTCGCTGGAAGCGGCATCAGTACCGGCTAATATAAACGTCGCTTTAGCAGCACTCGAAATCGAGTCCCGTGCATGCCGGTTAAAAGTTTTAATGGTTTTTATAGCTTCCCAAACAAGCCTGCTTAACGGCCCTGCTCCCTGAAATTTGTTGGCTCCTGTCTTTAATGATGGGCCAGTATTTTTGTCTTCGTTCCCGGCTTCAATATTTTTATCGCCTTCCTGTGATTTTAAGTGATTTTTTAAAATTATTTTCTTCGTGTAACTCGCAGCATTAATAGCGATTAATTAATAGCTATTTATAAGTAACGGCATATGTCTATGTTAGTTATATTATCTATTTTTAATTTAAAAGCTAACGGGCTGGGAATCAAAGAACATTTTAGCAGCCTAACATCTTACCTACTAGTGCAGGAGTAGTACTAATATCAAATTGAGTACGGCAAATAATGGTCATGTAGTAACTTATTTCATTGCCTGCTTGCTCGGCTTATGAACAAGTCGGCGATAATTTTTGGCGGAGAATGGAACATGTATTGGAAAGGCCCTAACTCGCATTTTGTATGAGAACCGCTGTCGCCAGTTCAACCAAACTGCCTTTTACTTACTATAGATTGCGATAGCTCTACTGCTTCTCAAATTTCAGAGCCACTTTACCGGCAATGTATATTTTATGTGATGCAATGTTATCACTACTTTTCGTAAAATACTGCATACAAAATATTTTTTTTGATAAATAAGTCATACTAAGAATTTTAACTATCCTTTCATAAAGATGGATTTCCTTGAATCACAGTCGATATTTGATTTTTTGCCCTGAAGGTTATAATGCACAAAACGACTTTTTAATATGCTATCGCGGAGTTCCGTGCGTCGTAAAGTTTGCAAACGAGTGGAGCGCAAAGTTGAAGTATGAACTATTTGCTCATACTTGTATGGCGCGCGTTTTGCGCTCACTTGGCCCTTCCAACCTCTTTCTTCTATTCCGTGGTATAAAATGTCTCAGTTGCCTCTGAGAAACAATTGAACATTGACGGTTTTTGTTCAAGTGTCTGGCAAAAGTGATAAGATATACGTTGGTATATATATATCGTTTATCATCAAAGTACAATACAAAATATTTACGCACATCATTAAGGCCGACCAAATTGTACTGTATTCGTGTGTTATGTCTGATTGTTGAAATTTAGTTCTGTGCAATAAAGTATATTTGATTTGATCATTCTTATACATACATAAAGTTCCCGTTGGGTTTCATTATTCTTATATTATATAGACAAATTCACTTTTGCCAGAGAGAAACTGTTTCAAACATTTTGTGTCTTAAATAATTTTACCTTAGTCATCATCTACCTTAGTCATTTCTCACGGGGTTCGCTTTCCCAACGTGAAGATTTGACAGGTCCGCTTTTTTCAGAAGCGACTGCTCTGACCTTCCAACCCGGGAAGGGAAAACCAGCCCAATACAGGTTAGGTCACATACCTCCGAAACGCATTTCTCGTGAATGTGGATTTCATTTCTAATTCAAACATGAATTCGAAAACAAATTCTAAAATCGTTGGCTTAGACCCGTGCTGGGCTTCGAACCTGCGACCTCTCAATGAGAGTCAAGCGTTCTTCCAACTGGGCTATCACGGCTCAACAATCACTATCTTACCTTGGTAAATAATTTTCGTGTAAACAGCGCTAACTATAACTACTTAATTCCGTACTCAAACACTACGAACACGAACATCCGCTTAAATAGTATTCTCTTTGTTACAGATTCAAACATGGGGGTGGCGCTGAGAAACTTTCTAGTTTTGAACCTGGTGCTCGCTACAGCTGCAGACTTCACCGCCAACTGTCCGCAGGAATGCAAATGCGTGTGGGCAAGTGGCAACAAACAAGCAGACTGCTCCCACGCTAAGTTGCAGGAAATCCCCAAAACTCTCAGCAACGAAATACAAATCCTAGACCTAACTGGCAATGATCTGTACGAAATCACCCGCCACGCTTTTGAAGACGTCAGATTGATCAATCTAAAGAAACTCATCATGAAAGACTGTAAACTCCTAACGATACAGAAAAATGGCCTGAGTGGTCTCGCCATCATGATCGAATTGGACCTATCGAAAAATTCTTTAAAAACATTACAACCCGACTTATTTAGGGAGACTGTGAAAATTAGATGGATTCTACTGAACGATAATCAACTTGAGAAACTCGACGATGGTTTATTCAATAATTTGCCGTTTTTGCAGAAAGTCGATTTGAGTAACAACAGAATCGTCCAAGTTGGAGTCAAGACGTTCATGAACTTGCCAAAGATAAATATTTTGAGGCTCGACGGCAACAAACTAGAGTACATGAAGATCGACACGCTAAGCTCTTTAACTTCACTTTCAAACTTAGACGTTCACGATAACCCTTGGCGATGTGATTGCTATTTACAACCTTTTAGAAACTGGGTTATTAGCAAAAACTTATTCACATCGCCTATATCTTGCGCTGAACCTGCTAAAGTTCATGGAAAGCTCTGGAAGGACCTGGATTCCAGCGACTTTGCTTGCAGGCCGAGCATTGTCACTCCATCTTCAAGCACCACTATAAGGTCATCTGATACGAACATCACTCTATCCTGTCAAGTTGACGGTAACCCTCTCCCTGAAGTCAACTGGGTATTGAACGCTCAAATCATTGACGGAACATATCGCTACCAAGGAGAACTCAAATACTATATTACACAAGCGAGTATGGAAAACAGCAAATGGGTGAATTTAACCATTGTAGATGCAGGTGTAACTGATAATGGGGATTATTTGTGCGTGGCGAAGAACTCCGGTGGAGTCGAAGAAAGAAGTTTGACTTTAGCAGTAACACATACAACTCCAGGCATAGTCGTTCCGACTGGGATGGATAACAATATGCTGCCAGTTTTAATTGGTGTTTCATGTACAGCGGCGATTTTGCTTATAATTTTAGTGATTTTATGTTACTGTTGTTGCTGTAGACGACGAAGCAATGATAAGAAGAAGGCGGATAATTCTAATGGAGAGGCGTTGATTGAAGGTTCGGTGATACCTGAGATGGAGAAGAGTCTGATAACGGCTGTGAATCCGGTGACGAAGCCGCCGAGGAGATACGACGTTCCTCCGTCCATCACCAGCGCTGGGACTGAGATGTCAGAGCTAAACAAGACGTTGCTGGACAACGATTCAGTTTTTGGTAAGTGTTTTTTGTTTCTTTATTTGTCTTAAGTGCAGTGCGTAAGTTTTCACTAACATTATAGATGGCGATACGGCTCACCACCTACCTATCTAGAAAATTCAGTAAGGCGTAGGTACTTAGTTCATCTTGCGATAGACCTATCTCTGACTACCCCAATTGCTACTATGACTACTGTTGCAAGTTGTAGAGATCAGGACAAATAATTTGTTGTCTGCTGTTATTCTTAACTTAGTTCGTTTTTGTCATCTCTTTTGAGCAGAGCGATACAAATCCTTGAGTAGCTTTTTTAGTTGATGGTAAATTTGTAAATAAAAACAGAACATACAATTATCACCTCTTGAAATGATTATCACCTTATATTTGGTCAATATTGACTGGATACAATGAATACTAACCACTCATTATTAGAGCTCAATTATCAGTTACCTACCCTGCCACAAGTCCACCTTATCATTTTTTTAATTACACAATGACAATAATTATGTTATGTCAATAGGTACACTGAACTGATGTTGACACATATAAGGACACAAAGCGAACGTTGTTCCTTGCTCAAAGTTCAAACGTATATAAACCCACAAAATTAGGTTAACGTTGTGTAAACAAATTAATTCCTTAAACAAAACCATTTATTGTCAGACAAACATTGTTATGTAAATTACAGTTACTCATTAACTTTGGTGGGCAAGGTGGTGGAAATTTATATTTTCTTCTCTTTTTTACAGCTCACAATGACGATGAGAAGCGGTCGCTGGATTTCGAGCACCAGAAGAGGTCTCAGGATGCTCTTAATGTGGAGTATGGGCGTGTGGATGGGCGGGCATATCCTCCAGATCTTCTGTCCTTCCCTGCAAGGGCTGCTCAGATTTCTCCAGCAGCAAGCAACGCTTCAACTGTCCCCGACACCACGAGACTGCCACCACAACTGAATCCGGTCAGCCCGATCCATTCCCCCATATACGGCATGACGACAAACCAAAATCTTTTCCGGACACTGCCTTATTCAAGATCGCAATCACCATTCACGGCACCTATTACTCCTCCCGTCGTAACTCCAAGACAAGGTTACGTCACTATTCCTAGACGACCTAGAGTCCCAAGCTGGTCGAGTACAGCAAGCACACAGATACTACCAAGCACAGAAGCTCAAGAACCATTGTATGACAACCTGGGGTTACGAACTACTGCTGACGGCAGTTCGGTGTTGTCGTTGAACAAAACAGGAGTGGAACCACAATTTTCTCCGATGCGAAACAGGCCTCTACCTGCTACTCCTCAAGTTTACGCGACACATCCAATATTTTACGCTCCAATCGAAGAGCAGGAGCCAGCACCCTCCCCTGTGCCACCACACACTCCTCATCATGCGGGGAACAGAAACAGCATAACATCCCAAATGTCTTCTCAGTTATCGACACCTGGTCCACAGGAACCCGTGAACAGGATGAGTTGGACTGCCAAAAATACTTCGACACCCCAAGCGGAGCCACGAAAGCTATTCAACGATAGAGGTGATAACGTTTCGCATGTTTCCGACTCGAGCACTTTAAGTCGAAAGGGGAAACCGGAGACTGGTTCGTTGAGAAGACCTCAAAGGGAAGACGATATGCCGAAATCGCCTTCGAAAGATGACTCTAGGAACGATGTGTCTGTAGGTTCTGTGAACCAGACAGGGACGTTAGGGAGGAGTGGTAAGATTCCACCTAGGCCTCCACCGAAGCCTAAGAAGAAGCCTAACCCCGAAGTGAGTACGACCGAGCCATTGTTTGAAGACGAAGGCGAGGATGGTACAGAAGTGTAACTAATAGACAACACTACCAAAGTGCCAATGAGCTTGCGATTTGAGTGATATCAGTGACTAAGTGAACAATTTAATTTGTTTCGGTGCTCGCGTGAATAACGTTCAGTGCTAGATTTTTTACCTTTTACGTACAATTAAACAATCATATGGACCACTTTGTAAAAGTTTCTAAGTGTAAGCCTAGATGTATGCCATGAAACTATGAGTTTGTACACTATACGTTGTGTATGTTAAGTATTTATTATTTGTATACGTTACTGCTAAGATTGTACTGATCGTCTTTGGTTTATGTAACTCCTGAATTTTAAATCTGTGGATTACCGAAAAAAATCGACTAAAGCCGTTTGTTATGGGTTCTCAACTTCGGTGGAAGATTAAATCCAGTGTTATTCTTAATTAATCTTCGGATTTAATGCCTGTATACCGAATGATCTTTCGTACATTTTTTTGGAGAACAGAAAACACACGAAGTAACGGAGACACAATGTTGTATCTAGAGTTTTATTTCTTGGCAAAGAATACAAGGGGCATTTTCCTTTTTTTTAGCCCTGGTACGAAGACACTGTTTACGAGTATATACTTTTATAGTGGATCCATTGCCTGTACGGCCACAAACACTATCTTGTGCACACTAAAACCCTGTCATTGCCGTATTTGACATGTAGCGAGAGGTTGGATTTGATTTGTCAAATAACTTTATGCGACAGGGTTCTTAGGTGTGTTTACATAAACATGTCATTATATAGTAGTTGACTTGCTTGCCTGTAGGCATCTCTTCATCCATTTCCAAGACTGATTATTCTAAATTGACAGCTTTTCTTGACATTCCTTTTTTGATTGCATTTTATTCCAATTTGTGGACATTTATCTTTTGTACGTTTTTGTTCGAGCGTCAGGTTGTGTTATTAGTCATTAATTCATAATCAGGTAAACCTATACCGATAGAGGAATCGCTTCCTTTCTGACATGGTAGACCAGCATATAGGCGACGGGATTATCAACTCACCATACTGTTCATCATATCCATCTTAGGACTTCACGTCAAAAGTGGCTGCATATCTTCTTATTACTTCTGGGTCTGCCGCGGCGGTCGTCAGTTTATGTAGTCAATAGAATCCACTGTTTTTTACGCGCACCTAACCCATGTTATGCATTTCTTTGTCTTTGCATTGTAGACATCTGTCATTCCAGAAAAATAGAAAAAAGATATCATAGTCGACTAAGTCACGAACGTACTGAAATGCCCAACAACAAATGTCAAACATTACTTTTGTTAAAAAAACATCTCTTGCAGTTGCAGCATTCGTTTCCTCTTTGGAATACTCCCGGCTCATTTCATTCTAAAGTTATGCTGGCGTCTGCCATTTTACTATTCAGTTTTATGTTCAACTGCCGGCATTTTTCAACATTTGTTTTTGGGTTGCTCGAACAAAAAATACAATTCAAAAGATATATGTCGAGATTCCAAGCGTAGCGTTCCATAGATTTGCTAGAAAAGTTTTCACTAACTCTCGAAGACTGAATTATTGATGGGAAGCTTTTGCTCTGTTGATCGTGTCAACAGCTGGCTAAAAGCATTCGTTGGTTAAAATGAAATCTTAATTTGGCCCAGTTGTACTAAATAACTTAGGCTAATATAATATCAAGTATAATCAAATAACGATGTTTTAAATGATCATCGTCATCTACCTTTTAGCGTTATTCAGTTTCTCACATGGTCCGGTTACCTGAAATTTTAACAGGTCCGGTTTTATTCATGTTTTATTCAAAGATGAAAAACCTTGTAGAGATTTTTATATTTTTGTTATGTATTCTCTTGACTTTATTAAAAATCAATTCCAGTTTATATAATTGTATTTCGGCCTAAAAACTTGTGATGTATTTTAAGCGTTTATAATTATTATCATTTTAATCGTCATCGTCATTCCTAAGTACAACTGGGACAACACATGCTAGACTTCCATGATTATTTTTAACAGTTTGAAAAATGTTTTTACTCTTAAGGCATGTGACTTCGACATCTTAAATAAAAAAAATCATGATCATTTATATCGTACTAAAATGTTTGACTTTATCACTTTAAGTTATTATAATTTTAGTTGTAAACGAGGCTGTATTGACCGATGTTTTCCACCTTCTTTCTAGCATATCTTTTTTCTTATAAAATAGACGCGAATAGTTCCTACATATATTTTTTTTGTAAACCGTTATATAAGAATAAGTTTGCCTAAGGATTCTTGGGAATTTTCTATGCAAGATACTGTGTTTTTATCGCAGGAATTTAATTTTCATATTGCAGGCAAAATGTTCACAAACAGCCAATCCTCTTTCAAGATACAACAAGAAATTTCGCTAGAAGTTCCTCACTTTATGTTTTGGAAATTTTACTGTTTTGTTTGTATTTCCACTCAACCACTGAATTCGACTTTGAGTTTGAATTCAGGTTTAGATCGTAAAGAATTGATATAATGTGGTTTCCAAGATTTGTGCCCAGTTAATGGCAATAGCGAACGATGTTGCATAGAAAATTCTTGCCCAAAATTCCTATGGATACAAACTATAGCTTAGTAGCTATAAGTTATGTTACAATTCAATTAAGTTACTGGTGCTTTTTAGCTGTTTTTTTTTTTATTTTTTAATGTGACTATTTATTTTTTTATCGGAATTTTTTAAGTCACCAAGTACATGACAAAGTTTTTTAGCGAAGTAATTTATGAAATTGATGGTTTTTATGCATTTTTATGAAATGAATCGTGTTCAAGTTAAGTTGTATTGTGATTTTAGATGAATACTTGATGCTTACTTATTATAACTAAATTATAGAAGTATTTAAAATTATAAAAATTTGCTTCCAAATTGTAAAAAAAAACTATAATTCAAAAAATGGCCCCTATAGAAGATGTGTGTGTTCATTAATTTAAACATTGAAAAACTTTTTCTCTTAATTTTTAGCGGAATTTGGCAATTTAATGCCATGCCATGCTCCCTCGATCTATTTTCAAACAACAACATCATTTTAAACTAATATGTTTAAACATAGTCTGAAAAATACCAAGGGGTCTAGCCAAGTTCAACTTTTCGAGCGCACGACGTATACGTCGTGTAAATCGTCGTGGGTTATAACCCACGCGAATCGATTTGTCTTAAAAGCACACATCGTCCTTGTCGTAAGATGATCATTTTAATTCAGACGGCTTATATCGGCGTTAGTAATTCGTAAGATTAAAACTTTCGCAACTTTGGCAGGCCCCCTGATTTTCTTGTGTAGTTAATATAATAAGTATAATTCAAGTATTCGACATGCTGTCCTGAATTTTATTTCACGCGAAACGTACAATGTACGATATTTTTACAATTTTACTGTAGAATCCAGTTTTATATAGTTTTAAGCGCTGTACATACGAACATTATTATTAAACGTGATTAAAAGCTATATTTCATAATAATTGTCTGTTTATTTCATGACCTTTTCTTCCTATTTACTCGTCTGCTGAGCTGAGGCCTTGGCCAAGTTGCAAACGATCATGATAAATCGACAGTGACAGCGATAAAAACGTATGGGAATGACAACAACCTCCGTGGTCTAGTAATTAGACTATTAGGCTCACGAACTTGAGGTGCGGGTTCGATTTCCGATGGGAACATTGTCGAAGTCACTTTATGAGACTGTACTTTTTTGGTAAGGACATTGACAGAAAGAAAGAAACGTTTATTATAAAGGGACACCACAGTAACAAATATAAAACAAACAACAAATATAATTATTATAAAACACGGAGTAACACATAACTTACAATCTAAACACATAATTAAAACAACTTACACGAGAAATACAAATAATTGAGTGTATGAACTGGGGGGTTAAAATGGCCACATCGAAGCAATTCATCTAAGAAAGCAATATTGCTATTTGACATTTGATTGCATTGCGCACTAACTTTTATATGCGCAAATGTCAAATTGCAATATTGCTTTCTTAGGTGAATTGCTTCAATGTGGCCATTTTAAACCCCCTGGTCAACGATGGCAGATGGATGAACTGGTGAACGACGTTGCAGGCTTGAAACACGTGATTGTCCGAAAAAGTAAGATGATTCCGTGCTTAGGAGGTGTTAAGCCGTTGGTCCGGCCTATTAGCCGTAAAAAACACCTCCACCAACCCGCAATGGATCAGCTCAGCGATATGTCGTGACACTCCAACATTGAGAGTGTGCCAATAAAATCGCTTCATTCACCTAGCATCGCTCAGCGCAGCTCTTGTGTAATAATCCATTGTGGAGATCTTTTTTACGGCTAATAGCCGGAACCAACCGCTTAACGTGCCCTCCGAAGCACAGAACCATCTTAGTTTTTCGGACAATCAGGTGTTTTAAGCTTGCAATGTCCTTACCAAAAAAGGACAGTCTCATAAAGAGATTTTGACAATGTTCCCATCGGAGATCGAACCCACACCTCCGGATCGTGA
This sequence comes from Pectinophora gossypiella, assembly GCF_024362695.1. Taxonomy (NCBI): domain Eukaryota; kingdom Metazoa; phylum Arthropoda; class Insecta; order Lepidoptera; family Gelechiidae; genus Pectinophora; species Pectinophora gossypiella. Next base: position 1,344,098 of record NC_065422.1, read on the forward strand.
GCCTAACGCTCAAACACGGAAGTCGTTCTCTGCTTGTATATTTTGTAATCCAGCCGATCATCTACGGAGACAGCTTCAATATACGTAGATCAGGTATGTTTTCATTCTCCGCCGCAATTTAAAATTCTCATTATCGAAACTTTTCCTTCACCCGCTCAATGCAAAAACAAAAAAAACACACGATTCATTCCCCATACATTGCAACAACATGCCAACATTGAAACACGTCTGTATTAAAACTGTTTCAAAATTTCAATATGCGAAATACCAAACAAAGGATAAACAACAGTCATATTAGCTTCCATTGTTTTTCGTTAATAAAAATATAAAAATATCGTACACTATAACGAACTACGGAACGAACGGACGATAGTTGAAACCCGCCGCAGCATTTTAATGTGCTTTAAAGATAAAATACCGTAACATAAAATAAACATAAACAGCGTAATTGGGTGAATATCAAAATGTGGCAAGTTTGGTGGCGAACTTTCATATAATTTTTTCGTGTTTTTTTTTTCAGGATCCTTTTGGATCTTGTTCATGTCGGAACCCAATTTTTCACGAAAAAATAATATGAAATTTCGCCACCAAAATTGAAATTTGGATATTCACCCAAATACGTCCCACTGAGCACAAGCTTCCCCTTAACTAACAGGGGTATGGCGCATACTCCACCACACTGCTCCACTGGGGGAGGTATTTGGGCTAGTAGCCCGGGACCAACTGCTTAGCGTGCCTTCCGAAGCACGGAATCATCACCACCACCACTAAAAATACCACTTCTTATAAAAATGAAACACACGCATCATCGTCGGGCAACATGAGGGACTTTCCAGGCTACGTTCTCCAAAAACAATATAGGTGGCGTTGTACAGCTTTAACGTGATAATTGCAAGTATTTCTATATCCTCGCTACTCGCTAATCTAGGTATTACCCGTTCCAGTAAAATTGAACATCTTGCGTCAAGAACGATTACGCTGCCTGAGAAGCGTTTCAATTCGCTCGAGCTATACGTTAGCGAGTGTAAAATGGCAAAATTTGAAACTGGCTAGGCTTTCTGACGTGATAAAAACTAAATCGCAGCGTTTATTGAGCATAGTGTGTGTCGACTAAGGGTTCAGGGGTTTATGAGTCGAAGTATTGGGCAGTAAAATCGCCACAAAGGGACGTTGCTTTATGGAGGTCACCATTTTAAATAGCTGTTTTTATTTATGAAAGCTGATAGCCAGAGAGAGTTTATATGGCGGGTGTAAAGTTGGCGTACCTATGCGACGCTGGGTGGTTCTTTATCAACTAGAAAAAGTAAGTAATAAAGTTCTTCTCAGTAAGTTAGTTTATGTTTACTTATACGAAGCGTAATTATCGTAACATACTCCCTGTTCCCGGTCCCGGTTACTACTTACTGATGAACGATCACAAGCATTAATATGTATACACTTTGGTACAATGTCACATTAACTTTTTTGACAAATTGAACTGTAGGTCCCGCTAAATGTCAAATATGTTAGTGCGACAGAGTCCTAAAGTGGGTACATTATATTGCTCATGACTGAAAGTACGTAGTCATTACTTGAGTCACGTCAGGGGCCTTCGGCTCAATAATAACCTTGACGCCAGGGTTTATGAGGTTGGTCATCCACCTCACAACCCACACGAAAGAAGATAGAAGAAGATGCCCTGTGCATTGTAGGGAGCCGTGGCAACCCAGTTAGAAGCTTTCTTCTCACTTTGAGGTCGCAGGTTCGATTCCAACACAGACCTAAATGATTGTCGAATTTGTTTTTTGAATTTGCTGAAGGCTCGTACACGGTACAACGTTTAAAACAACAGGCCTGAGGGTGCCCAGTTGGGCGCGAACCTCGGTTCAGGGCGTCGTGTGAGAGGAAAAATATTTGAAAGAATTAATCGACCCTAGCGGGTCGATATCGGGGTCCTGAAGTGTTTGGCGTCGTGAGCTGATTGGCTGCCTATATGGCCAGAGTAATCGGGTCGTCGGGAAAGGTTTTCACTGTAAGGTACCCTATAAAGCAACATGCAGGATGATATTACAAAAGCTACTCTTACTCTACCCACTTACCAGATATAACCTACTCTACATTTCAGTCTTGTCATTTCACACGAAATATTCAGCAAACCATCTTGAGATGATTGTGAATTCCTTCTGTGACGTCACCGGCTGCCAGGATATGTTGTGCAACTTTAATTCGTTGTCATTGGAGCTACAACTCGCTACTACTGCAGCTAGTTGCGTACCCAATTTGTTTACTTACTAAACCTCGATTTTTTTTTTCAATTATTTCATAACATCCATCCAGTTCATTCCATCTCAGGACATCCAGACGTCTGACGGGTATCTTTACTTGGTTGACATACCACTAATCCTAATGGAATGGGCTGCCGGCGCCGCGGCGTCGGTGTTTCCTGAATCTTATAACCTGGGGTCCTTTAAATCACGGGTGAATAGGCATTTTCTGGGTAAGCTCGTTCCAACGTCGTTCTCGAGCAAACCCATTTTAATTTAAAAAAAAATAACATAAACAGCCTGTTGAGAGTGCATACATTGACTAAGAATATCAATGCAAATGGCATTAACTTCTTGGCCGGAACTATCTGCTTAATGTGTAAGGGATATGTTTGTGACCATTTTCATTTTCCCTTCATAAACCACTACAAGAGGGGTGTAAAACCCCATATTGGGCATTCTCTCTTCAATAGTCTCCTTCATAATTAATCCACAGTAACCTCTATAACTCTATTCATTTAAACCCATTGCCGGAATTTGAACCCTACACTTTAGAATTGAGGGTTAAATTCCGCGCGATACAGACTATTATAACAGATGAGGTTACATTTGATTCTAAATGAGAAAAGCTTTAAGGCTCATTCCCATTTTGTTACGTTTTTAAGAATATTTCAAAATTATTTTATTGCTTCTACGGTTATTAGCCATAAAAACACCTCCATTAATCCGCAGCGGAGCAGCGTGGTGGAGTATGCTCCGTACCCCCCCTATTTATTGAGGGGAAGCCTGTGCCCAGCAGTGGGACATACAGCGTGTTAGTGACATCGTAACGAATACTGAGAGGGATGATTCAGACCATTATTCTGAGTTGATATCAAGTGGAGTTTCTGTCTTATGATTATATTATGATTAAATGAAGCTAAGGCGACAATGTGTTTTAATTCAAATTCAAAAATATCTTTATTCAGTAGGTAACATAGTTACACTTTGAATCGTCAATTTTACATAACGAACGTCTCATCCGCCTAAAACTACTGCAGCTTCTCACAACCTGTATAGCCGGGGAAAAGAAGCTGCAAGAAAAACCTCGGCACAGGGCCCCTAGACGTTCTTTAAAAAAAATAAAAATAAACATAAAATATTGGTATCAATTGAGTAATTGAGTAATAATCATGACAGTACCAGTACAAGTAAAGAGAGGAAGGGGACACGACGTTCCTTATAAGTAAGGAAGTGAAGGAATTGGTATTTGATAGACAAGAATAGAATAGAAATAGTTTATTATAAAATGGCGCCACTCACAAAAAAAAGACAACAACATCATTTCCACTAAAACAATTACAAAAAAGCAAGACGGAAGTCTGTCGAAACGATCATAAGGCTATGGTGGACGTCCTGAGATAAAAGGGCCTCACTCAGCACAAGTCGCGGCGTGAACCACGACGCTGATATTATGTGGACCCTCTTGGGCGAATGGAGAATGCTACACCGACAAGAGCGTGGCTCTTAAATTAGTGATGGGTACCTGTAGTCATAACGGGAATATCACCCGGGACCATTTAAGGGGCGTTATTATCCGCACGCGGTTTCACGACCCGGTTTCCGGCCCATCTGTCATTCTGACCAGCGCTGCCGATGACATCTGACGTGTGTACGCATTTCATACCCGTTTTGCGGTTTTTCTTTTCATTTCGATTGACTGAACCACACTTTAGGGTTTTATTTGAACAACTCTGTTGACTGTCTGTTAACTATGATGAATATCACTTGTTGGATTTAGCTATTTAGATGGATATATAATTTATAAGCCCACGACTTGGGCTATTGGAGTAGTCAAAGGTACGATAAGCTGCAAAACCCGACATGACGTCATATTTAATTTAGGTATAAGTTTTTGATCTTTTTTTTGTTTCGACGTGACTTATTGTAGATTTGCCGCAGATGGCATTAACTACTTGGCCGGACAAATGGGGAGCGCTGAAGGCTCTCACCCGGTACAATGTTTACGACAACAGATCTGAGAGGAAAAATATTTGACAGAATTAATCGACTCCTAGTGCTCTAGTGGGTCGATAGCGATAAGCACTGATTGAGGGAAATCGTCGACCACGCCGGCGGGGTCGGTATCGGGGTGTCCCCCACAGTATTCGGTACGACGTTCAACTGTTCAGAAAATTCCCGTTCTATAGTTATATCTACATACATCATCGGATTTATCTCGTCTCTACGATTCGTGAACGGTATATCCTCGGTATACCCTCGGTATATCCTTCAACGTTTTCCATTTGACGAATCACATTCATATTATGCATGCTAAACCCTTCAACGTTAGCTACATTGTCGGGCGGGGATTTTTGTCGTTTTATGAAATAACTGTGACACTGAAATTTCTTATCTCTCGCCGCACCGGTCCTGTAATGAAAAACATTCTGAACACAGGATGATCCTTTACGAAAAGGCTTTTAAATTTTAGCTAGTAACTAGTAACGGCCTCTGTGGCTCAATGGTTGAGCGTAGCGCTCACGATCTGGAGACAACTTTGTTTAGTAAGGACATTACAAGCTTGATAATATATGGTAACCATTTATCATAATGATATCAAGTTTGTTATATCAAATATAAATAATTATATAAATTAAACTAAAACGTGTTCCAAGTTATTATAAATACGTATACTTATATTCCAAGTAAATACAGGAATAGCCTTGTAACTGAAGTCTTTTCAGCCTTCAGCTACAGCGAGGTCTGTCGTTTCCAAAACGGATGCGTCTGTCGAGACCGTTTCCGCGAGTTAATCTGAATTTTGTAAAGTGGGTCAGTAAATTTACTTGGGTTAAAATTACAAGAGAGTCACTTCGGTTTGAATAGACAGACAGACTTAAGAATCACTACCGTTTTAATAAACATGCAAAAGAGTCATCACGGTTTTAATCGACATGCATAAAAGTCACCCCAGTTTTAATAAACACGCAATAGAGTCATCACGGTTTTAATAAACATGCATAATAGTCACCCCGGTTTTAATAAACACGCAATAGAGTCACCACGGTTTTAATAAACATGCCTAAGAGTCATCACGGTTTTAATGAACATGCATAAGAGTCATCACGGTTTTAATAGACATGCATAATAGCCACTATGGTTTTAGTAGACATGCATATTATAAGAGTCATCACGGTTTTAATAGACATGCATAAGAGTCACCTTGTAGTTGACGGAGTGAGCATCAACATCTTCATACTTAACTGGTCTTACCTACTCGTCTATTTCAGACGATTAAATCCTTGTTTCGTAGAATACATAGCACTTTTTTCATATCTGTGCGAAGAGCGTCAGATTCTTCCACACACACTACAGCCCTCGCGACACGGCAACGCGGCGCGAGTTATATCGACTTCGACCAATAGCCATACAACGTTCACTAACAATATTATATTATTCGCTGCGTACAACGTTTGTAGGTATGTAACATGATATAAACAACCTATACATGTCCCACTCAATCAACCGGAGGGGATATGGTACATACTCCATCACATTGCTACGCTGCGGGTGTTTCCGGCTTAACGTGCCCTTCGAAACTCGGAATCTCTTACCAGACATATGGGAGCGCATAAGACAACAGGCCTGGGGGTGCCCAGTTTGAGAGGATTATATTAGAGAAGTGCCATATCCCCATATGGCACATACTCCATCACATTGCTACGCTGCGGGTTTTTCCGGCTTAACGTGCCCTCCGAAACTCGGAATCTCTTACCAGACATATGGGAGCGCATAAGACAACAGGCCTGGGGGTGCCCAGTTTGAGAGGATTATATTAGAGAAGTGCCATATCCCCATATGGCACATACTCCATCACATTGCTACGCTGCGGGTTTTTCCGGCTTAACGTGCTATTACGGGGTGGGTCAGGTGATGCTTTTTAAAAAACAATTTTATTTACGCTAAAAAGATTTATTTAAAGAAAATGTATTAGAAGTATACAAAACGTAGTTGCTATCCGAATTCCAAACCCGAACTGACGATTTCCCATTGAAATGAAACTTGATGGTTCCGGAGTCCTATTGCATTGACGTCAATGCAATAGGAATTGAGTATGCAGTTTTTATTTTATATGATTACCCTGTAATTTAATATATAACAACCCCCCGAATAAGATCGAACATCACCCTTAAAATGATGTGAGATTAAAATCAGATCGAACTTGGATTTCGGTTACATTATATTAAAAATTACTATATTAATAATAAGTTCTTATCGACGAAAATAATAAGTATGAATTTGAAGTTAAGGTGAGTGGTTTTGAGATGCAAGGATTATATTCCTTTTGACTGTGACTGGTGTCCTTATCTCATCTTCCGTGTCTGAGAAAGATTCCTGCACATTCGACATCACTACGGTCTGTGCTACTGGTTTGTTAGAACTCTTTTTATTGTGACATTGGTTAAATATCTGGACTAAGCATGTGGAGGGATTATTTCGACACAGACGTTTTCTACATCTATAAAGTAAATATAACAAAAATATTATTCCTAGGACATAGCTTAACGATATATAATGAATGCCATACTTTTGCATATGAGTTGGACTTTCGATACTATTTAATTCCTTTTCCAGGTAATCTAAATGCACACTAGCATGTAACAGTGAATCTAAGTTATCAATATTTGTAAGCTTATTATAAGGTAATTTTGACAATGTTTTGTTCAGTTTAGTCCTTTCACAACAATCATCGAGTATTATGTTAAAGTCAGAAATTGAGTTTGTTACATTGGAAATGTAGTTTTCAGTAATAGGATCAAATTGTAAAGTTTTGTAAAAAGCTTTACAGTTTTTTGGCAATTTTAAAATACCAATAGAAAACAAAATTTCATCATAACTGATAGGGTTGTTCTTACAAGTGATATGGCATTTGCCTGGTTCGGATTGGGCAAAGAGCCACCTATTATTACTTATCTTATGAAAAATATCTACATGTCCATGTAACAATTTAACTTCACAAGAATCGGGTAAATTTTGTACTACTTCGGTGATTAAGGTTGTTTCACACGTAGGATTCGCAATTGTCGAATATACGTTCGTTAACACGCACACGTAACACTTGCCACTGATCACTTTACACTTCTCAATATCTTTTATCGGTGAATAAAACATATGATCAGCTGTAATTGCTACATAAGAACTTGTAGGTGCAATAAGTACAAAAGTATCTGGTTTTGAAACGTCGTAAGGAACGGGTAAAGGGATTATATTAAATAGATTATAGGTTTGAGGTAAGACGAGCGGTATCTTGATTAACATAATTATTCTGTTAAGGTGATAATAACAAACGAGTTTAGAAATGTCTAATAGCTGATGAATGTTTTGCAGAGTTAGTGATACTGCCAATTCATGGTTTTTAGGAAGAGCATTCCTATGCTTATCTAACTCGTTATACAATTGATAAGGGCTAAGCACAGTAGGATGTAATATATTTAGCTTTGCAAAAAGGATAGCATTATTTACATCATCTATATCGAAAGATAATGTTAAAATTATAGCTTCTAAAGAATTGAATAAAGAACTTAATTGAGATTTTATGTCTAGCTTATCGTTAGAGTTACTAATCTTATTTAACATATTATTCACGGTGTCCATATTCTTAAGTAGGTTTTGTTCGTTTTCATTGACCTTAGACATAGAATTATTAAAATTTGAAATAGTTGACTTAATTACATGTATATTGTCTTTCATTAGGTAAGACAACTGTTTTTCGTCTGTCTGTACCTGGTTAATTGCGTCAGTGAATTTAATCGCATCTTCATTGTCCAAAGTGCCGAAAAAAGTTTTCAGGATGGAGCCCCCAAAATCAATGAGACCTCGTTTTTGACGTCGGGGTTGTTCATCGACAAGTAAGTATGATATAGAAGAAAATTTATTGACATTAGTTATATGTTGATTATGTAAAGCAGACAGAGAGTTAGTACAGTCTGTTTTTAGCTTTGACGATGAAAACGAATTGCAAAATAAATTTACTCTTTCGAATAAGAACTCCGCTTTATCTAAATTAGGTTTAATATGACTTATATCTAAATACGTAACGACATTCCATTCGCTGTTAGTGAATTTGACATCTAGAAGTTTGTCGAAGAAAAGTCCAGGACTATCTCGGATTTGTGAAACGAATTCACAAATAACCGGTGGTGCGGCCCTGGAATAGATAGAGACGCGCGTTATGTTACGGTGATAACGTTTGATCAGCTGCGAGTTTTATTTCGTCATAGTGATGACGTACATGTTTTCTATTTATAAGTAATGTAACGGTGTGGTGTCCATTTAGCTTAATGATTTGAAAAGGACCTTTCCACACCGGTGATAAGGCTTTATTTTGTTTGTGATGGCATTTAACGTATACCATATCGCCAATTTTATAAGTTGTAGGTTTAGTACGTGAATCATAATAGTTTTTTGAGCGTTCTTTTGAAGATATAATGTTTTCTTTAGCTTTTTGTCGGCTGTAACATAAGCGATAATTAAGGGCTCTGATGTAGTCGGTATATGTATTATTATCTAGCGAGTCAATACTACTCGGGATATAAGGTTTAAAACCCAGCAAAAGTTCCATAGGCGAGAATCCTGTAGTGCTATGGACGTTTGTGTTATACGCAATCATAGCGGTAGGTAAATACAGATTCCACGTATGCTGGTTTTCTCCAATGTAAGATCTTAAATACTCTTTAAGAGTCGAGTGGCTCCTCTCTAGAGCACCACATGTTTGAGGGTGATAAGGAGATGCATATATATGCTTTATACCGAACAACTTTTCTAATTGCTTAAATACATCAGAGCAAAAGTTAGTTCCCTGATCTGTGACTATCATTTTGGGAATACCTATGTGAGATATATACCGAACGAATAATCTGGCCGTTTCCTCGGCCGAGCATGTTTGCAATGGATAAGCCTGTGAATATTTAGTCAGGTCGTCTTGCAGTGTAAGAATGAATTTGAACTTATGTTCGTGAGTTTCAGGGAGAGGACCGACTAAATCTAGGAAGACCTTTTCGTTAGGCCTTGTGGCAGTCGATGTTATTATCATCGGCGCACGATTCACTTGGCGCAAAGGCTTATTTATTTGACACGAGCGACAATTTTTTACATAATCATCAATATCTTGGCGCATGTTTTTCCACCAGTATTGAGATTTGATTCGATCGAACATGCGAGATACGCCGGGGTGTCCGGCTGAGACAGAATCGTGATTTTCTTTTAAAATGTTTTTGACTTCACTAGGAGTAGGATATAGTATTGAATTTCGATAGATATTTACTTTGATTCCGGTATCATGGAATAGGAAAGATAGAATGTTGTAAATTTTAGTGTAAACTATTTTGTTAAAAGGATCGGAAAAATCTGAGATTGCGAATTCCTTTTCCTCCAAATACCAGTATTTGATCATATCTCTGTATTCGCGTAAGACATTGAATATATCCTTATAAGACATTTCGTCATAGTGATTGAGACGAATAAATAGATGAGTAAAGACATGCTTATCATTACTTGTGGAATAATAAGTGTTAAGTTCACGATCGATGTCTCGGATATTTGGTTCGCTTGTGGAGGAATTGATGATTTCTGTACAGTATGGGACAGATTCATCTAAGTCAATTGACGTTGGATAAGCTATCAGTTTACACTTAGCTTTAAGTAGAGATTGATTGTGTTCTTCAATGATTGTATTATAAGATACGTCTGGCTGACGGTTTATTTGTAAGAATTGTTCATAAGTTTCGGAAATAGAAGGACTCGGGTCATCGGACACGCGAGGTGATGAATTAGTAGAATTAGAAGGATTACGAGTTGAATCGGGATCTCCAAAATCATTTAGAGCGTTGACAGGGCAACGAGATAAAGCGTCTGCATTACAATTAAGTTTCCCTTGTTTATAAATTATTTCGTAGTCGTACTCCTCCAATTTTAGGCGCCACCTTATTAATCTTGAACCAGGGTCCTTGACATTAAAAAGCCATACAAGTGGCCTATGATCGGTGACGATTTTAAATTTTCGACCATATAAGTAAGGTCGGAAAGTCTTCACACCGAAAAGGATAGCTAGAAGCTCCTTTTCTATTGTGGAGTAATTACCTTCGGCCTTATTGAGTGTTCGAGACGCATAGGCAATGGGTTTATCCTTACCTATGTCGCCTTGCGATAACACGGCTCCGACAGCGTAGTTGGAAGCGTCGGTAGTGAGAATAAATGGTTCGTTAAAATTCGGATATTGGAGGAGGGGCGCAGATGTTAGTTTATTTTTTAGAATATCGAAAGATTGTTGTTGGTCGTATGACCATTTAAATTCTGCGTCCTTTTTAAGAAGGGAAGTTAAGGGTTTGGTGATTTTGGAGAAGTTCTCGATAAATCGTCGGTAGTAACCAACGAGGCCAAGAAAAGATTTAATGTCTTTGGCATTCCTTGGAATAGGGAAGTCTGTGACTGCCTTGATTTTATCGGGATTAGGTGACACACCTTTATCCGTGATTATATGGCCTAGATAAGCGACCTCGCGACGTAAGAATTCGCATTTATCTGGCTGTAGTTTTAGATTAAATTGACGAAGTCGGTCGAACACGAGTTTTAGTTTTTGAATGTGTGAATCGAGATCATGAGAATAGATTATGCAGTCATCGAGATAAATATAACAATGTAAACCCTGGAGCCCTGTAAGAACAGTGTTCATCAATCTTTGAAATGTTGAAGGGGCATTTTTCAGCCCGAAGGGCATACGGGTGAATTCATAATGTCCTGAAGTGCCATTTGTGATGACGGTGAAGCCGGTTTTCTCAGCGTCTTCCTTTTTAAGTTTTATTTGATGGAAACCGCTGACGAGATCAAGTGTCGTAAAATACTTGGAGTGACCTAATTGATCGAGGATGTCCGTTATTAACGGAAGTGGATAGATCTCGGTAACGGTTGCGTCATTAAGCTTACGATAGTCAATGACTATCCTCCACTTTTGTTTCCCTGACGCGTCCTTCTTTTTAGGGACTACCCAAACTGGAGCACTCCAAGGTGACATTGAAGGACGAATGATATTTTGTTCTAACATTGTTTTGATTTGGCCTTCAACTTCATCCTTATGGCATTCGGGAAAACGATAGGATTTTACATGGACAGGAGCAGAGTCCTTTGTATTGATTGAATGTTCCAGTGCACTAGTGAAAGATAATGGTTCTCCCTCCAGATGAAAGATATCTGTGTACTGAGAACAACATTCAAGTAGACGTTTGGATTCCTCATTATTAAGATGATTTGCTCGTATAAGATCGAGGACTTGTTGATTCCTATCGGAATGTAAAACGTGGACATTGTAAATGTCTTTAAAATTATCATGAGATGATATTTGTGTTGAAGACTGCTTATCATATGGAGTGAGATTCACGCGGTAATCTCGAATGATGATCTCTGATTCAGTAGTATTTAGAACAGATAAGTTAACTCGACCATTGGGTTTGAGAAGAACGATACAATTTGCAATATATACGCCGTCCGAAATAAAATGGTCAAGGACTAAACTTTCTTTAAGATTTTCGTACTCCCTTAGATCATTAGAAATTGAGCATTCGATTATGGCTTCTGATCGCGGAGGAATGGCATATGTGGGCCGATTGAAGCGGATTGGTAGAGAATGACCTCGCATATACAAACAGTTGCGAGAATATCTAATATCGACATCTAAAGTTTTAAGAAAGTCGTTGCCTAATATGCCATCGTAATTTAATTGAACATTGTCACTAATAGCATGAAACTTGAAATCGAAAGTTATAGTGGAAGGATTTTCGGATGACGTAATGCAATTGAAATTGATTTGGAATGACCCTAAGGTTTCACAATATGAGTCATCATCGCTAAGTCCCTTTAATTTAATTTTTTCGTTGGATAGTGAAGGTTTATTCGTAAAGTTTGCTAGTTTAGCTATGCTGACGGTTGAACCGGTGTCGATTAAGAAACATAAAGGGTGTTCCGCATAATTTGTTTTTAATAATATATGCGGTAATGAGATTTTATGTGAAATTGTGTTTACTTTATATATAGTATTGTTTTCCGACGAAGTAGAGATAGAACTCATAGGACCTTCACTATTTTGAGAGTTTTCAGGATTTAGCAATGGATGACTATTTTGACTCAACGAAACAGTGTCTCTCGTAATATGAGAGGGTTGAGATTTAAGGGATGCAATATTTTTATTGCGACTCAACGAAACAGTGTCTCTCGTGATATGAGAGGGTTGAGATTTAAGGGCTGCAACATTTTTATTGCGACTCAACGAAACAGTGTCTCTCGTAATATGAGAGGGTTGAGATTTAAGGGCTGCAACATTTTTATTGCGACTCAACGAAACAGTGTCTCTCGTAATATGAGAGGGTTGAGATTTAAGGGATGCAATATTTTTATTGCGACTCAACGAAACAGTGTCTCTCGTAATATGAGAGGGTTGAGATTTAAGGGCTGCAATATTTTTATTGCGACTCAACGATACAGAGTCTCTCGTATGAGAGGGTTGAGATTTAAGGGGTGCAATATTTTTATTGCGACTCAACGATACAGAGTCTCTCGTATGAGAGGGTTGAGGTTTAAGGGGTGCAATATTTTTATTGCGACTCAACGATACAGAGTCTCTCGTATGAGAGGGTTGAGATTTAAGGGGTGCAATATTTTTATTGCGACTCAACGATACAGAGTCTCTCGTAAGAGAGGGTTGAGATAGAGATTTTGAATTAGATTGGCTCTTAGATACAGTGACTCTCTTTGGAGAGTTTTGAGCACAGGCTTTAGCATAACTTAAGGAAGCAGTGACACGAGAGGATTTAGCATTTACTTTTGTGTCTAAACGAGCAGAATTACGTCGACACGTGTCCGTAATTCTGTTTACTAGTTTAAATTATCGTTATCACATAGTTCGCACGGGCCATCCGAGTTGTTATACGACTCCGGCTCCGATTGCGCTTCGTCCGCAACATGATTTATAGGAGCCGTGGGATTGTTGTTTTGATAATTAGAATTTCGTTTGGAATTATTATGTTTTCGTTTAAAACATTCCGAAATATCATGGCCCGGTTTTTTACAATATCTACAATTTTTTTGTGATATCGAATTTTGTTGCGATGATATAGAATTTTGAAAGTTGCGTTTTGATTGGGAGATACCTTCCGAATGAGAATGAGCTTGCTTGTTACGATTAACCTTGTACACGAGGTTTTCAAGCTTCTCTTCTTCGAGAGCTATGTTGATGGCATCGTTCAATGACCTCGGTTCTCGGCATCGAACGATTGTGCTCAATCGTGGTGATAATCCTAAATTGAACGTAAACAAGGCAAGGTCTTCGGTCATAGCGAGTCGACCGACGAGCTCCTTTTTTAGGGAAGCTGAATTGTGTATCTCCGATTGCAAGGATGTTAAGCAACTTTCGATACGCAAAGCGAATTGTGCAACAGTTTCGTTAAATTGTTGTTTACATGATTGAAGATCTAACAACAGATGATTATAATGCTTCCTTTCTCCAAAGTTTTGATTTAAGAATAACTTTAATTCGTCAAATGTTTCAAACACTTTGTTAGAACATGCTACCTGTGCTTTGCCTTCTAATTTAGCTATAATATATTTTAATAATATTATTTTCTGGCAAGGTGAAGCCAGATCAAGAGCATTTTGACAATTTGTCAGAAATGCGGTTAGGGTTTCTCGATCACCCTTATATGGATTAATGAAATTACAGAGAACCTGAAGAGGACAAGGTTCAGATATGAGAATTTCAGGAACCTTCTTCGAAGCTGAAGGAGTTGATGGGGGTTTGCTTTCCGCCATTATAAGAGGTAAGTAATTACGTAAGTATGTAAATAGGATTTAGGTAAGTAGGGTTAGATTATTATTTTAGATTTTGGATTTTAAGACAGGTAATATAATAGGAGATATTTAGGAATCGACTAAGTGATACAAAATTTAGAATGTTAAGATTAATTAAAAGAGAGTGGCGAAGCAATTACAGTGAATCAAATATTTTACTCACATTAACACCAGCGCGAACACCACGTTGTAAATCTTCATTTCCAGCGAAATCAGGATACGTGCAGGAAAGCAGCAGCGAGGTGACGGCGGCGGCAGCGCAGCGGCAGGAAAAATATATGACGGCGATCGACTGGCAGGCTTACTCTGACAGTTTTGTTGTTGACCCCAGGATGCAGTCTCGGTGGTCCACCAGCAGGCTTCTCGAAGTAAGGCTTACTGTCGTGGTTAGACCTCCAGATAGACGGCGAGTACGGCGAGCTGATGCGGGGAAGGTAGACTGTCGCCGTTTAACCGTACTTATTAATTCGACGGTGAGTTAGAAGATTTTGAGGAGTTTGACGAAGTGACGAAAATAACTTGAGAACTTGGAAGTCACTCCGGAGTCGGGTTGGCGACGACGAGCGGACAGGAATAGCGTGTTAGTTTATAAGTTTGTATTTTCACAGACACATCACCAATGTTCCACACAATTTTTATGAGATTCGTTTACGCGAACGCGTTATGGAATACCAGGAATCGACGAAGAAACGGTAAAAATTCACTGGTATCCCACTTCTGACACCACTATTACGGGGTGGGTCAGGTGATGCTTTTTAAAAAACAATTTTATTTACGCTAAAAAGATTTATTTAAAGAAAATGTATTAGAAGTATACAAAACGTAGTTGCTATCCGAATTCCAAACCCGAACTGACGATTTCCCATTGAAATGAAACTTGATGGTTCCGGAGTCCTATTGCATTGACGTCAATGCAATAGGAATTGAGTATGCAGTTTTTATTTTATATGATTACCCTGTAATTTAATATATAACAGTGCCCTCCGAAACTCGGAATCTCTTACCAGACATATGGGAGCGCATAAGACAACAGGCCTGGGGGTGCCCAGTTTGAGAGGATTATATTAGAGAAGTTCCATATCCCAATATGGCACATACTCCATCACATTGCTACGCTGCGGGTGTTTCCGGCTTAACGTGCCCTCCGAAACTCGGAATCTCTTACCAGGTACGTATGTATGTATGTCTCCTGAAAAAAATGTAACAACCTGTACGCGAACCAGAGTAATATAGATGTATATATACATTTCTCCCTAAATTGCGAGCTCGCGAGATTAATGACTGTCGACGCGGTGTGCATTGAAAAACGTGGTTCGAATGTGCCGAGGATTTGCAGAATGTAGCCCGACAGCCGCTCTGAAACAGACTGAAGCGACGTGCATGGTGAAGGCGCGTATAACATAACAACATAAGCGAGTATCGCGCCTGTATTCCCGATGGGGTAGGCGTTGGTGTATAGTATTAAAATACATCCACTTGAACCGACGTGTATGGTGAAGTCCGTTTATTTGACGTGACTTATATAACACAAACATAACTTCTCACGACTATATCCCAATCTGGGGTGTTCAGTGGTTTCTGTTTCACCTCACCGAGCTTTCTGTTAGACAAACGTGATCGAGTCAACTGTGTTAGACACGTTAGGGTGTGTGTCTTTATGGCCAATTTCTTTGACGTGACTTTATGATTTGCCTCAGATAGCATTTTTTTTATATTCATAAACAATATAAACAATTATCATAATACGCAGTAATAAATAAATCAATCATACAAATTATAAAACAATTCAAGTACACATTATACTTATAAAAATATTAAAAATCATCAAACAATAAAAAATAAGTCTGTAGGTTACTTTTGTATAAAATCTTTTTATTTTGAATATTTTTTTACTTTTTTGATACGATATTGTTTTTCTTTCTGACTTTTGTGTTCTGACATGGAAAGGTGAAAATTAGATTAAAAACTGAAAAATTGTTGAATTATTTCCCACTTTATTTCCACACTGGTGACCCCGTTAGAACATGGAGAAGGAATTTAGAGACGCACGAAGCGACGACCCAGCTGACGTCAGAGATCGCGTTTCTACAACACCATCCGTCAACATCGATGTTGATAAAGTCGGTGTACGGATTCCTCCGTTTTGGCCAGAGGAGCCGGAGATATGGTTCGCGAATGTGGAGGGCCAGTTCCTGATTTCCGGAATTACCAGCGACACCACCAAATTTTATTATGTGTTGGGACAGCTGGAGAACCGGTACTCCAGAGAGGTGAAAGATATCATCGTGCGACCACCCGCAACTGGCAAGTACGAGAAGCTCAAGACCGAGCTCATTAAGCGCCTCTCCGCTTCCAATGAGAAGAAGATTAAGCAGCTCTTGATGCACGAGGAGCTAGGTGACCGCAAGCCTTCACAGTTCCTGCGACACCTGAAAAGCCTTGCTGGTGATGACGTGCCCGACGACTTCATTAAAAACATCTGGACAAGCCGCCTACCGAGAAGCATCCAGACAGTGCTAGCTGGTCAGGCATCATCTGCTGTACTCGACGACCTGGCGGACTTGGCTGATAGGGTTAACGACATCGCACCCTCTTCACCGGTGGTAGCTGCAGCGTCGACAAGCCAGACTCAGCAGACAGGGATACCGGGATCTGTGCTGAGTGACCTCACTTGCGAGATCGCAGAGCTTCGCAGGCAGTTCCAGCAGTTGAGCGGTGGCAGCAGCAGACAATCTCGGTCGCGCGGCAGGCGACAGAGTCGTAGCCGATCCACTTCGAGATCCCAGTCCAATTACCGGAAATTTCCGCTGTGCTGGTACCATTGGAAGTACGGTGAGAAGGCGAGTAGATGCATCCGCCCGTGCGACTACAAGTCGGAAAATGCCAGGGGCAGTCGCTAATGGCGGCTGACGATTGCCCGACATCTGCTGGTCGCCTGTTCGTCACCGACCGAGCGACGAAGACGCAATTTCTGGTCGACACCGGTAGCGACCTCTGTGTCTTCCCCCGGTCTTCGCTGCGTGATCGTCGTGCACGGACTAATTATGTGTTAAATGCGGCTAATGGTTCTGATATTTATACGTATGGTTTTGTTCATCTTACACTTGATTTCGGCCTCCGTAGGAATTTCACTTGGCGTTTTATTGTTGCTGATGTGACGAAACCGATAATTGGTGTAGATTTTCTGAATTTCTATAACTTGATAGTAGACTGCCGAAACAAGCGCTTGATGGACAACGCCACCTCGTTATGTACTAGTGCTATGCTTGTTAGTAGTAAGTTAGACGATATTTCTTCTGTAAAGGTGGTGACTGGTGAGACGAAGTTTCATCGCATTCTTGACGACTATCCCGAGATTACTCGTCCAGCTGGTATCCATCGCACTATACCCCACAACACAGTCCATCACATCCGTACGACCCCAGGCCCCCCAGTTGCATGCTCTCCTCGGCGTTTAGCGCCGGATAAATTGAAAATCGCCCAGCAGGAGTTTCAGTCGATGCTGGCTAGTGGTACAGCCAGACCTTCTGAAAGCCCTTGGTCATCGCCCCTGCACTTAGCCCCGAAGAAGGACAACGGATGGCGTCCCTGCGGTGATTACCGCATGTTGAATGCCCGCACTGTGCCTGACAGGTATCCGATTAAACACATCCACGATTTTGCTCACAGCCTAACTGGATGCAAAATATTTAGTATCCTGGATTTAGTGAAGGCGTACAATCAGATACCTGTCAGTCCAGAAGATATTCCGAAAACGGCCATTACGACCCCGTTCGGATTGTTTGAGTTTCCGTTCATGACGTTTGGACTCAGGAACGCGGGTCAAACGTTTCAGAGGTTTGTGGACGAGATGACCAGAGGACTGGATTTCGTATACTGCTACCTGGACGATTTTCTAATTTTCTCCAAGGACGAGGCGCAACACGAGGAGCATTTGAGGTCCATTTTCAGTAGGTTGAAGGAGTATGGCATGATGGTGAACACATCTAAGTGTGTTTTTGGTGTCCCTGAGGTAACCTTTTTAGGATATCGTATCTCATCAAGTGGCACCAGACCACTGGACTCTAAAATCCAGGCCATTAAAGATTACCCTCCCCCCACTAACGTCCGGCAGCTCAGGCGATTCCTGGGGATGGTAAACTTTTACCGCAGGTTCCTCCCTCGAGCAGCCGAAATTCAAGGCCCGCTAAATTCTTTGTTGGCAGGCTCAGTTAAGGGATCGCAGCCCATCAACATGACAGGTGAAGCCATGACAGCCTTTATTTCCACTAAAGATAGCCTCTCTGATGCTGCTTTACTTTTTCACCCTGATTGCACAGCTAAGCTTGCTTTGGTGACCGATGCGTCTGACAAAGCTATAGGCGCAGTCTTACAGCAGCTTAAAGATGATGCATGGCAACCGCTGGCGTTCTTTTCCCGCAAGCTGACCTCTTCTCAGGAAAAGTATTCCCCCTATGACCGGGAATTACTCGCGATCTACGAGGCAATTAAGTACTTCAGGCACATGCTTGAAGCGAGACATTTTATCATATATACTGACCATAAGCCGATCAGTTTTGCATTCCATGAGAGGAAGGCTAACTGTTCGCCTAGGCAGTATCGTCATCTCGATTTTATTTCCCAGTTCACTACGGACATCAGGCACATTTCCGGCAAAGACAATGTTGTGGCCGATGCCTTGTCTCGCATTGAAGAACTGGAAGTGCCTGTTAGCCTAGCAACCCTAGCGAACAGCCAGTCTTCCGATCCGGAATTGGCGAATTTGCTCGAGGGCGGCTCTTCTCTGCGCTTGGAGAAACGTATCGTACCTGGAAGTCAATTAGCTATGTACTGCGATATCAGCACACCGATTTCCAGGCCTTATGTACCAAAATATTTCCGCAAGCAGATTTTTGATAGCTTACATTCCCTCAGCCACCCTGGGCCCAACGCATCTGCCAAATTAGTTGCAGAGCGTTTTGTTTGGCCAGGCATTCGAAAGGACTGCAGGACCTGGGCACAAACTTGCTTGTCTTGTCAACGCGCCAAAGTTAGCCGTCATGTGACAGCCCCACTCGGCACTTTCAACTTGCCCCGCGCTCGCTTTAGGCAGGTCCATATAGATCTCGTAGGACCGCTGCCACTATCGCAAGGTTTTAGATATTGTTTAACAGCTGTTGATAGATTCACTCGGTGGCCGGAGGTCGTGCCAATAGAGGACATCACAGCTGAAACAGTAGCCAAAGCCTTGCTTTCCACCTGGATAGCCCGGTTTGGTTGTCCCACGGAAATTGTCACGGACCGCGGTCGTCAGTTTGAGTCTGCTTTGTTTCAGTGCTTGTCGAAGCTTACTGGCTTCGAACATAAACGAACGACCGCATACCATCCATCGTGCAATGGTCTCGTGGAGCGCTTCCACCGGCAATTGAAGGCGTCCATAATGTGCCATGCGGATGACCGGTGGACTGAGTCCTTGCCTTGGGTCTTGCTCGGTGTTCGTACTTCCTTTAAGGATGAGCTTCAGTGTTCTTCTGCGGAGCTAGTCTATGGCGAACCGTTACGTCTCCCTGGCGAATTTTTCGATTGTAGCGACGGTGGAACTACCGATATATCGGAATTTTCCGCTCGCCTCCGCTCATTCGCCCAGAGACTACGGCCGGTTCCTGCTTCACGTCATAGCAAGAACAAAGTATTCGTCTTTAAGGAACTACCGACCTGTGAACACGTATTTATTCGTGAGGATACGATACGTGGTTCTCTCCAACCTGCTTACACCGGCCCTCATAAGGTGATCAGCAGGGGTGATAAAGTCTTTAAGCTTCTTGTTAAAGGTAGGGAAGTCACGGTATCTATAGACCGCCTTAAGCCGGCCTATATACTGTCGACTCCCACGGATAGCAACACTTCCCGTGAGGAGCTGCAACCACAGGTATTCGCACCGGGTGCAGAGCGAACTACTCGCTCTGGACGCCGTGTGAGATTTTGTGATTTTTATCGCCCTTGACGGTCTCTGGAGGGGGGTGGTGTAGGTTACTTTTGTATAAAATCTTTTTATTTTGAATATTTTTTTACTTTTTTGATACGATATTGTTTTTCTTTCTGACTTTTGTGTTCTGACATGGAAAGGTGAAAATTAGATTAAAAACTGAAAAATTGTTGAATTATTTCCCACTTTATTTCCACAAGTCAATTAAAACAAATATTTTATTTATTTAATTTTTCTATTTATTTTTTGTATTTATTTAGCTCGTATTGTTATTATTGTTATTTTTAGATCATTTTCTATTACCAATAAAATCTTTTACGTCATCAAAAAAAATATACTTATATTAAAACTAATTATAAAATAATCAATACGTTAAAAATCGTCGATACAGTAACAACACTTTTCCAACAGCATATTTTTCAATTTTGCTTTAAAACACATTAACTTGGCCGGGCATATGGAAGCGCTGAGGGCTCTCACTAAGTACAATCATTTAGGACAACAGGTCAGTTGGGCGCGAACCTCAAGGCGTCTTTTGAGAGGATTATATTAGAGAAAACGCGAGTCGAATCGATTGGGTAATCGACAGAAATCGACACATGTCAATTATAGGCAGAAGTCCCTTTCGTTTTCGGCGGATAAGAAAATGACAGTTGTGACTTAAAATAAAATAAAATGGTGTGTATTGGAATCAGCACCATTAATTGTCCAGATTACCCAGTGACGACGTAAATATGTAACAAAAGCTAGGTACGTACGGTCACGAGCATTAATATGTATACTTTGGTACCATGTCCCATTAACTTTTTTGACAAATTAAACTGTATGTCTCACTAAATGTCAAATATGTTAGTGCGACAGAGTCCTAATGTGGGTACATTTTATTGCTCATGACTGTACTCAAACCATCTCAGGCAAATAGGAAATTCTTTTACCTTCACCTCTCTAATGCCTCCGTACTTTAAACAATCAATTCTTGACACTGAAATGTCGAGTGTAACGCCAGCTTAATACGAGCATACTTCGTACTTCAAACAGATGCTCCTTTGCGAGCGTTTCGCTAAATGGTTTCTGAGTTTGAATTGTGGTTTGCGAGATTTTAGCCTGGCTGATGGCATAGGCTCGGTCGCCCCATATTACATGGGGCTTAGACTTAGCTGGTGAGAAGTGGGTTTATACACTATACACCTCTGTCTACTTCGGGACAAAGAAAAAAAAAGAAAAAGTTATTATACTGCCGACGAATTTTTAAATGATAAGTTTTAATTTTAATACACACTTCCTCTCTTCCCTTCAACGTTGCTGTGCCCTACAGGGTCCATGTTATAGTTCCTATGTCTATGTAACACCCCATTATACTACATGGAATGAAATAAATAATTGAGAATTGGGACAGGCGTGATGGTATGCTAAACTATTTGGCTGGAAACCCGGCCAGGAATTTAGAATAAAAAAAAGAATGGAAATACACAAGTACTTTATTATAAAAGGACGCCACACACACACAACGTCAACAAGACAATAACATCATTTAAAATTTTCACAAAACAATTACAAACAAAAGCAAAACGGACTTCTTTGGTTCCCGCCAAAAACTGTTCTTTCCGTATGCCGCATTACCGCGTAGTGCAAGCGAGACGAACTCTCCGCACGCGCTCTCCCTTACTCTTTAACGCTTACGGCCATTTAGACTAAAGCATAGAATTAGGAATAATACTACGTATAGAGAGGAGCTCGGTGGCGCAGCGGTTAACGCGCTCGGTCTGCGATTGTTGAAGTTAAGCAACTTTCGCAAAGGCCGGTCATGGAATGGGTGACCACAAAAAAAAAATCATCTCGAGCTCCTCTATGCTTCAGAAGGCACGTTAAACCGTTGGTCCCGGCTGCATTAGCAGTCGTTAATAACCATCAATCCGCACTGGGCCCGACATTACTGGCTGATCACCAAATTGTCCGAAAGTAAGATGATCCGTGCTTCGGAAGGCACGTTAAGCCGTTGGTCCCGGTTAATACTTACTGATGTAAGTAAGTAGTCGTTACATGAGCCATGTCAGGGGCCTTTGGCGGCTCAATAGTAACCCTGACACCAGGGTTGATGAGGCTGGTACTCCACAACCCACACGATTGAAGAAGAGTATATTGAAAATAGAGGATTTTTTATTTTGAAACTACCCGCCAATTCGCCGACATTGGTACAAGACCCACTGAAGTCCCTATCAAGGGGAAATCTGGTAAGATTTAACGCTGGATTGGCCGGAACTAATGGATGCCCCCATTTATCTGGTGCATCGTAACTGCAATGCCAAATTGGGAAGCTTTTTACGGATACGGGTTTTTCAGGAAAAATCTATCGATGTGTGAACCCGGATTAGAATCGGAGTTTCAAATGTTAATTGGGACAGACGGGACAATCCATGCAAAAATCTTATCGGGTGTATTTATGTATGTCTGTTTTTTTGTGGTTTCCTGTAGCCTAAACAGCTTGATGGTTCTTTTTTTAAACCGAAGCCGATTTAATTTTTTTAAGGATTTCTTCGATCAAAAATCAATATCAAATCGTAAAAAAAGAAATATAAATACATAAATAAATTAAAAAAAAATATATTAAAAAAACAAACAAAAAAAAATTCTTATTGTCACATACGTAACATTAGACAGAATGAAGATTTTAGTACAATTAGTGATTACATTTCATTCTTGATTGTTTTACAACAGCTTGAATGAACGGTACGGTACGAGTTAGATCTGTCAAAGTACAGAAGATAGTGTTGTGACGTTTTTTTTTTTTTTGTTTTGGTTTTCCCCGAAGGGTAAGGCAAAGGGAACTATGCCCATACAGCCATGTCTGACGTATTTTTTTTCTTGATGATTAATGAAATGATGAAAGGTGATGATGATGAAACCTAAGCTCCCACCCTCGGAGTAGACTCCCCCTCCGAACCCCAAACGAATTAACTCAAAAGTCCGCATAAACTTTTGAGTTATGAAGCGGCTTCCCGGCACGAAGCGAAAATAGGCAGATACACTTTGTTTATTGAATAAGTACTCCAATATAATAACACTCGCGAATGTCTTCCGACTAACTTAATGCGATCATTAACCACAAAACACCACTTCGTATTAATTATTTAGATTACTCAATGAAGAAAGCAACTGTCCCGTTCCCGTTTCCCGCCGAAAAGCCGTGTTGTGACGTTCATTAGCATACGTAGTGATGTGTCAGTCGAGATTAGGTCGGTCGATTCTGTTGTTGTTGTGGATAGATGCGACGAATTGTATGAAGAAAGGTGAGCTTATCGCCCATAAGAGAAGACACCATCCATCCTACAAAAAGATAAGCAGTAAGTAAACGCGTTTTATGTTTTTTATTCGCACCCAAACTAGCATAGAAGAAGCACACACTTTCAATTTAAATCATAGAATAATGAGTAATACTATATATGGAACACTTCGCCCCGCACCATTCAAACGTGCGCGGATCTTAAGTTTACCTCACCCCCTCTGGGACTTACTTTAGTCTAAATAACACAGCAGGTTAAGGAGTTCTGGTGTATATGCACTTAGAAACACACGCGCCAAACTTCTGAGCATTAGCCAATAGGGATTAAACGTCTTGACCTATTATTGACTGCATTGTTCAAACAGTAGCCTCATCAGGAATGGTCTGGCAAATCCTGTGCCAATATACCCAACTCCTTCAGACTTGCTAACGGCACGTCACGTATATTAATAAGCTTATGCTGGTTCAGTGTGACAAATATTAAGTAGCTGGTATTTGCATTTTTGCTTAACACGTTGACAGTCCCCATACAAAATGTTATGACTTCCTTGTGAGTCCCGCATATTAACTTCAGTTTTATACGTCCTGTTAAACCGTAAATAATAAGGGGAGCACCCGCCCTTAGTGTACAACCTTTGCTAATTTACCCGGGATCCAAGTGGAGCTAGTTGAATCCGCCACATTCTATCGTATGGATTGTGAGGTGGATTACCAACCCCATCAACCCTGGTGTCAGGGTTATTACTGAGCCACCATAGGCCCCTGAAATGACTCATGTAACGACTACATACTTACACCAGTAAGTAGTAACCGGGACCAACGGCTTAACGTGCCTTCCTTACGTCTGTTCGAATCGTGCACGGAGCTTAAGTTCTTAAGTAAGTATTTACATCAGTAAAAGATAAAGATAAAGAAGTAAGTAGTAACTGGGTTCAACTGTTACATGCCTTCCGAAGCACGGATCATCTTACTTTCGGACAATCAGGTGATCAGCCTGTTAATGTCCTAACCAAACTAGGGATCCTAAAGTGATTTTATTTATAGTAAACAGCATTTAGCAAAGACAATTTGCTTAAATAGACTACCTTTAGAGGTCACCTGAAGGTCAAACATCATCATCATCAATTTAATTGCCACGCTCTTGTCGGTGCAGCATTTTCCATGCTACTTTTTTAGGGAAAAATAGGGCAGTGGTTTCTCTCTCTAGCCTTCCGCCCCGCAGTACTCTGTCTGACGCAAGTGGGATGGCGCCCAGAGTAGTCTATTACAAAGCCATACTAGGACTCCTGTTCTCTGCCTCTGAATAGTACTGACAGTTACTGCTGCCCCCTGACAGGTTCCAGGTTACAGTCCCAGTGACTTGCCCCTTCCGTCCTGCATTGCCGTACCGATGGCTTCCATCTTGGCCTCAAACAAATACACGATAATTGCTAAAATATACACCATTCGGCTGATTTGAGAGCTAAATATAGAGAAAAATATCTAATTAAGACGAAATCTCCAAATGGTTTTAGAATTAGCGTTACTTTTTATATTTGTTTATTATTTTGCTGATCTATGTTTTTGCTAAATGCAAAGGATGTATTGCTGCGAAATACGCGCCCAACAATTACGAATAAGGTGGAGAGGGTTACTCAAGCAAACTAAGTCAAAGATTAAACAACTCATTACCAACAGCCTACATAAACTTTATCAAATCAAAGCTCCCTACTAAAAAGATAAATTAACAAATAACCGTGTGACTGCTAGCGGATAGAAGAAAAGATATTAGTAGGTACATATATAGGTATATATATTCTGGAGAAAAAAGTACCTACTTTTCTTTTCTTCTGTCCATAATTACGAGTGCATAATAACGCGGTAAGAACCCGGTATTATGTGTTTTAATTATCATAACAACCGCGTAAACCTCAAACAATGTATCTCTGTAGATACTTAAAACTTGGCAGTTTCAAAAGTAAAGGCCGCGAATTTATCTACATCATCAGAAAGACTACAGATTATAAATTCTAAGGTCGTAAACCTTCTAACGAACTGAATATCGACTTGTAATAGCAGCAGATAAGTTCGGAATTCTCAAAACTTCCGTGAAGTGCTTTTGTCCTGGAATCAAGTCCTTTGGGCAAAGTCTTCGTATCAATTGGTGTCATAGGTTAAGGAGCTTTTCCATTTTTGAAAATTGTATTTATATTTATTTTTCTCCATACAAGCATTTCTATGTGTATCGTCATGAAGTATTTTTTTTATCAACAAGATCAAATTCAAATTCAAAAATATCTTTATTCAGTAGGTATCATTGTTACACTTTGAATCGTCAATTTTTACATAACGAACGTCTCATCCGCCTAAAACTACTGCAGCTTCTCACAACCTGCATAGCCGGGGAAAAGAAGCTGCAAGAAAAACCTCGGCACAGGGCCCTAGACGTTCTTTTAAAAAAATAAACATAAAATATTTTTATACAATCGAGAAATTTTGCTGCCTAATATCAGTTCTCAGACAGTTAATCCCATGCATTCATATCTTCTTAATAATCACTAACTTTATAATAACCTTTTTTGTAAAGTTTCTGTTTAACTACTGTCTGAAAACAGTTGAAAGGCAAAATCTGAATGTCAATGGGAATCTTATTGTAAAAACGTATACATTGCCCCTTAAAATATTTAGTGGTCAATCAGTATATTCATTTCTGTCACTTTTGTCAAGCAAGACAAGGTGTTGGTCGCTTTGCCGCTGTCACTGGTAACGCCTATGTTTACAGTGCCCGCAACTTTTCACAATTACAGTTGTTTTGTGCGACAAAGAAAAAGAAAACGATAATTAAACTACGAAACAAGTTTTTTTATAGCCTTTTAGCCCCGAACTTCGCAATTAAGGCCCGACGACAATAGAATGAATTAGTTTTGAGTTCAGTTTTTAGTTCTACTAGGAATTATTAATGAGGGCTGGGAGAGTTGCGCGCAGGATTGGATTTAGTTGGTATATATTTTTTTTGTCTATGTAAGTACTTATTGATTTCCGTGTGGTTTCTGTCCTGTGTTAAATGTAATGTACCTGTCTGTCTGTGTCTGTGGTGTCCGGAAGTAATAAATGTTTCTTTCTTTCTTTCTTTCTTAGTTTAATAATAGTTATAATAAATAAAAACATTTTATTACAATTATTGCATTTTATTGGAGATGTCTTTAGAATTTGGTCAGTACGATCTGCTCTGAACCGGCGTGCGTATATGAAGCGATTGTCTGACTATTGTCTGAAATATCCTTTGGTGGCAGCTCACCCTCGCCGCTAGAAGTATATCCTCTGCCGAAGGTTGTCTGGAATAGATCATTCTTAGCGATAAGGCCGCCTTTGTCCACCTTAGAATATAAACTCACGCCCATTTCCCGCCGGGGTAAGCAGAGACCAGAATTCCATTTGCTTCGATCCAGACACACTTCTCTTGCTTCCTCCACATTCATCAATTGCTTCATACACGCACGCCGGTTCAGAGTAGATCGTATTAAACCTTTTCTAAGGACATCTCCAATTTGGTCAATGTAAGTCCTTTTCGGTCTTCCTCTGCCAGCCCTACCATCAACTTTCGCTTTATTGAAACCGCTTTTGCAATTCTAAATATTTTTTTGGATCATAAATGATTCAAATTCAAATGTTGTGAAGGAAAACATCGTGAGGAAACCCACATACCACATAATACGTTACTGAAGCCTTAGCTATTTTTATTACCTAAAAAAAAATATCACTTTTTTTACAAAAACTTTCAATTCATTACGTACCCAAATCTCGATTCGACCCTGCTCGCATAGTATGAAAAATTAGTATTTTGTTTGGAAGTACGACTAATGTATTCAGTTCGTTGGCAAACTAAATTCCTCACGTTTTTTGCGAAAGAAACTTTGGAATTTCCTTCGAAGGCTTTGTATTAAACCTTTTGTAGTCGTTACTATGAAGATATAGTTTTGTTTTCGGAAGATATTTTGTGGTATGAATAGATTAAATTGATTGAAAGAAAACTCTTTCTTCGACGAATAGGAGGTACTTAATAAAAAACAATCAATGGGTTCAGTTCCTCATCTTCCCGGGGATGCATATTTATTTTGCGTATGACTCCAAACTCACTGAATCAATCGGGGGGTGGGGGGTGTGGAGGGGGGGGGGGGCTGACTGTCCGAAAAAGTAAGATGATTCCGTATATGTGTATGCCTATGTACGGTCACGAGCATTAATATGTATACACTTCGGTACCATGTCACATTAACTTTTTTGACAAATTGAACTGTAAGTCTCACTAAATGTCAAATATGTTAGTGCGACAGAGTCCTAAAGTGGGTGCACTATATTGGTCGATGACTGTATGTAGGTATGTTTTATGTAGATCGTTTTAAGTTATATTGCATTATTATTTACTTATACCTGTATTGCACCGTAAGGTTAGTAGGTTAGTTCATTCACCCTAAGGTTGCCTGGAAGAAATCGCTATTTAGCAATAAGGCCGCCGATTGTACTTCTCCTGTCACATTTGTAATTGTTTTAGTGTTGTGTTTATATGTGCAATGAAACGTTTTTGTATTGTATTTGTATTGATTCCGTGCTTCGGAAGGCACGACAAGCCGTTGGTACCGGCTATACTCTAACTTATTGAAGCAGCGGGGTGGAGTACGCTTCATACCATCAGGGCCTATCTTTGCCATTCTAGGATTTCCTATCAAAAGTGGCTCTTCTCTTCTATCGTGTGGGTTGTGAGAAGGATAACCAACCCCATCAACCGTGGTGGCTGAAAGTTGTCTTGATTATTGGTGACTGTATGTACCTAAAATATCCCAAGGGATATAATTATTTACCTGAATATGATCATAACATGGTTCCAGTTCAGTGATATGATTATCTGTAAATTGTTTTATTAATAAAATAAAAGAAAAATGACTCTTTTTTTATTTTATTTATAACTATTTAAATATATTATTTTAGTCAGCTAATCATATTACTAAAGTGGAACCGAGTTATAGCTATATTCCGGAAATAAATTATATCCCTAGGAATATAACTATATTACATTGTTTTAATTTTACGCGGTTATTATCATAATTAAAGCACATAATAACGGGTTCTTACTGCGTCGGGAGTTTCATATCCCCATTTAAACGCAGTAAGAACCCGTTATTATGTGCTTTAATTATAACTATATTACGCCTACAGCTATGTTACTGCGACATATGTATGAAAAATATGTGAATAAAATATATCTGTCGATTAGAGACAAATATAGTCGCACTCACAGGCATAATATTTAAATATATAATGGTGCTAATTCCTGTAAATACCATCTAATTTTATTTTAAGTTATATCTGTCATTTTCTTATCCGCCGAAAAGGAAAGGGACGGGTAATCGACAATCATAAAATTTATGGAACACACGTCAATTTTAAGCACAAATCTAAACCAACCGTCTAAAAATTTTACGTCAGTCAATAACCCGACACATTAATTTACTCATTCTTCCTAAAATTAAGAGCTGTGAATCATCCGTCCCTTTCCTTTTCGACGGATACGAAAATGACGGATATAACCTAAAATAAAATTAGGCGGTGTCTGCAGGAATCGGGGCCATTACCTAAATCTCGAACTCGAAGTACGAATTCTGTCAGATATTCAACATTCGAATATTTCCGTACGTCAGCGTCAATATCCGTGACCACAGACCAAGAATACTATAGACTTGACACAGTATAATTATCTTTGCCACTCTTATATATCACACCCGGACACTCCATAGAAGAATCTCATTCGACTATCGCGTAAGTGAGAGCGAGACCGCATTCCCCTTTAGCGGTTTAGAAATAATAGCAAAGAATAATATTTTATTTGTTTTTATTTTATTTTCTTTGGGTAACTTACAGCATTCATAATAATAGTAACTGCAGTGCATACAGGAATAATTGCCGGTTGGTATCACACAACATTTAGATTAAATTGTCTTAAGGGGCCTCTACGTTGGCTTCGGCCCCACGCACGCCTTCCAAAAGTCCAGGACTCCATAGGCCCGAGATATGGAAACGTCATACGAATAGTAACTGAATATAAACTGGTAGCCAAAATAATAGTATACTCAGATCGGTAAGTCTCTGCCCCGCGCCAATTCGTATTGAACAACGATTGTTGAATTTGTTTTCGAATTCATATTTGGATCATAAATGATTATCACGTGCTCAGCGGTGAAGGAAAATATCGTGAGGAAATCTATATTCCCGAGAAATGCATTTTCGAAGGTATGTGACCTAACCTGTATTGGGCTGGGTTTCCCTTCAGGTTAGACAGGCAGTCGCTTCTATAAAAAACCGGCGCTGTCAAATCTTCACACAAAACGGGATAATGCTAGGGGGATGATGATGAAACTCGTCATGTCTATAGCTTCGTTGGTCTGTGCGTATGACGGATTTCCTATCCATAGCCCGGAGTAAATATCGAGCGACACATCTGCCACTACAGAGTGTCAAATTGTCAACTATCTATGATAGTAAGCTTCCAGAGCTGGGTTTTGGTTTTCGGTTTAACATTGCTCTTTAATTTGCATATAGCACTATGTTTCGGTAAGTCTCTTTGAGCCAACTAGTTAAGTAGTTAATGCCCCGATTCCTGCAGACACCTCCTAATTTTACTTTAAGTTAAACCTATCATTTTCTTATCCGCCGAAAAGGAAAGGGACGGATGATTGACAGCTCTTAATTTTAGGAAGAATGAGTAAATTAATGAATAACCCGGGCGGATATAAAAGGTATCTCGGTGGTATGCAAACCGTTTGACGTGTGCTGTCAACATAATTCTGGCGGGTTGGCTAATGTAAGATTTTTAGACGGCTGTTTTAGATTTGTGCTTAAATTTTACGTGTGTTCCATAAATTTTATGCTTGTCGATTACCCGTCCCTTTCCTTTTCGGCGGATAAGAAAATGACAGATATAACTTAAAATAAAATTAGATGGTGTTTACAATCTACAATAAGTCATGACAAAAAAAACTTAAGTCTCTGCCCCGCACCAATGAGGGACTTGGCGCTGTACAGATTTGCCTTCAATTAACCCAAAATAACATAACATAACAAATACTTTAACGCACAAACAGAAGAAAAACATGGATAATAGACAAAAGCAACTGTTGTCTATGTTTTTGGGTATAAAACGATGACTCTTGTTAATACACCCAGGCAGAAGACATCTTCCACCCATTATTCTGATCAAAATAAAGAGAAGCAATATAAGTGGCAACATAATTCTATACATAATCTGATCCAAATATCAAGCAACAATTATTTTTATATATTCCTCTGCTATTACATTATATTTTTGGATAACTATGTACCCGAGCAATGAGAAAATAGGTAATTATTACGTTAAATCTGAACAGCGCCATCTATATTCTGAATGTATTATTTCCAATGTTAAAGTATTGGTATTTGACTTGATTCATATTTTAATGTAATAATTTGTATTTTTAGTATAAGTTATCTGTTTATCGCAGCTACTTATACGATGAAAGTATTTTCTTTTTGTTTCTTTATTATAAATTTAAAAGATGTATTTTAATTTGACGTGTAACAAATTTATGAATAAAAATTATTATGATTATATTTGTTTTAGGGAACGTAGCCTGGAAAGTCCTCATTAATGAAAATAATAATTATTACACTTTTATGTGTTATTTACTACTACAGTTTTTTAAGTTATTTTTTACTTACAATCTTAGTACAATTTTTTATTCATTATTTATTGTATTAATTTATTTATTTATTCCGATAAATAAATTAAATTAATTCGATAAAGATAAATTAAATCAAATTAATTTATTTACATAAATCAATAAATTTAATAAATATAAATAAATTTAATTTATTTATTTATACACAGCAATTTAACACGCCAACGTTCCTGAAACGTGAATAGATTGTATGAATTCTGCCTTAAATTGATCTATCGTCTATTCAAGTCCCTTTCTTTTTCAGCGGGTTAGAAAGCGTCAGGTATAACTTAAACTTAGTGTCATAATTAGGTTTAATTTAAGATATTTCTAAGATACACTGGAGATGTTTTGGTTGACTTGTGACCGTTTAGCCCCCGTGGGCCTCGTCCTAGATCCGATGCCGCAAGTTTCAGACAGTTATGCATACTGAGTGTTTCCTATACTTAATATACACTATCCACGCCTGTTATCCCCACCGGAGTGGGCACAACGATAAGTTATCAGAAGACAATTTGCTGCCACGCTTAGGGCCTTGTCTCACTAGAACGACCAAATCGATTATTATAACGATCGAATGAATCGTTGAATGTTTCATCTCATTGTTTTTCCTTTTTACCGACTTCAAAAAAGGAGGAGGTTCTCAATTCGACCGTATATTTTTTTTTTTTTTTTTTTTTTTTTTTATGTTTGTTCGGGCATATCTTCGTCGTATATGAACCGATTTTGATAATTCTTTTTTTGTTTGAAAGGAGATATACCCAAGGGGGTCCCATGTCAAGGAAGTCAGGATCTGATGATGGAAGACCAGAGAAATCGAGGGGAATTTTCAAAAATCGTAGGAGCGACTAGTGCGTTTGTAAAGTCATATTGATCGGATCGATCTTTAGGCTTCGGGAAAACTTCCTGACCTTCGAAAACTGGTCAGCATCAGGGAGATACCCTATGGCCTGGCAAAACTATACAACCTGGAGCAATTTTTCTTTCACGAAACGTATTTAAATCTTGATCAAATTCAATCGCCGGTGCAAAAAAACAAAATGGCGGAAAAAAAAGATGGCCGCCATACAAAATTTTGTCGATTTTGGAAGAAGCCCGTTTGGGTAAAAATAATGTATGGGGCGCTTACTCAAAACGTCATGTAGAGTACGGAAATACTTTCTGGTCACCAAAAACTGCTCCGCATCAGAGAGATACTCTACGGCCTGGCAAAACTATCGCACGTGAACCAATATTTCTTTGAGAGCACTTATTTAAATCTTGGTCAAATTCCATAGCGCGTAAAAAAAAAACAAAATGGCGGAAAAACAAGATGGCCGCCATACACAATTTTGTTTTTTCAGAAAATGTCTCGGGATATAAAATATATATATCGGGGTTGTGATTGGATCGTCATGTTAAGTATGGAAATACTTCCCGATTTTCGAAAACTGCTCCGCATCAGGGTGACACCCTACGGCCTGGCGAAACTATCACACCTGAACCAATTTTTCTTTCACGAAACGTATTTAAATCTTGGTCGAATTTAATGGCCGGTGAAAAAAATACAAAATGGCGAAAAAACAAGATGGCCGCCATACAAAATTTTGTTTTTCCAGAAAATGTCTTGGGGGTAAAAATGATGTATAGGGGTGTGATCGGAACGTCATCTTTGAAAACTGCTCCCAATCAGGGAGACATCCTACGGTCTGGCAAACCTATTGCACCTGGATTTTGTTTGTTTCCACGACACCCATTTAAATCTTGGTCAAATTCTGTCGCCGGTGAAAAAAAACAAAATGGCTGAAAAACAAGATGGCCGCCATACGAAGAGGGACAGTTTCGAATAAACAGGACACGCGAGCTGCTTTAGCAGCGAGCGAACCACGCGAAATCTACTGTATCTATATGTATGCGTGAGTGTGTATGATAGCAGCTTCCACTGACAACCACATGTGTGTATGTACACATACACATGTGTGTGTGTGTGTGCGTGTGTGTGCGCGCGCGCGCGCGCGTGTGTGTGTGTGTGTGTGTGTGTGTGCGTGTGTCTGTGTGTGTGCGTGTGTGTGCGTGTATCTGTGTGTGTGCGTGTGAACGTGCGCGTGTGCTCGTGTGCGTTAGCGCGTGTGTGAGTGTGTGTGTGTAAACATGTTCATCAATAATAATTGTGATCACTACTAATAATATATTATATTATTATATATGAATATAAATCAGAAAATCTGTCTGTCTGCATCCTTGCTCGGTCTAACCATCACTTAAAATCGTAAAATAAAATAAAATTTTTAACAAAAAAAAAACCGACTTCAAACGCAAAACTAAAAAGCAATAAATAAATTTACTTCGCACAAAGTAATTAGTACGTATTTTCAATTAGTTAATTATTTTATAATTCTGAAGTCGGTGCCAAGTAAATGCTACAACAACCCTACTACAATATCAAATTACTATGTACACACAATATTGTTTAATACCTATATCAAAGCAATTACAAAACAATGTCAAACAAAATATTACAAAACAATCAGTATTGAAAAATATATGAATCGGTACTTCGTTGTAGCATTTCCTTGGCACCGGCTTCAGAATTATAAATTAATTAACTAATTGAAAATACGTACTAATTACTTTGTGCGAAGTAAATTTATTTATTGCTTTTTAGTTTTGCGTTTGAAGTCGGTTTTTTTTTTGTTAAAAATTTTCATTGTATGTTTTTTTCTCTTTTTTGTGCATTTTTTATAGTTTTTTTTTTTCTATGATGTGTAATGTGAATAATGACATTATAATTCATTTTATTATTATTTCATAATTAATGTACCCAATGGTAGACATTTATAATTGACAGTTATAATTTAAATAACAAAAAAGGTAGACCAAATGTTAAATGCTGACCAACTGCAAACTGTAATACCATTTTTATTGCGAATAAATGACTATGAGTTATGATACCATGGTTACGTCACCAGCAGGAAAATTTTCAGGATTTGGTTGCCGGCAAGGTTGCACAACCAGCAGGGTCTGCATGACAACCGCGCCGCGCGCGCCGCGAATTATATCGAGGGTTTCGATCAATAAACGTAGCGAAAAAAAATATGTCCGTAACCGAAATTATCCGAAACTAACGCATAATCCGAAATAATTTATTATTCGTATCCGTAACCGTATCCGGTATAATAATCATTCTTATATCCGTATCCAATCCGTATCCGAAATTTCATAATATCCATAACATCCCTGATGTCGAGTAGTCGGTGGCATATACAATATACCTCTACCTACCACTTCGGGGATAGGCGGGATGCTATGTCATGTGTTGTATTATAAAAGCGTAGTATATAAAAATAATAATTTACGATTTAAAATTCATAGCACAACCTCTGTCGAGCACTGGGGCATAAAACAGTATTGCACTATTTTACTAGCAATGCTCCGGAGCTGCATAGAGCGTCATTTTAACGGCTCTGGCACTTGCGTTCTATAGCCCCCGCGGCACAACAACCGGCGCCGCGCGCTGTGCCAATTATAATTATATACTAACCTAAATATTTATTGTGTACATTTTTTTTACCTACCTAGTATAATAATAATAATTACTAACATAGTTTTAAGGGCATTGTTACTAACACAATTCTTATTATAAACAATTCTTTTTTATTTTATATCGCGGGTTTCGACCAAAAGACTCATTGAATGATATCTACGCTTGATTTGACGTTTATCAGTCAACGGCTTTTGTACGAAGCGCGCGTTTTTTTATATTTTGGCCAAGTATGTTGGCTCAACTATGCCTGATGGTAAACATAGAGAAGCCCTAATTGCAGTAGCAACTGAAAAGCAACGCAATGAGTTTCGAATCAGTTGCGACTACCATACTGGCCTACTAGGTGCTTCTTCACGCTTCGTTTAAAGGACCCCATATTGTAAGAAGGAGGGAACGCTTGAGCCGGCAACCCGTCTACTTTTGAATACGGCAGAGATAGGAGTTGCTGATTTTTTTTATGCGCGATAGGATTTCTTTCACGGTAAAGCGGTGGCATCGTTGGCCGGCTGGTGTGGTCCTGTGACAGAAGAGAGCGGGTGGGATAAGGGAAACAATCCTTCAGAGCATTCCCCGTAATACAGGCGATAGAAGACGCTCAGAGATGCTGCTGTGCCGCGAAGGCTGGGGTGATACTACGTTTTATAGATAAATAAACTTACACCTGTGATATTTTACGGGGTGGGTACAGTCACCAGTAATCTAAAGACAACTTGCAGCTACTTTTGAAACTATGTAGATGGATTATTTATTATTTACATTTCACGACTTTACAGTGCAGAAGCGCCGTGAAACTTTCAATATAAACAATAATATAATTATTATTATTTTTTTAAAACTATAGTTTATCTCCTCTTTCGGAGGGTATTTACCAGAGACACGGGTCACAGACCAAGTGCCACTGGAAGGAGGGTATAATAATTATGTATCTGTGCGTTCAGTCATGATGTCAATGTCGGAGGATAGGAATTTGCGTACTATCCGACAGGTGTTAAGGATGGCTGCTTTCTGCATGATGACATACGTGTTGGCAGGGAGGCCTAGCATTTTCAGACTGTGGTGTAGGTGCTTGGGAATCACCCCCGTGGTGGAGAGTACCAGGGGTACAATATATACTTTTTGTAAGTATATATTATTATTATTATTATTGTATGTCTTTTTCATATCTCGGGCCTATGGAGGCCCGGACTTTTGGAAGGCGTGCGTGGGGCCGAAGCCAACACGTAGAGGCCCCTTAAGACAGTTTAATCTAAATGTGGTGTGACACCAACCGGCGATTATCCCCGTATGCACTATGGGAGTGCACCCAAAGACAATCCCCGGTTCGTGTAGGACTATTGCAAATTATGGGAACAAAGGGAACTGGGCTATTGGGTTGGGGGTTAGTGGACCGGGATACTGGAGCTATGGGGGACTATGGCGCCTGCTCGACCAATGTTGGTAAACATGGATAAATGAGCAGGTAGCCCTCAATGTCCCACTGCAGGCCAAAGGCCTCTCTTCCCTTCTTCCACTCCTCCCTGTCCCCAGCTTGCTCGCGCCACCGTTTCGAGAAGCGGTCTAACTCGTCGCGCCATCTTTTCCGTGGCCTTCCCCGACGTCTGACAGCATTTGCAGGAACCCACTCTGTAGGTTTTTTGGCCCAGAGGTCATCAGGCATTCGGGCAACATGTCCAGCCCAGTCCCAATATAATTAGACATATAAAAAAAAACTTAGGTGTAAACAATATAAAAACATAATATTTAAACATATTTATTCGTGTTAATTATTTATTTATGGACTTGTGCTATGATAATAAGCAAAATCTTAGGACAAATTGGTATACGACTATCTTAACATCACTATTCGAAACTCACAGTCAGTACGAATAACACACATCATTATACTATAATATAATCAGAATCAGAATCAGAATCAGAATCATTTATTCAACGTAATTATCATGGATAAACTTGTTGAAGGTCAATGTAACATTTTTGAATTTACGTCATTTCGCAAGGTGTTATGGCTGAGGAGAAGAAATGACAAGAAACTGCAACAGCAACACATCTTTTAAATCAATGAGGGTACATTACAAGTTATTTAATAACTAGAGGAACACATTCAATACCAGACATTTTTATCATTTAGGTAATCATTAATCTTATAATAGGCTTTTTTACATAAAGTAAGCTTCACGTGAGCTTTAAATTTGTTCTCTGACAAATTTAAAATATTATCTGGTATTTTATTGTAAAAACGTATACATAACCCCAAAAAAGATGAATTTAATTTACTTAATCTAGAATTTTGAACAAATATTATAATACTTTTCAAGTCGGTCTAATTTTAGTCATTTTTTACTCGTGAATGGGCCCCAATATTAAGTCGAGATTTATCGTGTGAATAAAAATGATTCAACATTTAATTATGTTTGGGATGATTTACACCAGTCTTACTGTCGCCCCCTGTGGCTTCACACACAGGCTTAAAGAACAGCCAATCAGCCATACGATGTAGATATACAGGGTGTTAGTGACATCGTAACGAATACTCAGAGGGATGATTCAGACCATGATTCTGAGTTAATATCAAGTGGAATTTTCCGTCGCATAATTCATGTTATTTTTTTAGTTTTTTTTAAATTATTTTCAATTCTATACTTTTGCGATGGAAAATTCCACTTGATATTAACTCAGAATAATCAGCTGAATCATCCCTCTCAGTATTCGTTACGATGTCACTTACACCCCATACAAGTACATACAGTAGCCATACAAGTAGGTATGGGTGTTAGTGACACTGTAACGAATACTGAAGGGGATGATTCAGACCATGATTCTGAGTCGATATCAAGTGGAATTTCCTGTCGGAGAAGTCATGGAAATTTTAGAGCTTATTTAAATTATTTTCCGTTCCATACTTTTGCGACGGAAAATTCCACTTGATATCTACTCAGAATCATGGCCTGAATCATCCCTCAAAGTTTTCGTTACGATGTCACTAACACCCTGTATATCTTCTATGGCAAGATGCCATAGAAGATATTGATCTGGCCTTATTGATCTTAGTAATAAGGCCGCCCAAATTGTACTGTATTCATGTGTTATGTCTGATTGTTGAAATTTTAGTTTTGTGCAATAAAGTATATTTGATTTTGATTTGATGAACTAAGTACGCACACCTCACCGAGCTTTCTGTTAGACCAACGCGATAGGTGGTGCACCATATCGCCGTCTATAATGGTCGAGCCAACTGTATAAGTATTTTATTGTAAAATCGTATACATGGCTTTAAAAAGATGTATATAATTTGGTTCTCTATTTTTACTCATAAAATTTTATGTAATAATTTACCATGGCATACTGTTACTTGTCCTATTATTAGTTTCGCATAGTATTAATTTGTCATAACTTTTTAAGCATAATTTTGAAAGTCATAACTACTATAAGCATAATAACTAATGACAATAATGATATATAAGCATAATTATTATAAGCATAAAAACTATACTCGGAATAAGAAAAGTTTTGACGCAACTGTGAACATTTTCGAAACTTACTTTTGCCTTGGCTGCATTTGATTCATGATTGTGACATTTTATATTTTTTGCCACTATTTCATGCTGTTGGTCATCATTCTGTATACTTTTCGTGTGTAAGATAAACATGCTGGCGTCTTAGGGGTGGCCCAAGGGCCACCCCCGCCACACCCTAACCTAATGTTATGCCTTCTAAAAATTATGACAAAAAACTATTTGTTACTCTAAAAAGGAATTATGGATACTTACCTATTTATATGCGAATCAAATTTATACCGAAAACGTTATGCAAAAAGGATAATGGTAATTAAAATTATGACAAAAACATTTATGCATTGTAAGAGAATCCCATATAATTTACATAAATTAGAATTTTGTCTAACTACAAAATTCTAAGCAGTAAGCAGACCCAGCAAAAACGGGGTAAAGCTAAAGAGATGATGATGAAGTATCTGTCTATTAATTTATTTGTAATACTTTCTTGTGTAAGTTGTTTTGATTGTGAGTTATGTGTTATTCCGTGTTTTGTTTCATATTTATTGTTGTGGTATCGCTATAGAGTAAAATGTTTCTGTCTTTCTTTTCTAAATATGTTGCTTATTTTAATGGACAGTGTGTCATATCCCATAATAGGATATTATAATAAGTAATATCACCCCTCTATAGATTTATGGGTTTAAAATTGGATGTTTACATCGTTAGTTGTTTAATACCTACTTGGAGTAATTTATAATGATTTAGTAGCGTTTTTATATATACAGGGTGTTAGTGACATCGTAACGAATACTGAGGGGGATGATTGAGGCCACGATTCTGAGTTAATATCAAATAGAATTTTCCTTCGCAAAATTCATGTATTTTTTTTTTAATATTTTATGTTTTATACTTTTGCGATGAGACATTCCACTTGATGTTAACTCATAATAATGAGCTGAATCATTCCCCGCAGTATTTGTTACGATGTCACTTACACTCTGTACAAGTACATACAAGTAACCATACAAGTAGATAAGGGATGGAAAGTAAGAGGAAAACCACTGTCCTATTTTTCCAAAAGCGTGGCTCTTTATGATGATGATCAATGTTGCCGCCTTCGGTTGGTTGAGGGGCGGCCTGTGCCCAGCAGTCTTCTTCTTTGCGAGTCGATGGCAATCGAAGTTAAATTTTTGCTGACCAATAATTGGCCACGCTTACGGCATTGTCAGTGGCTTCGTACGGGTCTTCAATAGTGCAGGTGTTAGGGCACTTTGGACAGCAGTGGGACGTATATAGGCTGTTTATGTTATGTTATAAAAGTTAAAGAGTACACACGTACGCTCACCACTACTAACTAGTTTGCCGGACAAATGGGGAGCGCTCACCCGGTACAAAATTTAAGACAACAGGCCTGGGTCCCAGTTGGGCGCAAACCTCGGCTCAGGGCGTCGTCTGATAGGATAATATTTGAAAGAATTAATCGATCCTATAGGTCGATAGCGATAAGCGCTGAATGAAATGAATGAATGATGAGGGAAATCGTCTACCACGCCGGCGGGGTTGGTATCGAGGTTCTTAAGTGTTTGTTGTCGTGAGCTGATTGGCGGGTTCTAAACTGGGTACATGATTTTGCTGATGACTGTAATAGACGCCTACAAATAATGTATCGGCCTCGGTGGTCCAGTGGTTGAGCGTTGTGCTCACGATCTGGAGGCCCCGGGTTCGAATCCCGGTGGGGACATACCACAAAAATCACTTTGTGTCCCTAGTTTGGTTAGAACATTACAGGCTGATCACATAATTATCCAAAAGTAAGATGATCCGTGTTTCGGAAGGCACGTTAAGCCGTTGGTCCCGGTTATTACTTACTGATGTGAGCACGTACTCCTTACATGAGCTCAGGGGCCTTTGGCGGCTCAATAGTAACCCTGACGCACGATAGAAGAAGAATAATGTATCAACATAGATTTAACAAAGTTATACAAAGTAACCAACGTACAAATCTTAGTGAAACTTTCTGTAAGTAAGTAGTAACTTGGGCTATCTAAGTAGTGGTTAAGTTAGATTAAATGAGGGTAAGTTGGTAAAATTACGTCTTATTAGCTTTTATTTTTGTTCTTCTATCGTGTGGGTTGTGAGGTGGTATTTTTTTTTGATGTGACTTATGGCCGGAAAAGGTTGTGAGGTGCATATAACCAACTCAAACTCAAAAATATCTTTATTTAGTTGGTAACATACATAACATAACATAAACAGCCTAAGATACACGTCCCACTGCTGGGCACAGGCCTCCCCTCTATCAACCCAACCGGAGGGGGGTATGGAGCATACTCCACCACGCTGCACCACTGCGGGTTGGTGGAGGTGTTTGGGCTAGTAGCTAGGGACCAACGGCTTAGCGTGCCTTTCGAAGCACGGAATCATCTTAATTCGGAAAATCAATGTCCTTACCAAACAAAGGAAAGTCTCACAAAGTGATTTCGACAATGTCCCCATCGGGAATCGTACCCGGGCCAGTTGGTAACATAGTTTATTTTATTTTTTGAGGAAAGCTAACAGCACGGAACCTTAAATAAATAAGTACATACATGAGTTAGATTGAGGCCAATTACAAGCTTCCACAAAGTAGAATAAATCACATCAAAAGAAACTTAGTTACAATTTTAATCGTCAATATTTACAGAAATATATTTATTTTTTATCATAACTGTATCATAAATGATTATCACGTGCTCAGCGGTGAAAGAAAACATCATAAGGAAACCCATATTCCCGAGAAATGCATTTCGGAGGTATGTGACCTAACCTGTATTGGGCTGGTTTTTTTGATATTTGTTTTTTATCCAACACATCATCCACCTAAAAGTACTGCAGTTTTTCACAATCTGTGGCCGGGGAAAAGAAGCTCAGCACAGGCCCTTATACTTTTTTTTAAAAATGTATTATAATTTTATTCATTTGGCTGTCTAATATTAGTTAAAAGATAGTTCATTAACTTTTAATAACCTTTTTACTACGCTTTTGTTCAATCACTGTCTTAAAATTGTTGAAAGGTAAATTCTGAATGTCAATGACCCCGATTCCTGCAGACACCTCCTAATTTTATATAGACATACTTTTATTTTTCCAAATTCAAATTCAAAAATATTTCTATTCAGTAGGTTACATAGTTACGCTTTGAATCGTCAATTTTTACATAACGAACGTCTTATCCGCCTAAAACTACTGCAGCTTCTCACAATCTGTATAACCGGGGAAAAGAAGCTGCAAGAAAAACCTCGGCACAGGGCCCTAGACGTTCTTAACAATTTTTTTTTTTTTATACAATTGAGTAATTTAGCTGCCTAATATCAGTTCTCAGACAGTTAATCCCATGCATTCATATCTTGTAAATAATTACTAACTTTATAATAACCTTTTTTGTAAAGTTTCTGTTTAACTACTATCTTAAAACAGTCGAAAGGCAAATTCTGAATGTCAATGGGAATCTTATTGTAAAAACGTATAGCCCCTTAAAAGATTTAGTGATCTTTTGTAATCGACTGACTTGTAAAGCAAGTTTATTATTATTCCGGGTATTAACATAAAAAAATCCCATTTTCACTAGTGCCCCACATATGGGATATGCACGTATAAGTTTCAAATTTATTGCCTCATATGTGGTTCATTCACAGTGAACGTGTTAAGTAAGTTTTCATACATACAGGATGTTAGTGACATCGTAACGAAAACTTTGAGAGATGATTCAGACCATGATTCTGAGTTAATATCAAGTGGAATTTTCCGTCGCGAAAGTATGGGACTTAAAATAATGTAAAAATCCACTTGATATCAACTTAGAATCATGGTCTGAATCATCCCCCTCAGTATTCGTTACGGTGTCACTAACGATGTATATTGTGATGTCAATGCTAATTATTTTTTTTAATTAATTTTTATTTGGCGTTTTGTGTCTTAATTATAATCAACCCTAGTGTCAGGGTTACTATTTAGCCAAGGGTCCCTGACGTAACGACTACGTACTTATGGTATATTGTCCTAGACAGATACCAGATAGTCGGTCGCATTGCGGCTTCTTGAGGGTTTAGAAGTGCCTAAGAGATTAACAATATCGATGTTTTGAGGCGCCCCAAACTGAACACCCTCAGGCCTGTTGTCTTAAGTACACGCCAATTGTAGTTCAGAGTAGATCGTACTGAAACTTTTCCAAGGACATCTCCAATTTGGTCAATGTGCAGTCATGAGCAATATAATGTACCCACTTTAGTACTCTGTCGCACTAACATAATATTTGACATTTAGTGAGATTTATAGTTCAATTTGTAAAAAAAGTTAATGTGACATGGTACCAAAGTGTATACATATTAATGCTTGTGACCGTACGTCCTTCTAGGTATTCCTTTGCCAGCCCTACCAACCTTCGCTTTATATACTGCTTTCGTAATCCTTTATTCGCTTTGTGTGTCCATAACAACTTAACATTCCCTTTTCGATCTTAGTCACTATAGCGTCTTTTACACCACATATTTCCCTTATCACAGCCGCAGATGCTACGCAACGAAGTTTTAAAGGAAAAACTGTACAGCGCCATCTATGCTGTTTTGAGGAACGGAGCCTAGAAAGTACGTCATTCCTGTTTATCATTTTTAAAGAACGTCTAGGGCCCTGTGCCGAGGTTTTTCTTGCAGCTTCTTTTCCCCGGCTATACAGGTTGTGAGAAGCTGCAGTAGTTTTAGGCGGATGAGACGTTCGTTATGTAAAAATTGACGATTCAAAGTGTAACTATGTTACCTACTGAATAAAGATATTTTTGAATTTGAATATCCTTCGGTGTTATCGACGTTACCCCATCACTAGTGCCGTATTTACAAGACCCGGGTGTACTGTTGAGATGCACCAGTTGTCTCCTGAGAAATTCAAGTGGAAGGTCTCGACATGGACCCCTCGAAACAATGTACACAATTTACTTCTTCTATTTGGTTTGTATTGCTTATTATTTACACAACATAACATAGCATAGAAAGCCGGGGGATTGGAGGGGGGTGGGGGGTTCTTCGAGATCTGGTGGTTATGTCCGCGTTCGAGAAATCACTTTCTGAGACTGTCTTTTGTTCTATACAATACAAGAAATAAATAAAAAATTAAGTAAATTAAATTCATCTTTTTTGGGGTTATGAATACGTTTTTACAATAAAATACGTATTATTATTTTAACGGCCTCTGTGGTCCAGTGGTTGAGCGTTGGACTCACGATCCGGAGGCCCCGGGTTCGAATCCCGGTGGGGACATATCACAAAAATCACTTTGTGATCCCTAGTTTGGTTAGGACATTACAGGCTGATCACCTGATTGTCCGAAAGTAAGATGATCCGTGCTTCGGAAGGCACGTTAAGCCGTTGGTCCCGGTTACTACTTACTGATGTAAGTAAGTAGTCGTTACATGAGTCATGTCAGGGGCCTTTGGCGGCTTAATAGTAACCCTGACACCAGGGTTGATGAGGTTGGTAATTCACCTCACAACCCACACGATAAGAAGAAGAAGATTATTTTAAATTTGTCAGAAAAAAAATTTAAAGCTCATGTGAAGCTTACTTTACGTATATAAGCTTATTATAACATTAATGACTACTTAAATGATAAAAATGTCAGGTATTGAATGTGTTCCTCTAGTTATTAAATAACTTGCAATGTACCTATACCCTCATTGGTTCTTAAAAGATGTGTTGCTGTTGCAGTTTCTTGTCATTTCTTCTCCTCAGCCATAACACCTTGCGAAATGACGTAAATTCAAAAATGTTACATTGACCTTCAACAAGTTTATCCATAATAATTACGTTGAATAAATGATTCTGATTCTATGACTTGCAGGCTTCGATCACCTGATTGAAAAAGGA
Organism: Pectinophora gossypiella; assembly: GCF_024362695.1. NCBI lineage: Eukaryota > Metazoa > Arthropoda > Insecta > Lepidoptera > Gelechiidae > Pectinophora > Pectinophora gossypiella. Next base: position 1,388,101 of record NC_065422.1, read on the forward strand.
ACATGATTCTGTGGGCACGCTTCGGAGGTCACGCTCAGCCGTTGGTCCCGGGTACTTATTAGCCGTAAATACACCTTCACCAACTTGCAGTGGAGCTGCGTGGTGGTGTATTGTCTTGGGCAGATCTTAGAATATCACACGTTGGCCACATCATGATGTAGTTTGGCCAGATCAATGAACACAAAACGTTTAACGATATGAGCAACTAAATGCATGATTACTTTATACCAAGTCTTTTTATTTATAATATTGTCTGTGTACCTAATAAACATAAGTACTTACCTAAATAAATAAAATAAAAGTTTATATAAGAGTTTATATAACAGCCTTCGTGGTCTCGTGGTTAGAGCGTTAGTCTCACGATCTGGAGGTCCGGGTTCGATTCCCGATGGGGACATTGTCGAAATCACTTTGTGAGACTGTCCATTGTTTGGTAAGGAATTTTCAGGCTTGAATCACCTGATTGTCCGAAAAAGTAAATTGACTCCGTGCTTCGGAGGGCACGTTAAGCCGTTGGTCCCGGCTATTAGCCGTAAAAACCAACCCGCAGTGGAGCAGCGTGGTAGAGTATGCTTCATACCCTCTCCGGTTGATTGAGAGGAGGCCTGTGCCCAGCAGTGGGACGTATATAGGCTATTTATGTATGTATATATAAGAGACAAAGCTTCTTTATAATAATAATCATAATATAATAATAATCAGGACAAAGCCCAGCGTAATTTTCTCCCTTGCGCCATTATTACAACAAAATTGGAATAAACTCCAGCTAAAAAAAGAACTGTTTATTTAGTAGCTTCCTAAACCCGATTACGGAGATCGTTATGTAAATCTTGCTTGCAATCTAGGTTTTGCCGAGAAGGCTAACCTAGCCTAGCCTTAAACTAGGGCTATTTAATCCATAGGAACGCAGGCCTAAAGCGTTCCATTACACGCTAGGTCGCACAACGATTGCCTAGTACCTTGAATAAAACTTAAAACCAGACTTGGGATGGAACGACTTGTTAGCGGCCTCGGTGGTCCAGTGGTTTGAGCGTTGGGCTCATGATCTGGAGGTCCCGGGTTTAAATCCCGGTGGGGACACATCACGAACATCACTTTTAAGGACGGGATGGAGAGCCCTCAGGTGTTCATTTGTCCAGCCAATTAGTTAATATAATCTCAGGCAACTATAACGACCTTTATGGTCCAGTGGTTGAGCGATGGGATCCGAAGGTCCCGAGTTCGAATCCCGGTGGGGACACATCTCAAAAATCACTTTGTGATCCCTGTTTGGTTATAGGACATTACAAGCTGATCACTTGATTGCTCGAAAGAAAGATGATCCGTGCTTCGGAAGTAACGTCAAACCGTTGGTCCCGGTTACTACTTACTGATGTAAGTTAGTAGTCGTTACATGAGCGGTGTCACGGGCCTTTGACGGCTCAAGAGTAACCTTGACACCAGGGTTGATGGGGTTGGCAATCCACCTCACAACCCACACGACAGAAGAGAAGAAGACGACTTGTTGATTTTACCTCGTTTAAATACCTACGATAATGTCGGGTGTTAGTGACATCGTAACGAAAACTTTGGGGAAAGATTCATTTATTTTTCATACAATTTCCTTAGTAATTTCGTGTTTTTACGTTTAGTAAAAAGTAACTAGGAGGTTAAAATGGCCACATCGAAGCGATTCATCTAAGAAAGCATATTGCTATTTGACATTTGTTTGCATTGCGCACTTACTATTATATGCGCAAATGTCAAATTGCAACATTGCTTTCTTAGATGAATTGCTTCGATGTGGCCATTTTAACCCCCCTAATTTGACTAGTTGGAAACTAGCCTGTTATACATATTCGCGGGTTGGAAGGTCAGACAGACAGTGGTTTCTGTAAAAAACAGCTTCCGTCAAATTTTTAGGTTAGGTAAGCGGACCCTGTGAAAACGGAATAACGCTAGGAAGATGAACTCCTTTCCAGACACGGAATTAAGTGTACAATTTTAGTTTTTTAAAAAGAGCCAAGACTTAAAGCTGGAAGATATCTGTCACCGTCCAATTAGACGCCGCGCCCGTAACAGCTTAATTTAACTCAGTTACATCTGGTAACTGAGAGTTAAATTTAAACTGGTTCAAGAACAAATGATGGATTGTAAGAAATCCCCTGAGACGTTTTATATTTTGTTGCATATAAACAGGGTGTTAGTGACATCGTAACGAAAACTTTAAGAGATGATTTAGACTATGATTCTGAGTTGATATCAAGTGGAATTTTCCTTCGCTAAATCATCTCATCTCCATCAGTATTCGTTACGATGTCACCGACACCCTGTATACATAGATAAAGTTATAATCGTAATTCCAATCGGGCTGAGGTATAAAGTCATCAGAAATCGTGAAGCATCTCCGGGTTCGACTCCCGATGGGACCATTTCCGAAAGTACTTTGTGAAACTGTCCACTGTTCAGTAAGGATATTACAAGCTGAATCACCTGGTTGTCTGGAGCAGTAAGATGATTCCGTGCTTCGGAAGGCTCGTTACGCCGTTGGTCCCGCCAACTCGCAGTGGAGCAGCGTGGCGGAGTATGCTCCATACCCCTTTCGGTTGATATGGGCAGGCCTGTGCCCAACAGTGCTAATGAAATATATACTTTATTGCACTTTACAACTAGTTACATCACAAACATGAAATGGACGTTTACAAGGGAGGATCCAAAAGGATCCTTTTTCATGACGGAACCCAATTTTTCATGAAAAAATAATATGCGCCACCAAACTTGAAATTTTGATATTCACCCAAATACATTATAATAACTACATCTACATAAAATAATAATAACTATAATAAAAAAACAGACGTAAGGATATTATAGACGAGGAGCTCGACGGCGCAGCGGTAAACGGAAACGGATGGGTGACCACAAAAAAAAAGTTTTCATCTCGAGCTCCTCCGTGCTTCGGAAGGCACGTTAAGCCGTTGGTCCCGGCTGCATTAGCAGTCGTTAATAACCACCAATCCGCACTGGGCCCGCGTGGTGGTTTAAGGCCCGATCTCCCTATCCATCTATAGGGAAGGCCCGTGCCCCAGCAGTGGGGACGTTTATGGGCTGATGATGATGATGATGAAGGATATTATAAGAAGCTGTTTACGTTATAATATATGTTCCTCCTTGTCCAGTAGGAAAGGACATAATAATTTATGTAGGTAAAACAAATAGATACTATCCGATTCTTAACCTTTTTCCGGATTTCCCACTTACCTAAGTGGCTTTTCCGTACGCATTAAAGGATTTGTCGTTAATCTCATATCGGCTTTCGGCAGATGAGTACGTAGATACTGTATTATACATATAATATATCGTAACGCCCGGATTTCCAGACACAATAGTTAAACAATGGGATTTGGATTTTAAAAGGCATTTGGGCCTTACGACCATATAGCTGGAGTAGTAATATATTTAAAAATAAGATTAGATTCCCGCTTTTAGGCAGCCTGTTGTGCTTTTCTGTATATTTTTTTTTTTATTTTTTTTTATTTATTCAAAGTAATAATAAACATTTTATAATCAAAAAACGGTGTCTCATAAACCTATAGATAGATTTTTCTGTACACCGCAACTCATCGTCTGTTTTTACATTTTGTAGGTAGATACAATAAAGATATACTAGATGGATACACACGGTAGTGAAGAAGTAGGTAGCTCGCTCGTTACCGCTTGCTAAACAAGTTGAACCTTACACGACATAACTATAAATAAATACTTACTGACGATGCTGTCCATATATCTGTATTTTGTGTCCATTGTGCTCAATAAAGTATTTTATCTATCTATCTATTAGATTCTTTATTTGCCATAAATGCAGTGTGACAGATGTTACAAAAAATATAGTTTACCGTGCATTTAATTTACATAAATCATGCAAAATTTATAAAATTTAAAATATATATTAGTGTCAATCCATACAAAGAAATTATAATGAAATTAATTGTTGTACAGATTTAAATAAATATCATTAAATTAATTCACGTAAACCAAATTCAAATTAATAAAATTAAATAAAAATTATAGAAAACTAATAAATTAAAAATAGAAGTATTATAACAGAAGATAATACGTAATGAAAGAAACATGTAAAGAAACATGTGAAGCTTACTTTATGTAAAAAAACTTATTATAAGATTAATGATTATCTAAATGATAAAAATGTCTGGTATTAAATGAGTTCCTTTAGTTATTAAATAACTCGTACATTCATTGATTTAAAAGATGTGTTGCTGTTGCAGTTTCTTGTCATTTCTTCTCCTGAGCCATAACATCTTGCGAAATGACGTAAATTCAATAATGTTACATTGACCTTCAACAAGTTTATCCATGATTATTACGTTTAATAAATGATTCTGATTTCTGATATCTGAAAGAAACACTTAGAGTGGGATAAAGGCAGGAGGATGATGATTTTGTGATGAGCCGTACAACACAAGTCCGGTACCGGGGTTTGAAGCGGCACTCCCCGTTTGAGTAGCAAGCCAGTGACAGTAATAAAATAATAAAATAACACAATAATAAAATAATAAAATAATAAAATAATAAAATAATAAAATAATAAAATAATAAAATAATAAAATAATAAAATAATAAAATAATAAAATAATAAAATAATAAAATAATAAAATAATAAAATAATAAAATAATAAAATAATAAAATAATAAAATAATAAAATAATAAAAATGTTTATTTCTCCACTTAAAACACAAAACAAAACAAAAAAAAATCTTAGTTGGCTAACATTGTCATACAAGTGTATTTTAAGGGAGCTGGTGCTTGTAAAAGGATTTCCCTTGTACTACAGGTCACCAGGCCCCAACCCTTGGTAATTATTTAATATATTCTAATGTGTTACTAAGTAGCTACAAATATTAGAGAAATGTATAATTACATAATCCAAAAAATATATATAAAAAAAACAGAAATAAAGGAAGAAATTAAATAAGGGAAAAACTGACAGGAACCTTCGAGATACGCAAGTGCGTGTGCGTGTGTGTGTGTGTGTGTGTGTGTGTGTGTGTGTGTGTGTGTGTGTGTGTGTGTGTGTGTGTGTGTGTTCTTCTGGGCTATTATTGCTGGTACCCAACAGATAGCCGTCACCCGACATCCACTTCTAGAACAGGCAAAAACAAGTTAATGGAAAATTAACTAACGCAAGGGAAGAAGCACCACAAAAGTCAACACCACAGTGACTGTTTTAGTTAAAATATTTGTTTTTCACCTGATATACATATCATGAGTATACCAAGTTAACCAAAATCAAATATTGGTAAATAGACACACTATTTTGGCCCCGCTCAGTTTTCCCCGTACTCCCCTATTTTCCGTAACAAGAGGAGACGGGGGCGAAGTGGATTCCAGACAATACTTCCGGAGGGCTCTATCGAATCAGCGAGCTATTCTGGTAAACAAACGTTATTGGAATTATTCATAGAAAACTGTCAATGGAAATAATCTAATAAAAAAATTATAATGATTAAATTATTAAATATTGTATTTTTAAATTTGTCGAAATATTGATAAATGTTGATTTTCACTTTGTTGTTTGCTTTTTTTAGTTGCTCAATTGTTATATTTTTAGATTGTTTCAATTCATAAGTACATATTGGCTCCGATCCCTGCAGACACCTAATTTTACTTAAGTTATACCTGTCATTTTCTTATCCGCCGAAAAGGAAAGAGACGAACGATTGATAGGTCTTAATTTTAGAAAGAATGAGTAAATGAATAATCCGGGCGAATCAAAAACGTATCTCACTGGTATGCAAACCCTTTGACGTGTGCTCTCAACATAATTCTGTTGGGTTATTGGCCATGTAAAATTTTTAGACGGTTGTTTTAGATTTGTGCTTAAAATTGACGTGTGTTCCATAAATTTTATGCTTGTCGTTTACCCGTCCCTTTCTTTTTCGGCGGATAAGAAAATGACAGATATAACTAAAATAAAATTAGATGGCGTTTACAGGAATTAGCATCATTATGTAAAATTTCAAATATACAATTTATATTGTTAATGAATAAATACATTGAAACATTTGTACAAAAAAAACATTTTACAGCATTTTTGAAGTCACAAAAATAAGTAAGGAGGTTACAAAATAAACATTTCACCTGATACTTAAGACTCAAGCGTGTGCTATAGGCATCAGCTACCATCTTGGTGTTACAATCATTTATAAATATATTAGATTTTGGACACTGATTGAGACAGTTTTGAGAAAGGATACATTTCGTCGCATCATACACAAATAACGACGTAACATTGACGACGACGATGACGTAAGTGGTTTTCACTATATATGTCTTATACAGGGTGTTAGTGACATCGTAACTATAACTTTGAGGGTTATTCTGAGTTAATATCAAATGGAATTGTCCATCGCAAAAGTATAGAATTTAAAATATAAAAAAAAATACATGAATTTTGCGTAGGAAAATTCCACTTGATATTAACTCAGAAACGTGGCCTGAATCATCCCTCTCAGTATTCGTTACGATGTCATTAACACCCTGTATATATAAAAACGCTACTAAATCTTTATAAATTACCCCAAGTAGGTATTAAACAACTAACGATGTAAACATCCAATTTTAAACCCATAAATCTATAGAGGGGTGATATTACTTATTATAATATCCTATTATGGGATATGACACACTGTCCATTAAAATAAGCAACATATTTAGAAAGAAAGACAGAAACATTTTACTCTATAGGGACACCACAGCAATAAATATAAAACAAAACACGGAATAACACATAACTCACAATCAAAACAACTTACACAAGAAAGTACAAATAAATCTTCTTCATCATCATCTCTTTAGCTTTACCCCGTTTTTGCTGGGTCTGCTTACTGCTTAGAATTTGGTTAGAGTTAGACAAAATTCTAAATTAAGTAAATTAAATACATCTTTTTAAGGTTATGTTATACTTAGTAACATCCTGTAACGGCCTCCGTGGTCCAGTGGTTGAGCGTTGGGCTCACGATCCGGAGGTCCCGGGTTCGAATCCCGGTGGGGACATATCACAAAAATCACTTTGTGATCCCTAGTTTGGTTAGGACATTACAGACTGATCACCTGTTTGTCCAAAAAGTAAGATGATCCGTGCTTCGGAAGGCACGTTAAGCTGTTGGTCCCGGCTACTACTTACTGATGTACGTAAGTAGTCGTTACATGAGCCATGTCAGGGGCCTTTGGCGGCTCAATAGTAACCCTAACACCAGGGTTAATGGGGTTGGCATTCCACCTCACAACCCACACGATAGAAGAAGAAGAACACCCTGTTTAGAGAATGATGATTGATTATTCAACAACACCTAACTGACACCAGGGTTGTGAAACTGGTAAGGTCGATCATCGATCTCACTCACACGTGCAGAAGAAGCAATGCAGTACTTATATTGGAGTTCCTTTACAGAATCAGTCTCCAGTAGGGGAGTTTTACAACATTGCCTTTATTTCACTGGCAGGCGTTGTTTGAACACCAACCGATTTATAGCGGAGGTGCCACTCGTTATCGGCTTTGGATATTTATGTCTTTATGGCTCAATTCAGATCAAAATCGGGTCATATTTAAGCTGAAGATATGCAAGAATTATTGATTCGCACTGACTGCTCCCAAAGGGATAATAAATGGATTTTGTTTGAAATCACGACGTGGCGGAAAAACCATTTTCTTTTTTCATCATCTCTGGCATTATCCTGTTCTTTTTTGAAAGGTCAGACAGGCAGTTGCTTCTGTAAAAACTCTCTCTCTCTCTCTATTTAAGAGCTGCGCTCTTGTCGGTGGAGTAACCGCCATTCCTCTCTTCTTCCCGCCAAAACCTTCACCTCCCGATACGACACGACCTGCACCTTCTCTTTTATTTGTTTCATAAATGTTATCCTAGGTCTACCCCTTCCTCTCTTCCCTTAAATTTTTCCTTCTATAATGTTTGTTATAAATGAATCGTGTCGTATCAGGTGGCCAATCATATTTCCTCTCCGGTTCTCTATAGTCTTCAATATGGTTCTCTTTTCTTCAACTCTTAAAAACTAGATCTGTCAAATCTTCAGGTTAGGTAAGCGGACCCTGTGAAAACGGGATATATAGCCTATATAGTATGCTAGGGATATGATGACATAGTTAATTAGTTGTTCACACTGACTTTTCCCAAAGGGACACTAAATAAATGTTTGATATCACGTTGTTCTAACGGAAAGCTCGATGAGATGTAGTTTTTTTTTAAAGAACGTCTAGGGCTCTGTGCCGAGGTTTTTCTTGCAGCTTCTTTTCCCCGGCTATACAGGTTGTGAGAAGCTGCAGTAGTTTTAGGCGGATGAAACGTTCGTTATGGTAAAAATTGACGATTCAAAGTGTAACTATGTTACCTTCTGAATAAAGATATTTTTGAATTTTGATTTTTTTGACAGAGCGACGCAACCGACAGAGGGATTGCGTCCTCTAACATGATGGACTAATGTTATGGGCGATAGGCTGATCCCTTATCACCATAAGGTTCATCATATCCATCTTAGGACTTCGTATCAACAGTGGCTGCAAGTTGTCTTTGATTACTTGTGGCTCTGCCCACCCCATTTGGGATTACGGGCGTGAGTTTATGTATGTATGTATGATTTTTATGAAATTTTGTAGGTACTTAGTTCATCTTGCGTCGCATGTACCTCTGACTACCCCATTTGGGATACAGTCGTGAGCTTATCTTATGTGTGCTATCTGTCAAATGGATGTACATAATAACTGTATCCTTTAGCATCTGTATGCTAGAGGACTCAGAGTCGCAGTTCGATTCCCCGTTAGTGCAACTATTAAACCTTATTTGAAGAACAATAGGAAACCCGTTATGCAGATAATTTGCAACTGCATTATGCTGTTATTTTAATCTAGAACACCTAGATACTTTCTATTTTACATTAATGTTTGTTTTTTTTTTGTTTTCACTTCACTTTTTTTTCTTATTTTCACATTATTTTATTTTTAAGTTAAGTATTTATATAATTGTAACCCTCGGAAGCAGCGTGGTCACTCCCAACACAAGCATATCAAATTGCTTACTGGGAAGTCCACAATTTCGATATTGTAAAATACTGGAGAAAAATAAAAATTATATTATATGTTATTATTATTATTTGGGTTGTTCTTCTTTTTTATCGACAATGATCTGTCCTTCGTTCTGCTTCTGATAAGTTATGTTTTAGAATTTTATTTCATGTTTTGATTGTCCAAAAATATAGTTATATTATTATACTCAAAATACAAGCAAAATACTAATCGATTCCTCAATTAGTTATTAACGTAGCTTGATCGTTTTTCACAAAATTATGTGACAGAGTGGTAAATTGAAATGCTGTCTCCGATGAAAAGGGCCACTCTGTCACAATATTTTTTGGAATGCGCCTGCAAAGAAAAGTATGTTACCAAGATAAAGAGAACCACTAAATAGTCCTCTACAGACACATCTTTATATGATGTTTTAAAATATTTATTGCCGTTATAATTTTAAAGATGTTAAATCCGATAAATCGAGAAAATGTCTTTTTATTGTCGATAAAAAAGAAGAACGACCCATTTACATCTTTATAAATAATAATAAAAAATAAAAATAAAAAGTCATTTATTTCTGAAAGTACATACTTAACAGTTGTTCGTGGGTAGGACTTCCCAGTAAGTAATGAGGATACTTGAGTTGGGAAAATTATAGCTCTATATAACGATTTTATTTCATATATTTATAACCGTAACTATTTGCACTTTTATACATAAATGTAGCTTTAAAATATATTGTTAGATAGAAAATAATCAGAATCAGAATCATTTATTCAACGTAATTATCATGGATAAACTTGTTGAAGGTCAATGTAACATATTTGAACTTACGTCATTTCGCAAGGTGTTATGGCTGAGGAGAAGAAATGACAAGAAACTGCAACAGCAACATATCTTTTAAATCAATGAGGGTGCATTACAAGTTATTTAATAACTAGAGGAACACATCGATCGCCTTAATCTCGACTGATTCATTGAGCAATATAATGTACCACTTTAGGTCTCTGTCGCACTAACATATTTGCCATTTAGTGAGACTTACAGTTCAATTTGTCAAAAAAGTTAATGTGACATGATACCAAAGTGTATACACATAATGCTCGTGACCGTACATCACTGTGCTAATACACGTCACAACACTGGCTTCTGTACTTTGACAGATATCGATTGGCTATCGATAGTATTTTGTTTTAAGTTTACGCGGTTATTATCATAATTAAAACACATAATAACGGGTTCTTACCGCGTTTAAATGTGTAAGTAAGTAACGGGGTAAGCATCTCATCAGTCATCCCGTGATCATGGCACTTGCAACAGTGTCGAAATATCGGGAGTCTCATATCCCCATTTAAACGCGGTAAGAACCCGTTATTATGTGTTTTAATTATCGATAGTATTGTTTCTGACTATCGCAAAGACTATCGATACACAGCAATAAATGCTATCTAAAACGATAGTGTTGGCCGATAATCGATTGTATATCGATGAATAATCGATTATTTTTAAGCCCAGGAATAATCTAAATATTGATAGGCATATCCATGGTATAAGAAGACCAGGTATGCTCAAAAGTGACAGCTAACATTTCAAGGTTAGCCCAGCTGACGTCATCCCACCCTGCGTTGCCATTATGTAAAAAATAAATTACCCACCACCAATCTTTTTATATTTACTTTGCAAGGAAAATTTGAAGTTTTAGTAAAAGACTTACTTACAGTTTTCATTATTTTTATATATGTGACAAGTAATAATAATTAAATATATTTTCAATAATATACGTCCTTGGAACACTTACGTCATCAATGGCTAGCAATGGCGGCTTGTCATAGGATTGAGCGTACCTGGTTTTCTATACCATGGGCATATCGATGTTATATCGAGAGTATACAATTTCAAGGTCAAAAGTAGATACTTCCGCAGCGCAACGTTATCTTCAGACATAAACTCCTTTAAAAGTTTTTAAAGAGGCAAATCGCTTCACCTGAATCACGCACAAAGTAGGTGCGCGACTCAAAGGGACGACCTGTACCCTCAAAAAACTGTTCCGCCCCTTATTGGGACATAGCCAAGAATTACCAAGGCCCAATAATTTCCTTACTCATTAGATTGAGGCACGATGTACCATTGTTCCTCGATTTAACTTATAAACTCGCATGGAAACTTTGATACCGCGTTCTAAAATACAACTAGCGCCATCTCTTGGTGCGTTTATGAAGCATTTATTCATAAATTATTCATCTAGTCAAGTCAAGATCACATCTGAAACAATGTTGGCCTTGACGTAATACCACAGTTCGTGAATAGGAATTTCATCACGCCATTCTACCATCGGGGTAAGTTACATCTATCTACCGCTATGCCGTTGTTTTCACAGGGTTTGCTTATCTACCTCTAACCCTACCTAAAAAATTGAGGTCCGGTTTTTTATACTGCCTGCCTAACCTTTCAACCCGAAGGGAAAACCAGATTAATTACAGATTTTTCCACAATCGGGTAAGTGAGTTTCCACCCTATGATGTTTTTCTTCACCGTAACATTTATTTTATGAAGTTTTGCTTCATGAATTTAAAAACAAAATCGAAAATGGTATAGACCCGGACTAGATTTGAACCTGCAACCTCACAATGAGAGTCAAGCGCTCTTCCAACGGGGCTACCACGATTCTATAATTAGCTATCCAATAGGGAAGTTTCCAACTTTCCAAATAGTGAAATCAGTTACTTTTTACTAAACGTCAAATCACGAAATACTGTCATGTGACGTTATCAATATAAGCGGTCAAACATCGTAGGTACGGTCACGAGCATTACTAATTATTATGTATACACTTTGGTACTATGTCACATTAACTTTTTTGACAAATTGAACTATTTTGTAGGTCTCACTAAATGTCAAATATGTTAGTGCGACAGAGTCCTAAAGTGGGTACATTATATTGCTCATTACTGTACCTACTCATTTCATAAATAAAATTCGAAAAGTAAAATGAGATTAATTTTTGATCACCGCAGACTGGTTTTTATTTCTAGATTAGCATTTTATATTTTTTGTTTGACCTAATCAAATAGTTCTAATGTGTGTGTTTCTGTGAATAAAATGTATGTTTACTCCAGTCTAGCCACAAGTTTGTGGGAGATTTTATCTTTTAATGTTGGTTGCGAGCCATTCATACTGGTGCATTCAGTCTAACCTTTGTCGGGATTTGAATACCCGTTTTACCTGAAAGCGTGGTATATAAATAAGCTTTTGATAAATTAGTAGGTAAGAAAAGCACTTATCGAATAACTAGAAGTGATAACTGAAGAAATAACTGAAGAAACAAAAAATATTTGTAATTTTTGGACACCTTTTTTGACATGACTTATTATAGATTGGCCGCAATTGCATTAACTACTTGGCCGGACAAATGGGGAGCGCTGAGGGCTCTCACCCGGTACAAAATTTAACACAACAGGCCTGAGGGTGCCCAGTTGGGCGCGACCCTCGGCTCAGACCGTCATCTGAGAGGAAAATATTTGAAAGAATTAAACGACTCTAGTGTGTCGATAGCGATAAGCACTGAATGAGGGAAATCGTCGACTACACCAGCGGGGTCGGTATCGGGGTTCTGAAGTATTTGGACACCACAAAAAACCAAATCGTCGCTGATTGTACTATCTGACGTATATGCAGTATTTTGAGAAACTTATTTGTGTTTGCATCTTATTCAGTTGTCAACTGTAATACCAGCCTCATCAACCCTGGTGTCAGGGTTATGAGCCGCCAAAGGCCCCTGACATGAGTCAGAATCAGAATCAGAATCATTTATTCAACGTAATTATCATGGATAAACTTGTTGAAGGTCAATGTAACATATTTGAATTTTCGTCATTTCGCAAGGTGTTATGGCTGAGGAGAAGAAATGACAAGAAACTGCAACAGCAACACATCTTTTAAAAACCAATGAGGATATACATTACAAGTTATTTAATAACTAGAGGAACACATTCAATACCAGACATTTTTATCATTTAGGTAGTCATTAATCTTATAGTAAGCTTTTTTACATAAAGTAAGCTTCACGTGAGCTTTAAATTTGTTCTCTGACAAATTTAAAATATTATCTGGTATTTTATTGATACCCAAAAAAGATGAATTTAATTTACTTAATCTAGAATTTTGAATAGCAATTTTATGTTTATTTCTTGTATTGTAAGTATGCCTTTCACAGTTTCTCGGAAGGAGAGATACATTTTTACGTACATACTTAATGTTTTCATATATATATTGACTTGCGACCGTCAGTATATTTATTTCTTTAAACAGCTCCTTAAAGAGTCCCGACAACGCAAATTATAAATAGCGCGGACTGCCCTTTTTTGAATGATGAAAATAGTTTCTACATCAGCGGCTCGACCCCACAATAAAATACCGTAAGACATTATGCTGTGGAAGTAGCTGAAGTAGACAAGTCTAGCAGTGGGTACATCTGTGAGTTGTCGGATTCTTCTGACGGCATATGCTGCTGAACTTAGCTTGCCCGCTAGTGATACAACGAGTCATATAACGATTACTCACTTACATCAGTACTTAAATAGTAACCGAGACCAACGGCTTAACGTGCCTTCCGAATCACGGATCATCACGGACAATCAGGTGATCAGCCTGTAATATCCTAACCGAACTAGGGAGCACAAAGTTATTTTTGTGATATGTCCGCACCGGGATTCGAACCTGGGACCCCTGGATCGTGAGCACAAACTTCAACCACAGGACTTCAGAGGCCATTATGAATATGGATAAAGCAGATGAAAGAGAGAACAGTATCTGCAAATAAGTATAACAATTTCGTTTAATATTAAAACATTATTCTTTATTGCTTCCTCATCCGTGTTTTATCTTTTTTAAAAATCAAAGAAAATTACTTTAATCTACAATATTTTAAGGAACATCGCAATTTACGTGACAGGAAAATAAAAATAATACACTTAAGGTCTAATAATTATTCATTAGTAAGAGGATTCTCTCTCTGTTATTCAGCACTTATCACAACACACCCACACGACACACGATTAATTCATCATCATCAGCCCATTAACGTCCCCACTGCTGGGGCACGGGCCTTCCCTATGGATGGATAGGGAGATCGGGCCTTAAACCATCACGCGGGCCCAGTGCGGATTGATGATTATTAACGATTGCTAATGCAGCCGGGACCAACGGCTTAACGTGCCTTCCGAAGCACGGAGGAGCTCGAGATGAAAACTTTTTTTGATCACCCATCCTATGACCGGCCTTTGCGAAAGTTGCTTAACTTCAACAATCGCAGACCGCGCGCGTTAACCGCTGCGCCACCGAGCTCCTCACGATTAATTATTTAAATTAAAATATTATCCTCTCAGACGTCACCCTGAGCCGAAGTTGGCGCCCTCATGGCTATTGGCTGCCCAGTCGCCTGGCCAAGTAGATAATGCCATTTGCGGAAAATCTACAATAAGTCACTTTAAAAAGAAATGCTTTTCGACACGTTTTAGATGAGTACGTCACGAGCATTAATAATGTATAAGTACACTTTGGTACCATGTCACAAAAACTTTTTTGACAAATTGAACTGTAAGTCTCACTAAATGTCAAATATGTTAGTGCGACAGAGTCCTACAGTGGTTACATTATATTGCTCATTCATGACTGTACCTATAATATATAGGGTATTAGTGACATCGTAACGAAAACTTTGAAGGATGATTCAAACCATGATTCTGAGTTGATATCCAGTGGAATTTTCCATCGCAAAAGTATAGAATTGAAAGTAATAAAAAAAAACTAAAAAGAAATCATGAATTTTGCGACGGTAAATTTGATACTAACTCAAGAATCATGGTCTGAATAATCCCCCTCAGTATTCGTTACGATGTCAGTAACACCTTGTAGGTACCTACATACATACTAGCACAGGATAAGGAATAGTACTACGAGTAGAATGGCAACTGCGCTCCCCACCACTGGCTGACCTAAGTTTACCTCACCCCCTCGGTCTTACTTTAGTCTTTAATCGTATGGCGTCAGACGTCACACACAGATGCGCGTGTACGATAACGTCAATATGTAGTGTCTTTGTAAAACGAGGTGTTTTGTACGAAGTGTCCGGGGTTTGATAATAGGTAATAAAATAACCTAAATTCTTTTCTTTCTAGTCTTTGTAACCTTTTGGCCCGGTACCTTGGTACTATTAATCTCTCTCTCTCTATTTAAGATCTGCGCTCTTGTCGGTGGAGTAACCGCCATTCCTCTCTTCTAATACTATTAATAGCAGTTGCTATTTTCTGCTGTCTGTCTGGGACAAATATCAATTTTGTCACGTTTTTCTGACGTCCCAGGTTGCTTTTTCATACGAATTCCATAGTAATTTCGTGTTTTGACGTATAGAAAATAGTAACTGATTTGACTAGCTGGAAACTACCCTATCGGAGGCATAATTAAACCGACGGTGAAGGTATAGTGTACAGGAGATATAATTATACATTTCGCCGGCTCAGGTGAATCAAGTCATTAACTTGCACTAATTCTATGTGGCCGACTCTACCCTTTCGTTGGGCTTTCAAAATGGCGGACGGATAAACTTTACATAAGGTGCTGAGCAGTGAAGCCCCTTCTGATGGCGAATAGATTACATATTCGCAACTGGTTGCGTATTAAGACAAAACACACACACACACACACAAACATTCTTCATTTACTACTAGTTGCCAACAAAGGAGTAAAATTCTTCCTTTTCAACTGGTTACGAAACGTGGTTGCGATGGCGGCCCAAGAGAGTTGAAGCGACAGCAGTTGAAAATCAACGCCATAATCTAGCTACAGCTAGGCTATGGCATTTGCTGAGTTGAAATTAATTCATAATACGCTGGTTTCCAACAAATCAAATCATTTACTTTTTTCTAAACGTTATAACTAGTGATGTGCCGGATCGTTAAAAATGTATATCCGCGGATACGGATCTGAATACGGATATTTAGTGTAAAGATCCGCGGATACGGATACGGATCTTTATTTTCTTAAACAAAAAGATTAAAGTTTTAGTTATTTCATTGTTATAAAAGTGATATTTTATCTTGCTTTCATTATAAAGATCTATCTATGTAAATGTTTGCAATATAAAGGTGCCAAATATTTGATTTTAAGAAATAAAAACAATCTGAATGGAATTTTATAGCCTTTTTGTTTAATAATTCTACTTAATCACCTGAAAAAGATCCGTAAAAGATCCGCGTGAAAAGTAACGGACACGGATACGGATACGGATATTCGGAACATCACTAGTTATAACACGAAATTACTATGGAATTTGTATGAAAAAGCACACTGTGACATCGTAGAAAAACGTGATAAAATTTCGGACTTATTATTACGTTTTTCTTGAATAAGATACATAAATAAGTTAAAAATAAAAAATGGTTTTCGTTAGTTTTCACTCAGCTCCTGAACACAGAAACATAGCTAATTAGAATTTTCTACAATTGCGGTCATTTTAGCTGCAGGCGCTTTGTTCATAATATAATATGTATTACGCAATTGGGTATTACTAAATGGGGATAGTGGGGATAATCTGGATTACTAAATAAAGACAGATCTAAAACAAACGAAAAGTATTTTCTTTTTTCTATTTAACTTATTTTTGCTTCTATGCTGTTCTGGGAGCATATAAAAAAACATAGAACACGTTCAGCTGCTTCTCTTCCCGGGCATGTCGTAAAAACCGACAGAGGGATTGTGTTCTCTAACATGATGGACTAATGTTATGGGCGATAGGCTGATCCCTTATCACCATAAGGTTCATCATATCCATCTTTGGACTTCGTATCAACAGTGGCTGTAAGTTGTCTTTGATTACTTGTGGCTCTGCCCACCCCATTAGGGATTACGGGCGTGAGTTTATGTATGTATGTATGTATGTGTACTTATTTATGAATTTCAATCAAGAAAACGTAATACTAAGTCCGACATTTTATCACGTTTATCTATGGATGGCGTCACAGTGTGCTTTTTCATAGTGTTTCGACGTTTAGAAAAAAGTAACTGACTTGACTAGTTGTAAACTAGCCCACTATTCTAACAAAAACTCACTTCTATTACCCATCAGGGTAAGTATGGATTTCTGTTTGCATCGGTCTTCAGACACCACGCTTTAAAACCAGCCCGATAAATTACAAACATTTAACTGCAAAGGGTATTACCAATTTTTTCTTTAGCTAATACCTAGTATGTTTAACTAACAGACACCATCAAAGCAAAGTACAGCGGATGTTACCAGTGATTATAATAACAGATTATTTAGCAGATGTTACATTAGGCACATAATAATAATTGTCCTGTGATAAGACACTGGAATTCCGTTCATATGGAACCACATTCATATTGGAAGTCACTGTTGTACAGTGGCTTGCTTCTCAAACGAGGAGTGCCGGTTTTTACCTAACCTGAAGATTTCATAGGTCCGGTTTTTTACAGAAGCGACTGCATATCTCGAACACTTGACTCGCCTGACTGAATAGTTTGTGACTTGAATAGTCTGACGCCAACATTCATAAACTGCCTATATACCGGGTGTTAGTGACATCGTAACGAATACTGAAAGGGATGATTCAGACCATGATTCTGAGTTAATATCTAGTGGAATTTTCCGTCGCAAAATTCATGAAATTTTGAGTTTTGTTTTTAATTATTTTCAATTCCATATTGTGCTTTTAGCTGCATAGAACCCAAATTTCAATAAAAAAAACAATAATGACAAATTATCGAAAATTTTCGATGTAATGGAGACAACAGCTGCTCGAACGGGTCAACGGCCACACGCACCGCGCCGCGCGCCCCGCTCCGCACGCCCCGCTCCGCACGCCCCGCCCCGCGCCGCGCGCCGGCGGCGCGGCGGCGGCGCGGCGGCGGCGCGGCCTACAAAGTAGGCACTACGAACCGATCCTATTTCTTTCTCTGTCTATCGTAAATTGTAAATTTATTTTATTCTTATTCTTAAATGGACGGATAATCAACAGGCATAAAATTTATGGAATACACGTCAATTTTAAGCAGAAATCTAAAACAACCGACAGAATTAAGTTACCAGCGAGATACCTTTTTGATTCGACCGGGTTATTCATTCATTTACTCATAGGAATCAGGGCCATTATCTACCTAAAACAGTTGAAACAGTAAATAATTGTATTCTTTGTTGTCATTAGAATAACTAACAACCAACTAACACAACCACCACAGATTAGGTAATTAGTTACCTACTATGTCAACCATCCACCAACTTAGTATGTAAGTACCTACGCAAAACCTCGCTACACAAAAATCGAAAATAAATAAATCTTTTAGATCAATACCCATTATTGTTACAAAGCAAGACCTATCGGTACTATCGCTAGTATCGATCTAAATGTACTATCACTACTTTCGATAGTTTAGACAATTTTCAAGTTCAACAATTGATAATCTACCTATCGATAGTTCGGCAACTCCGCCGCGTAGGCAATGTCGGCATGTTCAAAGAAAAAATTGTCCGAGTGGAGTGATCTTATTTTTCTTGTTACATGTTGGTACCGTACCGAGGTACTAAGTACTAAGTTATTCGTAGTTTTAAATCTCATTGTTAAATCATCAGTAAAGAACTAATTAAACCTATCCTGTTCTGTGTACAATATTCATGTAACGGCTACGTGCTTACATAAGTACCTAGTAGACGGGAGCAACGACTTAACGTACCTTCCGAAGCACGGATCATTTTACTTTCGGACAATCAGGTGATCAGCCTGTAACGTCCCAACCAAAGGCCTTATAAACAGATTTTTGTGATATGTCCCCACCGGAATACGAACCCGGACCCTCCGCATCCCATCGCTCAACCACTGGACCACATAGGCCAAGAAGGTTCTAAGACATAATTAAAGGATCCTGGGACGCAAGACCTCCGAGTTAGGGCTTGTTTGATCTGTCTTGATGGATACTCGGACGTGAATAGCCTCACGGATCAAGGGCAACGCGCGCCAATAAAGTAGGCATTACGAACAGATACTAGGTATTTCTTTGAGTTGATAGGTATCAAGTGAAGTTTCCTGTCGCCAAATTCATAAAAATAATAGATTTTTTTCAGTCCCATATTGTGTTTTAAGCTGCATAGAACGCACATTTAAAATAAACAAATAAAAATTACTAATTATTAAATTTTATCAATGTCATCAATAATAATAATAACGTATCTACAACTTCAGCTATGCGCAGGTGAATAGCCGGCGCACGGGTCAAGGGCAACGCTCGCCAATAAAGTAGGCATACGAACAGATACTATTTCTTTCTCTGTCACTTGCACCATAAACATACTTCTCTCTCTCTCTCTAGTCGTCGGCTCGACGCGGCCGCGGCCGGTGCGTCGTCGGCGCCCTTAGTCGGCGCCTTTGATGCTTTGCGCTAACGCCGCCCGCCGCGCGCTTCCGCTCAGTCGAATACTAAGCTTGACCCGAATCGCGTGATGTTTTTCGAGGATATTTTTTTCGTGTTTGTGAGTGTTTGTTTCATTCTGTAAATGAGTAGTGTCGACTATGATGATAGATCATAGACCATTTACTGCGCAAAAGTATGGAAGATTGTTGATGTTTATTAAAGAGCAAGGTGTTGTGTTTGTGAGTGCGTGTGATACCTACCTACCGCGGAGGAAACGCGATGTTGCATACCTACGTGACGTGACATGTTCTAGGGTACCTACCTAGGTACTTCATCCGAAGGAATAACAATTAAGGTAAGGCAAGAGTAGGGTTTTTATTGTTAATAAGTTAGGAACGTTTTAATAACTGGTAGGTAGGTACCGTGCGTGAAAAATCGTGGCAGTAGGTGTTCTACTTCAACAAACAACATTTTTAAACGTTGAACCACTACTAAGCATCTAAATACAAGAGAATGAAAACTCCTACCTAGATATCAACATCGTATCTCACACGCGTAACGTAGCCGCGCGTAAGTTTAGAGTCTGTGTGGCGCGTTGTTCGACTTACATTGCGGCACAGTAAAAATTGAAAATCTTAATTAAACATTTGCGACAAGAAAAACACCCACCATCGTTTTTAGTACAATAAAATAGGCGTTACATTTTTTTTTTCGTTACGATGTCACTAACACCCTGTATTTCCCACTGCTGGGCACAGGCCTCCCCTCAATCAACCGGAGGGGGTATGGAGCATACTCCACCACGCTGCTCCACTGCGGGTTGGTGGAGGTGTTTTTACGGCTAATAGCTGGGGCCAACGGCTTAACGTGCCCTCCGAAGCACGGAATCATCTTATTTTTTCGGTGATTCAAGCCTGCAAAGTCCTTACCAAACAAAGGACAGTCTCATTGAATCCGGACCTCCAGATCGTGAGTCTAACGCTCTAACCACTAGACCACGGAGGCTGTTACGCTAACATTACTCAATAATAAAGTCCTTTTAATTCGCTCCCAGTCTAATATGGAAGACACTTCTGTTTACTTATTCTATGCCATAAAACACTATAAATAAAGTCTACTACGGTAGTTACGGTACCACATTAAAGTCCGTAGATCATTTACACATTCGTTACTAAATGGATTACTACATAAATAAACAGCTTTTTATGTGGACTAAGGCCAGGCGCGCACTACGAGTTTTTCGCCGCGCGGCAGAAAAAAGCAGCAGTATAATTTCGCACTGTAATTCTGTACCAAATAGTATTATTAAATTGTTATTAAATTGTTGTATCAACAGTGGCTGCAAGTTGTCTTTGATTACTTGTGGCTCTGCCCACCCCATTAGGGATTACGGGCGTGAGTTTATGTATGTATGTATGTATGTATTAAATTGTATTGCGCGCACTTGACGGCTGAAGAGACTTTTTGTAATTATTTCTTTTTATTTTGGTGCAATAAAGTGTATTTGTATTGTATTGTATTGTATTGACGGCAGAGCCGCCGCAGCGGCGCAGTATCACAGTGCGACATTATGCCGCTGCATTTTTCTGCCGCGCGGCGAAAAACTCGTAGTGCGCGCCTGGCCTTACAGTTTGGTTTGAAAATAAACATCGTTTTTATACCTCTCCCTTCCGTGTTGGTAGAAAAGAAGACAAGCGCTAAACTTGCCTCTATCCGGTGTAATATGCAATTAAAGAGGACTATTTTTATTCTGTGGCCGCGACAAAATGCAAAAGGCGAGCTTACTATAAACTAGACGCGACTGCTGCGAGTTGAATCTCCTTTTTTAGCTGAGTTCGAAAAAAAAGAGGTTCTATGCTCGGCAATATAAAAATGTTCGGTATATAAAAAATGACGATTCAAAGTGTAACTGTTCTATGTTACCTACTGAATAAAGATATTTTTGAATTTGAATAATTAGTTCGACGGTTTTTCTTTGTTATTTTTAAGTACCATAAGTACATAAACTCACTACTGTAATCACTAATTGGGTGAGCAGAGTCACAAGTATCTAAGTCATAATTATAAAATGATAACTAAAAGATAATTGGATAGTATCCTTGTCAAAGATCATTATCTCCCGAGCGTCATCCCGTTATTCACAGGGTCCGCTTACCTAACCTGAAGATTTGACAGGTCTTTTACAGAAGCGACTGCCTGTCTGATCTTACGGCCAATAGGTATAGGTTAGGTCACATACCTCCGAAATGCATTTCTCGGGTATGTGGGTTCCCTCACGATGTTTTCCTTCACCGCTGAGCACGTCACAATCATTTTTGATCCAAACATTCGATTCGAACCTGCGACCTCCAATTGAGAGTTAAGCGTTCTACCGACTTGGCTACCACGGCTTCTTATCCTTGTCAACGAAAAATTATGAAATTGTGATTACTAAATAAAAACAGATCTAAAACTGTCGAGAAAATTTTCCTTTTTTCAATTTAACTTATTTATGAGATTTATACACGAAAAACGTAATAATAAGTTCGAATTTTGTCACGTTTTTCCATGGTGACGTCCGTCATAGAAATACGTGATGAAATGTCGGACTTATCGTAACGCTTTTCTTTATTAAAATTGTTTGATTTTTCATATAAATTCCGCAATAAATTCATGTATTGACATTTAGTAAAAATAATTGATTTGACTATTTGGAAACTAGCATCCGCGCTATGCAAGAAATCCACGGATTTAAATTGACAAGTCATTACAAAGAGGAACTTTCAGGTTAAAGATTTATTTCTCAAAAGAATTACAAATTCACTTAATATGAGAAACATTAAGACAGTATAATTATATTAGCTTATAGTTATCCAAGAGTTTATACAAACATGCTATTACTACTTAAGAATAAAAGAAAAA
The DNA here is from genome assembly GCF_024362695.1 of Pectinophora gossypiella. Taxonomy (NCBI): domain Eukaryota; kingdom Metazoa; phylum Arthropoda; class Insecta; order Lepidoptera; family Gelechiidae; genus Pectinophora; species Pectinophora gossypiella. Next base: position 1,410,498 of record NC_065422.1, read on the forward strand.
GAAAAATAATACAAAAATAGGTATATATGTTACGTTGCTGCTATATAGGTTTTAAGGTTGTTCTTAAAAGAAGTCATGGTTTCAGTATTTTTAATTTCTTTTGGCAAGCTGTTATAAATCTGCGCTCCCTCATATAATATATTTTTAATGCCATAAGTTTTAGTTCTAGGTCCACGTAATACAATATTATCTTTGTTCCTTGTATTATGCTTGTGGGTCTTTTTGGTGAAAGTGATGTCTGAGTGAATGGTCTTATGTAAAATTTTCCTTACCAGTATGCATGTGTTATATTTATATAATTGCGATAAGTTAAAGTATTTTGTTTTATTATAAATTATTTCCAGGCTATGTTCTTCAAAAACAATGTAGATGGCGCTGTACAGATTTTCCTTCGTTTAACCTTCTAATTTCATGGATAACAGACATACTATGCATCTTTCATCTTTGTTTTTGGGTATATGGACCCTTTTTATTACACCCAGGCACAATTACATCTTCCACCCATTATTATTCTGATCAAAATAAAGAGAGGCAATATAGGTAGCAACATAATTCTTTACATAATGCGACCCTAATATCAAGCAACACATATTTTTATATATGCTTCTGCCATTACATTGTATTTAGGAATAATTATGTACTTATCCGAGTAATAAAAAGTCGGTTCATAAACGACGAAGGTACCCCTAAATAAACATAAAAAATATACGGTCGAATTGAGAACCTAATCGTTTTTTGAAGTCGGTAAAAAAATAGGTAATTATCACGTTAAAGTTTTACGATGCCATCTACTATATAGTCTCTATCTATCTATCTATCTACTCAGCCTGTATCCACCCACTGCTGGCTATAGGCCTCCTCTCTTTCACGCCATCCCTTCCGGTCCTGTGCAAGTCTCATCCATTGCTTTCCGGCGTACCTCACAATGTCATCCGACCACCGCTGCACCGTGCTGGTGGTCTGCCTCGATATCGCATCCACTTGGCCACCATTCAGTAACAGCGTTAGTCCATCTGTTGTCTTCCCGTCTTGCCAAGCGTCATGCTTATTTTTCACACTTCCGTATAAAACTCATCCTTCTAATTAATTACCATCCAACGCAATGACCGTATAATTACGTAGACATACAAACAACATTTTTTAACAAGGGTTTCCTGGCCAGTCGGAGTGGAAATTGTATTCAATAATTAATTGAAATTAATGTTCCGCTTTCGTAAGTGTTATTCTTGCTAAAGGCCCTTGTCCTGCCGGCGTGCAAGCGATTAGCTTCTGTTAGATAAAACAGAATCTATCGGCCGAGTCAAAATTCAAATTCAAAAAATTCAAATAATTTATTGTGATACACGGGTACATTTTTTGTGACGTGACTTATTGTAGATTTGCCGCAGATGGCATTAACTACTTGGCCGGACAAATGGGGAGCGCTGATGGCTGTCATCATCATCATCATCATCATCAGCCGTACGACGCCCACTTCTGGGCATAGGCCTCCCCCAAGGATCTCCACGACGATCGGTCCTGCGCTGCCCGCATCCAGCGGCTTCCCGCGACCTTCACCAGATCGTCGGTCCACCTTGTAGCGGGCCTACCCACTGAGCGTCGTCCGACACGCGGCCGCCACTCCAGAACCCTTCCGCCCCAGCGGCCATCGGTTCTCCTCGCCATGTGTCCTGCCCACTGCCACTTCAGCTTTGCAATTCTCCGAGCTATGTCGGTGACTTTAGTTCTCCTGCGGATCTCCTCATTTCTGATTCGATCAAGCAGGGAAATACCAAGCATAGCTCTCACCCGGTACAAAATTTAAGATAACAAGCCTGTGGGTGTTCAGTTGGGTGCGAACCTCTGCTCAGGGAGTTGTCTGAGAAGAAATGATCTAACCGACTCTAGTGGTTTGATAGCGATAAGCGTTGAATGAGGGAAATCGTCGACCACGCCAGCATCGGGGTTCTGACGTGTTTGTTGTCGCGAAAGGACCGGGATTTTTGTGTCAAGTTTGTATGTACAGTCATGAGCAATATAATATACCCACTTTAGGACTCTGTCGCACTAACATATTTGACATTTAGTGAGACTTACAGTTCAATTAGTCAAAAAAGTTAATGTGACATGGTACCAAAGTGTATACATATAATGCTCGTGACTGTACACAAACTCCATATAAAAAGTTATTCTATAAGGACTTCGTTCTTCCTTTCGAAGTTCGCAACCCTGAATCGCTTCCGCTGCCATTTTATGCAGAGAACTTTATTTGTAGTATAAATATTTTGCTTATAACTTAATTTATTCTATGTACAATTTTATTTCCACTTGGTATAATCTTTAATTAGCTCAGGAAAGTGCATTTAAACAGTCTTGGTGCTGAGTCAAAGCAGGTGTTCATTTAATAAAGTATGACGCCGTGCGCTGGAGAGGAGCCAAGTCTCCTGCATTATAATTGTTGGTCGGTTGTAGGTTGAAGAAGGCAACCTGGTGTTTAATCATTTAGACTTAACTAGCTTTTGTCTTTCATTTATTTTTCTTTTTAATTTGGCATAGTTTAAACTATGTAACGGAGTGACGGCCACTTTGTCGAAACTCTTTGAAAATGTGCTTAGGAGATAGTACACATTCTCAAAAAAAAAAAAAGTGCGCGTCGCAATCGCGCACGAAGGGTTCCGTACCATTGACTAGATAAACAACAGTAAGTTCACAAACGTACTGCCTAGTTACCTGTTGCCATTTTTGATATCGAGCAAAAACGGCGAAAAAATCGCATTTCCTCTTCTGCAGCGCCAACACACAAGCAACATGTACATGTACATAATCATTAATTTAAGACCCACGCTCTTGTCGGGGCAGCATTTTCCATGCTACTTTTTTAGGGAAAAACAGCGCAGTGGTTTCCCTCTTGCCTTCCGCCCCGCAGTACTGTCTCTCCCGCAGCAGTAACTTTCAGTACTATTCAGAGGCGGAGGACAGTAGTCCTAGTATGGCTTTGTGTACTACTCTGTACTTTATGTACTACTTTATGTACTACTCTGGGCGCCATTACACTTGCGTTAGACAGAGTACTGCGGGGCAGAAGGCAAGAGGGAAACCACTGCCCTATGTTTCCCTAAAAGTAGCGTGGAAATGCTACACCGACAAGAGCGTGGCTCTTAAATTGATGATGATAATGACTTTTGCGACGGAAATTCCACTTGATATCAACTCAGAATCATGGTCTTAATCATCCCTCAAAGTATTCGTGACGATGTCACTAACACTCTGTATAAGTAATTTCAAAGAAGTATATTCTCTATTCTCAGTAGGTAGGTATGGAAAGCAAAAGGCGCTTGACTACGACTCTGCGACACGAGTAGTAACAAACACTAGATGGATTTACTGCAAGAGGGACGGGGAGGGAGTAAGGAAAGGGCGCTACATTATGTTTTTTAATAATAAAATGAGGAGCTCGGTGGCGCAGCGGTAAACGCGCTCGGTCTGCGATTGTTGAAGTAAAGCAACTTTCGCAGAGGCCGGTCATAGGATGGGTGACCACAAAAAAAAAGTTTTCATCTCAAGCTCCTCCGTGCTTCGGAAGGCACGTTAAGCCGTTGGTCCCGGCTGCATTAGCAGTCGTTAATAACCACCAATCCGCACTGGGCCCGCGTGGTGGTTTAAGGCCCGATCTCCCTATCCATCCATAGGGAAGGCCCGTGCCCCAGCAGTGGGGACGTTAATGGGCTGGTGATGATGATAATAAAATGTATTTATTATAATTAAAACACATAATAACGGGTTCTTACCGCGTTTAAATCAGGGATATGAGACTCCCTTAGGGATGTGAGAGGGAGTCTCGTATTAATACACGTCATAAAGTTGCGATGGACAATAGTCTAAAAATAATGTCAAAAGACTAACACTCTTTATAGGCTGATTATATTATGCTATGCAATAACCCCCTCCCCTCCACCCCTCTGGCAACCGGAAGGGGGGGGGGGGGAGTATTACAGGTATGCCGAAGAAGAACCGATACAAACCTGTTAAGGTTTAGCGATGTTTGTAAACCAATTTATGTGTAATTTATGAAGTGTTATAAATTAAAAAAAGGTGGGCACAGGCCTTCTCACAATCAACCGCCTCCGGAGGCCTATGCCCAGCAGTGGGACGTATATCGCTTTTTATGTATATGTAATGTATTACCTAAAACATAATTCTGTTATGGCGACAACCTGACCTATAAGAATCAAGAAATACAGGCGGCATACGAACCTTATCGACTGTGTACGCATAACTTTACCTGTCAAAATGTATGCTTTCAGTTTAATACCTAAATACATATCTGCTTAATATTCTGTGAACTTTGTTTGCGTATTTCACAAGAACTTTAGAACAGCAAACATGAATTTGATTACAAAGTAACCGTAGTCAGGCCTACCTTAGTGTACTTATAGTAAATATAGAATAACACTACTTAAACGGTCATTCTCCGCCGCGCACCAATTCGTATCGGGCGCATACCTCACCCCCTCTGGGTCTTACTTTAGTCTGCAATGGCCCCAAGCCGCTAAGGAGTACGGGAAGAGAGCGCAGAATATTCAAATTCAAAAATAACTTTATTCAGTTGGTAACATAGTTACACTTTGAATCGTCAATTTTGACATAACGAACGTCTCGTCCACCTAAAACTACTGCAGCTTCTCACAACCTGTGTAGCCGGGGAAAAGAAGCTGCAGGTAAAATCTCGGCACAGGGCCCTAGACGTTGTTTAAAAAAAAACCATAAAAACATAAAGTTTCCAGACAGCTAATCCCATGCATTCATATCTTCTAGATAATCACTAATCTAATAATAACCTTTTTTACAAAGTTTCTGTTTAATTACTGTGTTAAAACTATTTAAAGATAAATTATGAATGTCAATGGAAATCTTATTGTAAAAACGTACACATTGCCCCCTAAAAAAAAAAGATTTTATTCAGTCCGTAGAATAAGGAATAATACTACGTATAGATCGGCAACTCTCCGCTTAGGTTTACCCAACTCGAACATAGTTTAGACTTGAATCGTATCGTGTCAATGACTTCGGGCAAGTCTAGGGCCAAGAGCAAACCCATCAAAGGTAAAAGATAATAATCTCCGTACCGTAATCCAGTGGTTTAGCGTTGGGCTCACGATCCGGAGGTCCCGGTGGGGACATATCACAAAAATCACTTTGTGAGCCCTGGTTTGGTTAGGACATTGCACGCTGATCACCCGATTGTCCGAAAGTAACATGATCAGTGCTTCGGAGGGCACGTTAGGCCGTTGGTCCCGGTTACTACTTACTGAGGTAAGTACGTAGACACCTTTGGCGACTCAATAATAACACTGACATCAGGATGAGGTTGGTAATCCACCTCCCACATAATCTTCTTGTAAGATTGAATGAATCAGGGCATTAAACACATTCAAATCCGTCCCTGCTTATCAGATACTGATAATCCTCGAGAAGAGGTTGCGATCTCGAAACGATGTCAGATCCCAGACACCTTCGGCAGCTTGCCTCTGGAGATTTATTGAAGACTTCATTTTCTCGTTTTTTTTTAAAGATCTTTTCGGACTATCAGATGTTTCAGCCTGCAGTGTATTTGCCAAACAAAGGATAGTATTACAAAGTGATTTCGACAATATCCCCATCGGGAATCGAACCTGGACGTCCAGATCGTGAGAGCTCTAACCAACAGAACAGTATCCATGGCTGTTAACAAAAATGAATTCGGCCGAAATTCGGTGACAAAAATTTGCATTCTCCATCAACATTTTTACAACCGTAAGTCCCTGTTGTGATAAAATTTGTCGAGTCGATTCTTTCAATCTTAAATTTTAACGAAGTTTGCTGAAGGCGAATACTTCAGGTCTCAGGTGCTGACTTCCTGCTTCACTTTGATTGTTTTATAAGTTGACTTTTACTACCAGACTTTTTATCATTTAGGTTATTAATGATTATTAATCTTATAATAAGCTTTTTTACATAAAGTATGCTTCACATGAGCTTAAAATTTATTTTCTGACGAATTCAAAATATTGTCTGGTATTTTATTGTAAAAAAGTGTTTGAGTTTAGTGTTTGAGCGTTTGTTATGTGACCTAACCTGTTTTGGGCTGGCTTTCCTTCGGTTTGGGGGGTCAGACAGGCAGTCGGTTCTATTTTACAGAAGCTGTCAAATCTTCAGGTTAGGTAAGTGGACCGTGTGACAAACACATAACCTTCCTTTTGCTTCGCCGCAGTCGGGTAAAAAACGGGATAACGCTAGGGAAATGAGCCATACCCAGAAATGGGATATGCATGCATTGCAAAGACTAAAAATAATATTATTATTTCTTCCTCTTCAGTTTAAGTCCTATAGAGGGCGCCACACGATGGTACGAAGTATAAAATGTACATACCCATATAAAATAGCGGTCACACACATAACTATCCTCTTTGCTTCGCCGCAGTCGGGTAAAAACATACCTTACCTAAATTAGTTCAACGCAAAAAGTTAAAATTTAATAATAATTCTAAGAATATTCGTCAATCCCTTTTTCGGAAACTATGCAGCACCTGGTCTATACATTGGAGGGGTAAAAGTTCAAAACGATATTTGAGGGTAGAAGGTGTAAGATGAACGTGATCCATCAAACGTTGGATGGTATAAATCTGTGACACAGGTGGTTCTAATCGCTAGGCCCCGTGCTGGGCGCCAGTTTAGCCGCGCACGTTTCATGTACGTTTTTCGGTGCAACTATAAGCGAATTTTCAGTGACATTTCACTCAGAGGTTTTAAAACGTGATAATAAATGTGACAGGTGATCAGAAGCCTAATGGACGATAGTTACACCATTTAATATTTATCGAAATCAAAATCCCAACGGTATCTACCAATTGAAAATCATAACTCACAAACGCCAACGTATTGAAAGCTTTTTCACATTAAGTGAGCCTGAACGAAATTGCTGTTTAGCAAGGTCGCCTAACTATGTTTCTTTTATGAATTTGTAATTGTCATACAAGTATGTAGATTTATAAATAATAAAAAAAAATGTCTTACAAACGCTGTAATGGTCGCAAATAGAACAAGTACTTATGCAAGTATAAATCGGCTCGGTTGGCTCCGCTCAGTAGACACACCGACTCCTAATGACATGAACTTTAATGATCCTACTTAAGAGAGCAGAGCATCACCTAGCTTCAGGACATTACACTATTAACACCACGCATTCGACGTACTAATGACAAACAAACATAAAGTATCATTGCGTAATTAAGTCCTCTATGCTAGCGGCATTTATGATTTCTATCTTAGAGCTACAAAATTAGCATTCTTAACTTAAATATTTACCCTTTCATAAGCATAAGCAAAATGAGAGCTTTGCACACTTTGCGCATCTATCATCCGTGTAACAGTTCCGACTTGTAAATTATTCCGTTGTATCATGGTAATGCTCATCACCAACGTAATACGCGCCCCAGTTTGGGCGCCACTTTTAGCACAGCACAGGATTTTCGCACTACCCTCGCTTGGGAATAATAGTGACAAATGATGATGCATTCGTCGAGTGTGCGCCGTTTTGGTGCGGATAAGTGCAAAGTTTCGGAACGACTCTATTAATCATAGAAAGTTGCTAAGTAAGACAATAGATTGTACTGAGAAAGTGAAGTGTGAAAATTTAAGAAGCGATACTTACTGCTTATGGCATGGTTTGCAGACTGTCTGTCTAGCCAGATGACCTGATCTAGTGGTTGGGCGTTGGGCTTACGATTTCGAATCTCAGTAATTACAAAAAATCACTGAGTAATCCCTAGTTTCGTTAAGTCATTACAATACAAGCTGATTGTCCAAAAATATGATGATCCGTACTTCAAAGGACATTGTAATCCGTCAGTCCCGGTTATTATTTACATAATTTCTTTTTAAGTTTTAAAATACATATTTATTTATACTTATAAAAAAAACCCTAGATATATACGCTTTTAAGGTTACTATTGAGCCGCCAAAGGTGTTTTGAATTTGATTGACGTGTCTCATGTAATGACTACTTCCCAAGTAAGTAATTAGTAGCCGGGGCCGACTGTTTAACCTCCCTCCGAAGCACAGTTCATCTTACTTTCAGACAATAGGGTGATCAGCCTGTAGTGTTTTAACCAAACCAGGGTTCACAAGCAATAAGGCCGAAAGATTTTACTGTATTTTTCGTCCATGTGGTTAAAACTCGTTTTGTATGTTGTGTGTTATAAAGTAGGTATATTTATATTGTATTTTTTTTATATCACAAAGTGATTATTGTAATATATCCCCACGGATTCGAACCTGGTATCTCCGGATCGTGAACCTAAGGCTGCCTGTCCATTGAAGCGGAGCGAGCTTGCGGAGCGGTGAAACGGATAAATATGAACCAATAGGATTGCATAAAAACTCCGCTCAGCTGCAGTGGACAGAGATTGGTTAATCCTATTGGTTAATATTTATCCGTTTCACCGCTCCGCAAGCTCGCTCCGCTTCAATGGACAGGCAGCCTAACGCTCAACCACTGGACCACGGGTTGACGTAGAAGAAGACGGGTTGTAGTAGTAGTACTTATCTCTAGATAGTTTTACAAAGCTCGAATCATATGTCTCCATAAAACCCTGGTGCCGATACATCACCGCAGATCCCTGGAACATCGATGCAGCTTCTGCGATTGGCAATGGATTACCAAGTGATTTATAGCTTGCACTATGCGATGGATTGGACATCTTGTCTTCGATTAAGTATATAAAATGTTGTAGACTAAGTACTTACACAGGATGTTAGTGACAACGTACGGAATGCTGAGGGGGATGGTTCAGACCATGGTCCTGAGTTAATTTCAAGTGTATTTATTTTTATATTCTATACTTTTGCGATGGAAATTTCCACTCGATACTAACTCAGACTAATGAGCTGAATCGTCCCCCTTTTTACAATAAAATACCAAACAGTATTTGTCGGAAAATAAATTTAAACCTCATGTGAAGCTTACTTTATGTAAAAGAGCTTCTTCTTATCGTGTCGATGGGAAACTAAATTGTATCGGCCCAAAACTTGGCAACAAGTATGGCGCTATCTGCAGCGCTCATCAATCCTCCTGCGTACAGGTGTTCGGGCACGCAGGACACGATGTAAGATGTTCCATCGTTCGGGGAACAGTGCCGCACTTGCACTTTAAGTCCGAGCCATCCGAGAAACCCCACCTGAACAAATTGTCCTTATTGAAAAAGAGCTTATCATAAGATTAATTACCTAAATGATAAAAATGCCTGGAAATGAATGTGTTTCTCTAGTTATTAAATAACTTGTTATGTATACCTATATTGATTTAAAATATGTGTTGCTGTTGCAGATTCTAGTCATTTCTTGTCCTCACCCATACCATCTTGCGAAATGACGTAGATTCAAAAATGTTAATTTGACCTTCAACAAGTTTATCTATGGTAATTATGATTCTGAACTCAATTTTCGTTATGACTTATTTTTTCAAATCAAATCAAATATACTTTATTGCACAGAACTAAAATTTCAACAATCAGACATAACACATGAATACAGTACAATTTGGGCGGCCTTATTTTTTTATTTTAATTGATGGGTGACCGCTTTTATTGATGACTTTACATTACATTATTTGCAAACAAATATTGGCAATTGTCCCTCGTATACCTAACTACCTAATTACGTATGCCAATCCACCTACACTCTACACATTGTAGGCAATTTCCGTGGATTACAGCGGACGTTTACGATGCAATAAATTGTGCATCCCTCCGTATTTAGGAAGTGCATTACGTGCATTTCCCTCGCGCCGGAGTGCCACGACCCTCCTGATTCAGTTTTATGTTTCTGTATTCTACACTTAGGATTTCGCTGTGGCTTTGCTTGCGATGTTTTGTAAGGCTTTAAAAGTTCATTATTCAATCTACCACAATAGCAAAAAAAACTTACTAGAACATAACTAAATCTACTTACCTACTTACAATACAAAAACTCTTTATTGCACTTGAATCACATTAAAAAAACATTAGTATTATAATTAAATTCGTAGTACAACAGGCGGTATACATTTTAGTGTTATACTTACTACAACATAACTAAATCTACTTATCTACTTACTACAATACAACTAAATCTACTTACCTACTTACTACAGCACAACTAAATTTACTTACCTACTTACTACAGCACAACTAAATATACTTACCTAGTTACAACAACACAACTAAAAACTCACTGATTTTTACACATTGTTTTAAGTTTACGCGGTTATTATCATAATTAAAACACATAATAACGGGTTCTTACCGCGTTTAAATGGGGATATGAGACTCCCGATATTTCGACACTGTCATCCCGTGATCATGGCACTTGCAACAGTGTCGAAATATCGGGAGTCTCATATCCCCATTTAAACGCGGTAAGAACCCGTTATTATGTGTTTCACTGATTTTTGATTTCAAAAGTCTTTATTATACATTAAGAAATTACAGTATTAGAGACACAGTCTAACAATACTTACTAGAATTAATTTAGTACAAATATTTCGCCAGCCATGAAGCCATACGGAAATTTATGACACATACATTGAGAACTATTTAAAAAAACTCACTATTAATATCAAATTATATAAACAGACAAAAATTCTAAACACATTTTTGTTTTGTACGAACCCCAGTTAGATTTTATTTATTTATTACTATTAGCAACTAAGAATGTATGGGGGAGGGGATAATATTTATCGCTAAAGTGCGATAATTTGGATTAAGATGTGGATAGAAGTGTGAAGTGAATGTTTATACGGTTTGAAAATATAAGCCGAATGAAAGTAGCATTACGAAAGCGGTATGCGAGATAACATGAAGGACTATTTTGTGGGCAATGGGATCTTCTTCTATCGTGTGGGTTCTGAGGTGAATTACCAACCCCATCAACCCTGGTGTCAGGGTTATTACTGAGCCGCCGCCATAGGCCCCTGACATGACTCATGTAACGACTACGTACTTACATCAGTAAGTAATAACCGGGACCAACGGCTTAACGTGCCTTCCGAAGCACGGATCTTTTTACTTTTTGGACAATCAAGTGATCAGCCTGTAATATCCTAACCAAACTAGGGATCACAAAGTGATTTTTGTGATATGTCCCCACCGGGATTCGAACCCGGGACCTCCGGATCGTGAGCACAACGCTCAACCACTGGACCACGGAGGCGCCGTTAATGGCCGTTACTGGGATGAGCATCTGTCTTGGAACCGTGGTTATCCAGTTGAAAGAACGCTTGACTTTCACTGTGAGGATGGATGGATGTCCAGAATTATAACTATTGGTAAGTATGTAAAATTTTTGTTTGGCTCATAAATGATTATAACGTGCTCAGCGGTGAAGGAAAACATCGCAAGGAAACCAATATTCCTGAGAAATGCATTTTTGGAGGTATGTGACCTAACCTGTATTGGGCTGGTTTCAGGGTCAGACAGGCAGTTGTTTCTGTAAAAACCGGACCTGTCAAATCTTCAGGTTGGGTAAGCGGACCCTGTGAAAAACGGGATAATGCTAGGGAGATCTAGGGGGGTAGAGGTAAACATAGCTCAGACGCTGGTGGAGGGCGGAGAGTAGCCGTACTATAGGTAGTAGTATTATACTTTATTCTATGCTTCAGATGCAATTACTCACATTTCTTAAAGCGACACTGTCACATCATGCAATAGCGGGATGTCCATGCTATATGACTTCGTTAGACAAGCGTTGTCCAGTATTTACGCCAGACGAGCACTCGCCCGTCAACTGGCACGATACAGACTTAACACCCGACATCTGTCACTGTTCGGTCCGTTACAACTTAATTCCGGGGTTTAGATAGATATATGTAGATAAGAGTATACCGACCCCGCCATCGACTATCGCTATCGACTCACTAGGGTCGATTAATTCTTCCAAATATTTTTCCTCTCAGACGACGCCCTGAGCCGAGGTTCACGCCCAACTGAGCACCCTCAGGCCTGTTGTCTTAAACGTTGTACCGGGTGAGAGCCTTCAGCGCTCCCGATTTGTCCGGCCAAGTAGTTAATGCCATCTGCGGCAAATCTAGAATAAGTCACGTCAAAAAAAAGTAGATAAGAGTTGATTTGTAGATTCGATCTATAGTTACCGGGATTATCTACGTACCTACCTACCTTAGAATAAGATTTTCCTGTAAATATCTTGTGAATGTGTGTGCAATACCTAAAGTGTTGATTAGATATTATTGATACAAATTTTGTATCATCATTTCCCTAGCGTTTTCTCGTTTTTCACAAAGTCCTCTTACCTAACCTGAAGATTTGACAGGTCCGGTTTTTTTACAGAAGCGACTGCCTATCTGACCTTACAACCCGAGAAGGCTAAACCACCCCAATACAGGTTAAGTCACATACCTCTGAAAATGTATTTATCGGGAATTTGGGTTTCCTCACGATGTTTGGGTTTTCTCCTTTACCGCTAGGCACGTGATAACCATTTATGATCCAAACGTAAATTATAACATACCAATAATTATAATTCTGGACATCCATCCATCCTCACAGTGAAAGAAAGTCAAGCGTTCTTGCAAATGGACGATTTTTTTTTTGACGTGACTTATTGTAGATTTGCCGCAGATGGCATTAACTACTTGGCCGGACAAATGGGGAGCGCTGAAGGCTACCCGGTAACCCTGCAATTGGACAACCACGGTTCCCAGACAGATGTTAAATGATTCTGATTTCAAAACTTTATGTAAGATTAGTAATGTGTTCGTGACCTATTCAATTACATATGTAACATATTTCTTGTACAAATAAAATGTCTATTTCAATACAGATGCCCTTTATCAACCCAAGAAACACTTTCCCGGGCATAACAGTTAAAATAACAAGAGGAAAACTAACAATAATACGAGAGACGTGATAAAAAAATATGGCGCCATGAAACTGCTCAATTGTAGAAAAGGTCCGGACCTACACTGTGTTCGATAGGGTCCCAAATATACATTGCTAGTACAGTGTATACAAAGATGCAGTAACGTAGCTAGAAAGCTTTTTTTTAAGTTTTCCATTTTTCTCCGAATACGATACAGATTATAAATTATTTCATAAAAAATACAAAATTCTAAATACTTTATTACTTAGAAACTATTTACAATAATAAAGAAATATATATATATATATATTTATTTCTTCTAATATCGTGTGGGTTGTGATGTGGATTACCGACCTCATCAACCCTGGTTGACAGGTTTACTACTGAGCCGCCAAATGCCACATGGCACATGTAACAACTACTAACTTACATCAGTAAGTAGTAACCCGGACCAACGGCTGAACGTGCCTTCCGAAGCACGGATCATTTTACTTTTTGGACAATCAGGTGATCCGCCTGTAAAGTTTTAATCAAACTAGGGATCACAAAGTGATTTTCTCGATTTGTCCCCATTGGGTTCGAACCCGGAACCTCCGTATCGTGAGCACAACGCTCATCCACTGGACCACGGAGTCCGTTAGATAATACTTATAAATCACTGTTATTGTACTGCCTATCAAATATATACTGTTACAAAGGCTCAGAGTTTACCCAGTTACAAGAAATCGTTTCGTTTGCACATTTAACTAGATATCCTGATATAACAATTATATGAAAGTTACCTCTAGTGAGGAACCCGTCCTAATCATTGTTTTGGTAACAATTGGGTAGTTTCTTACGTCAAATATAAATTATGAAATTCTGATTAGGTACTACATAAAGACAGATCCAAAGGTGACAAAAACATTTTCTTTTTTAACGACTTCAAAAAAGGAGGAGGTTCTCAATTCGAATCGTATATTTTTTTTTCTATTTAAGTAACTTATTTATGAATTTTAATAAAGAAAAATGTAATAAAATATGAGACATTTTGTCACTTTTCAACAGATTCCATAGTAGTTTCGTGTTTTGATATTTACTGAAAATTAACTGATTTGACTAGTTAGGATTGTAATTTTCAGATTTTGTAGCCTAACCTGTATTGGGCTGGTATTGTTTCCCTTCGCGGGTTGGAAGGTCAGACAGGCAGTCGCTTCTGTAAAAAACCAAACCTGTCAAATCCTTCAGGATAGGTAAGTGGACCCCTGTAAAAAACGGGATAATGATAAGTTATCATCTGATGATGATTATTATGTAGTAGCCAGTTGGTAATTCAAAAACCCACAAGATAGAAGAAGATGTTGTAAGCCGTAAAACACCTTCACCAACCCGCAGTGGAGCAACGTGGTGGAGTATGCGCCATACACAGCGGTTAGCGGGGGGGGTTGTATCGTTGATTGAGGGTAATAGCCTTGTGCCCAGTTTCATTACAGTGCAGTGGGACGTATATAGGCTGTTTATATGTATGTATGTTATGTATTAGGTTGTCACATTTCTATTGGAATCAGCTATTGCCAAAGGTCCTGCCCACCCCAATAGGTGAGAAAAGGCGTAAAAAGCGAGTGTGTAAGCTCGAAATATGATATTGAAATTCAATAGCTTATCTGGGTAATGTTAGCCGCAAAATGGTCAAAGAAAAAATATCTAAGACGTCCTTTGAACCCATGACAAATAGTTTCCTTACAAAGTGTCTGGGGTTGGTCTAGGGATGTTCCGAGCCGCCATGATGTGTTTTTTTTATTTAAAGGTAGCCAACATGATAATATAGACTTACTTTTCATGTTAGTCGATTGCATAAGATCTCTTTGAGTGACTTTCCAGGCTACGTTCGCAAAAAACAACACAAATGGCGTTGTACAGCTTTAATTACCTATTTTCTCATTACTCGGGTACATCATCATCATCATCAGCCCATTAACGTCCCCACTGCTGGGGCACGGGCCTTCCCTATGGATGGATAGGGATATGGCCTTAAACCATCACGCGGGCCCAGTGCGCATTGATGGTTATTAACGACTTCTAATGCAGCCGGGACCAACGGCTTAACGTGGCTTCCGAAGCACAGAGGAGCTCGAGATGAAAACTTTTTTTTTGTGGTCACCCATAAAACCATAAAACCACCCAAAAAAAGACAACAACATCATATCTTTCCACTAAAACAATTACAAAAAAGCAAGACGGATGTTTGTCGAAATGATTATAAGGTTAGTAATCACTTTTTTAGATATTTTGAAATTTCCACAGAAACAGACTATTTTATACAGAAAGTCATTTACTTACCTAGATAATAAAAACCAGTACTTAATAAAAAGAAAAAAACACATTTTGATATGATTTTCATCACATTTTCATCAAAATTCCGGGTAAAAATTGTGACCACAATTTTTTAAATATAATTGCGCGGTTTTGATTTATAACGTTAGTCATGTAAAGGAGAACATTTTTTATTCAGCCTTTGTTCTATTTATTTATTAATTCATAAATAAACGAAAGATCTTTTGTTCACTCCATGTTTATGTTATTTAGGATATTTTGAATTTTGAATGAAAGTATCAAGAATATTTTAAACCTTTTTAAAAGGTGTTTTTAAGTTGCACTTTATTTTCTTAGGTTTTGGCTTCGCGCGGCTTGCGCATTTGCCACAGACAAAGATAGGGAAACGAATAGGAAAAAGGAAAAATCAAGGAACGGAATTTAGAAAGGAATCAGTATTCACCTTATTGAAGGAAAGGGATTTTTTTATATAAGTATTTAAAATAACATAATGTATAGATTTATATTATAAGTTAATTCTTAATAATATTACATTGTCAACAGATCCTACATTAAAAATTATATTTTTATCCTATATTTTATTTATATTTGGCCTGCCTTCCCTAGTCGGACATCACTAGTGCGGGTAGGGTAGTAAGGATAATAGCTATATCTTGCACAAGGGTCGTTATTATGTTCTTATAGCTTATATTTTGTAAAAGGGTTTGAAATATTGCCATCTTCAATCTCTATGCACACAGTCCGTTTCGAGAATGGGAATTGTTGTAATGCGGGAATTAACGATAAAAATCATTTGGAAGATTCCCATTTGCACTAAATCTTATCATCATCCTAAGACTCCTCACATCGGGCTTTTACAGTAACATAATATCTACTCCACGGAATAGAAGAAAAATATTAGAAAGGCCTCAAGGCCTCAACATTTGTAGTAGACTAAACGATTAGGTACACTGCAAATGTTGTGTGCACCTATAATTGGCTTATGTAACAGTCTAATTCCTGATGTAACTTTTATTTTATTTAATGTTTTATTAAGCTGTTGGTGTACTTTTTTATAAATAAATAAATAAATATCCGATCATACTGAGGTTTTTAGCTTTCATGTGATATGGAGGGATCTCCTTTCATGATATTGGATAATGGACTTATTGCCCTGTAGGTTAATTCACAAAACGACCTTTAAATGTACTATCGCGGAGCTCGCATGACTATGATATTTTTAAGTTGACATGTATATCCCTAAAGTTGTGATACCTAAATTGAAAATTGGGATCTATTTATTTTGTAAGACATTCATCGGTGTTGCAGCGAATGCGGGGCAGCACCAATGGAATCCTAAATATGATAGAGGCGAGAATGGAGTCTGATGTTTTTGGCCGGTTCCTGGATCTGCACGTTAAACGGGTAGACCGAGGGATGGGCTAATTATTATTATAAAATGCCCACGCTACATCATTGTTGTGTACTAACATAGTTTGTAAGTTACATTGTTACTAACAAAAAAAATGGGCACTATTAGTCTAAAATAAAAGATTTTTTTTTATTATTCCAACACAATGTATATTGTTTACGGAATAAATGAAATTGAAATTGCTCCGTATGTCATCAAGTCTGCGGACGAGTTTGCAAAGTTGAAATACGAACTATTTGCTCATACTTGTATGGCGCGCGTTTAGCGCTCACTTAGCCCTTCCAAACTCTTTCTTCTATTCCGTGAATGTGAAATTACACAATCCATCTTACAGAAAGATAAGCATAATAAACGCGTTTTATGTTTTTTAATTCGCACCTAATCCAGCATAGAAGAAAAACTCCCATTTTTAACTTAAACCATAGAGTAACGAATAATACATATACTTAGGCCCTTCCAGCTTCTTTCTTCTATTCCGTGATCTACCCCCGGGCACAAACCCTGGATACTACACACTGTCTACCCCGATACAGGCACCACTTGTGTCACATTTTGCCAATCCATTAGAATGACAAAACTGGTGCAAAGAGTTTTCAAGCTGAGGTAGTTAAGTAAAATTCATAGTTTAGAGTCGACCACCTAAGAACTTTACCTCAATGTTGGCATTAGCCCAAGTTCTTACAATGTGAAATAGTGAGGTACGCTCCAAACTCCTTTTGAGGTTGTTAGTAAATTGGCCCGCTGTTTTCTCCCTGCCTATTCACTCTTCTTCAAAACTACAGAGTGTTTCAGGCACATACTATCTTGATGTAAGATTATGATTAAACACAAACCTTTTAAAAATATATAAAATATTTTAAGGTTTTAAAAGGAATTTTATTCTGTTTCCTTATAAAAAACCTTTTGTTACTATTGAAACCGCGGGAAAATGTACATGCGCAAAGCGCGCCATTTATCTACATCTAACGGACTGTTCGTTTTATAGGTTTTTTTGTTTAAAAACTAATCTATCTTGATCCTAGTGCATTGGATGTTCGCCTACCTTTGTTGAATATTCATTATATTTTCGCACCTGTTGTAATCTAGTTCCTATTTGAAGTAGGAAATTTCAGGATAAAACTAGTTTGGTTAAAACATTACTGCTAAGACAGTGGCTACCTACTTGGTATCCCAGGTAAAAGATCAATTATTATTATGCAATTCTGATTACTAAATAACAATACATCTAAAATGGACATAAAACCTTTTCTTTTTCTATTTATCTTATTAATAAATTTAAATTAAGAAGAAACGTAAATAAGTTCAACATTTTATCACGCTATCTATGACGTCACAAGGAATTCCACACGTTTAGTAAAAAGCACCTAATTAATCTGAGTAGTTGGAAATTCGTCTATTAGAAAAACGTCATAATTAATTCATTTGTGTATTATGAAAAGATAGGTACCTGAAAGGAAAGAGAGAAAGGGGAAGAACAAGAAAAGCTTACGTAGAGCAAATTAAAGAGAAGTTAAAGAGTTGGCCTTAGTTAGACAATAATGGAGAATACTACACCGAGAGTGTGACTCTTAAGTTAATAATGACAAAACACCTACTTTTACTTAATGTTAAAACATGTGTTATGTCCAGTCGTTATATGAGTCAAACAGGGGCCTCTGGCGGCTCAATACTGACTGACCCGGACACCAGGGTTGATGAGGTTGGTCAAGGACCTTTCAACCCACACGAAAGAAGTACCTTTTGGAGTATGACACTTTTTTTTTGATACGTTCCCGGTTATTTTCTTTACTTTTATGCAGCACAGCTGGGAAGTTATAAACTGTGTCGTTTTAGTTTATATTACCTACTAAAATATATTACTTTATTCACACTAAAACTCCCAAACAACTTTATATTGGCTACAACCTTGGATCCATATCTGCCTACCAGTAGTCAAGTTTACGACCGCCAGTCGACCGCAAGCCACATTACAATATCACGTCATAAATCATACAATATTGCAATATTCCCGCCATGACGAACCGTGCATTTGACAGATGCAAGTCGTAATTTCGGATACATAGCCAGTCTGTTCCCAATGGCCACTTCTGAGCTCCACAATGGACGTTCCGTAATTATGGGGTTTAATTTAAGTCGTAAAGGGTTGATGTGTGTCATTTTGGTAATGTTGGAGCCGAGCGGGCATGAGACGAATTTGCGTTCCACTTTGAGGAACTCTTTTGGTTTTTGCTGTCGTTGTTCAATCATGAATGGCTTTATAAAGGATTTGATAGACGTGTTAACTACATTATGGAATGAAGAAAGAATTGTAATTGTACAAAACGCGGTTTTCTGTCGTCTAAATAATATTTTAGTACCTATTTAAAAACTATTATTTTCGTCATATTGCCCTCTAGCAGTATAATTCAATACTAAACTGTGTAAATAGTATTTCTATTCAACTACAGATGGGGTTTATAGAATTAATATTTATTATGTTCACTAGATGGCGTGGTTTGAAATATGTAAATATTCTGATTTAAAATTAGAACTTCTGTGTAGAATTATTTAATAATTATTTTTTGAATTACCTATTAGTTAATTTTACATAATATAAATAAAAACTACTTGAAAATATTTTATTTAAAAAAAAACCGGGTATCCAAATCCGGAAATGTCTGGTGTGAACTTGGTGCATACCTCTAATAAAAAAGTTAAACACAAACAACATGGTGGATCAGCTGTTTTCGTTTTTCTCGGACTTTAATTTGTTTTCGTAAAAACGCCGAATGTTATGGTCCCCTAACCATGTGTGAATTAAAATGGGCTCAATCGCATCGGTGCTGCAATGGCATTGTCAGACTTGCGGCCAGATCAATCCTACGGAAAGTGTTAAGTGCCTAAGATGTGGTTTAAAGAGAGTATCAAGTCATGACAGTGGCCCTCCGAAGCAATATTTTGGAGAAGATTCTTCGCCGGAATACGGTTCTAGGACTGGAAAAAGCGAGGGAACTACTCCTGGCTCGGAACCGATTGCGATCCCGTCAACAAACAACCTTAATCGGTATGATTTTTCATATAAACATAGTGCTCTTTTGTTAGCAAATGTCAGTCGAAATATCGATTTTTCGTGACCCTTATTAGGTTATATTTTCCACTGTATTTCGCTGTTGGGTTGCCCTACACGAAGGTCTATAACGATATTATCGACTGACACAATTTTCGTTGTGGGTGTATGTCATTATTTTAATGAAAATGTAGTTTTAATGCGATGCGTACTAGGGTAGGTATGTTCTATTGAATGGATTCACAATGTCAAATTGCAATTACCATTGAGTGAAAAATATGTCGATCAATGGTTTATGTATGCAAAATCGTATTCTTTGGGTTCAGTTATGAAGTGAAATTGAAGCAAACTGAAACATATCAGTGAGTACTCTTTGTTAGTTTGAAATATAAGTTCTTGTATCACAATAGGGAAATATAATTCCAACTCAGCCTTGAAAAATGGCCAAAGAATTAAGATTAGATAACTTTTTGAGCTTTCAGTATATGTAACACTGATGAAAATTATGGATTTTTTACCTTACCTTAACCTACCTAGGTATATTATAGGTACTAACTAATAAAATACACATTGTATGATAAGTGTCCATACTAGTGTTTAGGCCATGTTATTAATCATTGTTATTCAGAGGTTTGTTTATAAATGATAGACTGCTTTCTTAATTATTTATTAATAAACATTCAAATTCAAAATAAAAAATGTAATATAGTTACATTAAGTTCAGTATGTAACATAGTTACACTTTAAATTTATATTTTTTACATAGGTACCAAATGTCTTATCCGCCTAAAACTACTGCAGATTCTCTCAACCTGTCAAGAATCTCTAGCCGTGTAAAAGAAGATGCGAGAAAAACCTTGGAAAAGTTGGCATCCTGAAAATTTAAATGAAAGTAGTAGGCTAAGGAACTTGGTCAAATATAAATTATAAAATGCTAATCTATAAATCCTTAGAAGCTAGTCTAAGCTGATTTAAAATCATCTCATTTCTGTTGTTGCCTGATTTCATTTTAATTAAGAATTACATAATGAACAATTATGTGTATATTTTCATATGAATTCGGTAGGAATTAATAGTTTTGACGTGTCGTAAAAAGTATCTCATTTGACTAGGTGGTCCTCTTGCTTATTATAACAAGTTCTCAGCATACAACATGTATTGAGGAGAGATGAAAGACATATTATGAGGAAAGTTACGAGTATTAATGTGGATTTAGGGGTAGGAGACGACTCACGAAACTGTGGATGGAATGTAGGAAGGATATGTGTGCAAAAGGTGTTAAAACTGAGATGACGTCTGTTAAAAAGGACAGACGAATGCATGTTGTGCCGACCCCACTTAGAGTGAGGTAAGGGCAGGAGAATGATGATGAACATGCAACTTGTGGCTGACCCTACCTTGATAGAGATAAATGTATGAATGTGTTTGTAATCCCACAGTCAATTCACAGCAAGTTGCCAATTGGAGCGAGGTCTGCTATGTTTGGTCAGCTAAATTATAAATGATTTATTTATTCGGGAGTATTTGGATCGTTGCTCGAAAATGAATAATTTACTCTGTAACCAAATATGTCCTACGTAACAGTTGGAACCATTTTGCAAAGCTGACATGGTCCATTTTATGAGGTCCCTAAAAAAATTTTATAAAAAATAATAATTTCGATAACCAACATTCTGTCAACATACATTTGGTACTCGAACTGTAAGCAGTTATGTCGCCAACGGGGTGTTAGGGAAGCTCTTTCAGTATAATTCTGCGTTGATTGTAATGTTATTGTTGAAGACTTTAAAGCTTTATTGTCTGGGTGCAGCGGATGGTCGTGCGTGGGGTCTGCGCCGGACGCGAGTCGTGCGTGGCGCTGCGCGTGCGGCCTGCGCAACGTGTCTGCGGCGTGGCGCTGCGCCGCCTGTGACGCGCTCGCTCCGCACGCGCCTGTCTATAAGTGAGTACCTCCTGCTTCTACTTACAGCGTTATTAGGGTACCCAATACGACCTTAAGGGTGTAGATATACTAAAGACTAGGCAGCATGGTCTTAGCCTGATCCTCAAACAAATAAAAAAAAACTTAAGGGTGTAGGGACCCTAATCTAGTTCCTATCCGTTACCTAGATGGCGTACGGTCACGAGTACTAATATGTATTCACTTTGAAACCATGTCACATTAACTTTTTGACAAATGAAACCGTAAGTCTCATTAAATGTCAATTATGATAGTGCAACAGGGTTCTAAAGTGGGTACATAATACTGCTTATGACTGTACATATAGCTTATTCAGTGTGAAACGTAAATAAATTAGTATTTTTCTCATTTATCATTATTTCTGAGGCTTCATTGTATTTGTGCCACAAATAATAATAATGTATTTTCTTTAAATTATTGATTAAATATACAGTCCCATACAAAAGTATTTACTAAGTTTCTGTATTTTATGTTACCTACAAATAAATGTTAATAATCCTTTACAAAACTTTTTTATATGTAGTTTCTAATAATAAGTAACAAAAAGAACATTTAAGTAGAAGAAGAGTAAACCTAAAGAAAATAGGAAGGTGTACGAGCTAACTCGCACATTATTATTTTACGCTGACATATCTTTTCATACATATTGTAAATTACGCAAACTAGTGACAATTAAACACTCAATCTAAACGCACGTGCCTTTTCTTTCCGGAACCTAACAACGTAACATATATGTAGGGATTACGACCCGACAGAAGGGTTTATAATATTTTTTATTGTTTGTAGGTTCTCTAGACCTTCAATTAGTGGTAAATAGGTGTAGAGCTCATTTAGCTTAGTTTATCTATGCCAAAAAATAATATTACGATTACCGAATGGTGTGGCTACACTTGCGCCAACTGTTGTCGCCGAAAATTATATAGCGAGGGTCCCAACACCCTTAAGCAGTCGGTCCTGGCTGGCTACTATTTACTTTAGTATGTCAAGCCAAGTAAACGGCCTCCGTAGTCCAGTGGATGAGCGTTAGACTCACGATCCGGAGGTCCCGGGTTCGAATCCCGGTGGGGAAATATCACAAAAATTACATTGTGATCCTTAGTTTGGTTAGGACATCACAGGCAGATCACCTGATTGTCCGAAAGTAAGATGATCCGTGTTTCGGAAGGCACGTTAAGACGTTGGTCCCGGTTACTACTTACTGATGTAAGTAAGTACTAGTTGTCATGTCAGGGGCCTATAGCGGCTCAGTAATAACCCTGACACCAGGGTTATTGGGGTTGGTAATCCACCTCACAATCCACCTGGTAGAAGAAGAATTGATCTCACAAGATACACGACAGTGATTATTACATTTGCCATTCCATTCCTGATCCGTCGAGGTCACGGGTTCATACATGCATAAGATCACGCCTATATCCCGTTGGGGTAGGCAGAGACTTACTACGAACTTACTACGATCCTGACGCGCCACTTTCGCTTCTTCCACTTAACTTAAGTATTGAGTTACTTAAGTAAGAATTCTATTTAACTTAAGTATTACTTTTCTGTAACTCAATGGTCGACTCTATTTATAATGGAAAATTGTCTTTGACCATTCTTAATGGGAAAATATGACCTTTATAGAGCCATTAGTTGTTACTCACGCCCACTTTTGAACATTTGGCCATTAATGACGACAATGTCTTTCAATAATGAAAAAAAAAAACAAATATATAGATAGATTTATTAGAGCGACAGCTGTCCCAACAGCACATTTTCCTGGTTTTTCTCCTTGTTTTCCTGATTTTCCTTTTTTTTTTCTTTCGCAATAGGTCTGTATACTATATATCTGTCCTGTTATCGAGCCAAACAAGCTATATACAATGAGGTACAGAGAGTAGTATAGGGTTGGAGCAGCGTCACATGTCGGCCACTCCATACAAAAATATAATTTTCACTGTCTACGAGACAGACTGTCCGCGCGGTAAAAAACTACGTTCGGATACCATGACCACATAGGTAATTGTGGTTTTTAGGTCTGTGAATGTTAACAATCTATTTAAACTTATTTCAGATTGTCGGATGATGAAGACCAAGCTACAGGAATGACGGAGAAAGATAAGTCTGCCAAAGGTGAGTTCGACTTCCGATTTAACTTCAGACAGATATACAGACCACTCCCAGGTCCACAGAATCCTTCAGCATTGCCTTTGAAAATTCTGTGATGTATTTTTTCATCAAAAATGAGGGAAATGACAAATTAATTAATACGATGCAATCGCCTATTTAGATTTGCAGCTGTTATGCAGCGAGCGAATATGTCTGTGGTTTGTGGTATGGTTAGCCTTGGAGAGCCCTGTTTACTTACTTTTGAAGAATCCTAGTACAAAGGAAACACTTCTGGAGCGAACCCATTCCATACATTCTTCTTCAATCGTTTTTCCCTTAAACGTTCCTTGCTCCTGTCAAGTCCGCATCCAAACTTTATTTCAACAACTGTCCTATGGAAACCGGGATATTATTTTTACTGCCCTTTTAAACCCTAAATTACGGGTAATATTTTTGGCAATCTCTAGTACGGTCATATGCACTACTATTATGTACAGAGATTAGAACCTTGTCTAACATATTTGGCGTTTAATGAGGCTTTGTTTCAAATCGCCAAATATGTCAAATTCAATCAATCAATAATACTTTATTGCACAACAACATATACAAAGGACATAAACGAATAAAACATAAGCACAATAGGCTTCTTCTTGTATCGTGTGGGTTGTGAGGTGAATTACCAACCCCATCAACCCTGCTGTCAGGGTTATTATTGAGCCGCCAAAGGCCCCGGACATGGCTCATATACCGACTACTTACTTACATCAGTAAGTAGTAGTAACCGGGACCAACGGCTTAACGTGCCTTCCGAAGCACAGATCATCTTACTTTTGGACAATCAGGTAATCAGCCTGTAATGCCCTAACCAAACTAGGGACCACAAAGTGATTTTTGTTATATGTCCCCACCGGGATTCGAACCCGGGATCTCCGGATCGTAAGCCCAACGCTTAACCACTAGACCACGGAGGCCGTTGTCAAGATTCTGAATTGAGGACATGATGTAATCAACGTAGGTACTAGGTTTCTTCCGATGTGAGGGCACAGCTGGGTTATAATAAATTGGCGACTCGATAATGGCTATTTTTATCACAATGAATACTGCTTTCGGCACGTATTAGGTTATCAGGTCGCTTCAAATATAGAGTTCTGATCGGAAAATCTATAATGCCAGATCATAGAATCCAGGTCGGATTAATCCTATAACTGGGATGACTAAAATTAAATTCGGTCAACAGGTAATTTTAAGGCTTTCCGCACCAACTTGTACACCATCATAGTATGCAAATAAAGAATATTGGATATTGTTTCAATTATGATACCATTCTTACGATTTGAGAGGAGAAATAAAAAAAATAATAATGTAGCAACCTGACAGCTAATTTGGCGGGGAAGTTGTTAAGGTCTTCAGGTTATTTTAATTCAAAAAAGAGGTTTTATAACCTGATCCAACTAGAAATAGAAGCTGAGAAAGAAGGAGTCGTTTCGTCAGAAAGATGTTCTGAAATTACCACCCTCTTATGTTCGACGCAACATCTTCCGCAGAGTCATCCCTTTACCATAATGGTAAATCAACGTTCCTTATTTGACATTTACAACTTGGCCGGACAAACGGGGAGCGTTGAAAGATCTCATCTGGTTTCGTAGAAGTCATCATATACTAAATCTAAAAGCTTAGGAAGTTATAGAGTTTAGTTCGGATCAGTCAAATAACTTGTATAAGTAAACTAGTGGTGGATCAAGGTAGTTTGAAACATTGTTCGGATGAGTTAGGTTTTTGGCGAGGGATTGGAAATGTTGCGTAATAAATGCGTAAAGGCAGAGGTTTCATTCCGTGATTAGGGATGAACGAAATACTAAAATGTTATATGCCGCTTATCATTTCGGGTATATGATGATGGTGTATAATCTGTCACTGTATCTATCTATGTATGTATATGTATAATATCTTAGAAAATCCGAGTTGAAAGACATTTGCGAAACTCGCCTTCGTATTTTCTTTCTCTCAGAACTTATAGGATAAAGTCCCATTGTTCTGTGTGTGCCAAGGAAAAGACTTAGCTTTATTGACTGCAAACTACAACAGTTTGGGAGTAAAGGCATTTTATAACTAAAAAAATGTTTTCTTTTCAGATAACACTATGATAAGATCCAACACCTTGGCAGTCCCGTCGTATAAGCCTTCAGCCAGTTATTCTGGAGGTCGCCGTCTAAACCTGCAGCTTCAATCATTGCGCTTGTCTCCAACTCAGATAACCGACCAGGCACATGGAGTAACCAGGTCCCTTTCCCACGGCTCGGTCATAAACTCCCAACAGCAGTGGTGGAATGTTGAAGAGAACCGCGGAACCATCAATCGGCCGAACAGTCTCATGGTCTCTGAGAGATACGGGTATTCAAACGCCTATAATCCAAGGGAGTCTTTCCTAAGAAGTTTGCATACCGTGACGCGAAAACCCAAAAAGTGCAGTGAGAGTAAATCTAATTGGGAACTGAATTACGTCAAGGAATACCAAAAAGAACAAAGTAAAGCTCTGCATTTGAAGAAGTGGGCTTGCAGTAAATGTACTTTGGAGAATTCAGGGATCAGGACTCATTGTGAAGCTTGTCTGTCGCCTAGAGTGTCGCAGTTGTCAAGGATTCCTAATACAAGAGGACTTAGCGTGACCACTTTGGGTAGACATGACACTATAAGTGGTCGTGATGGCGCCACATCTCTCCCATCGTCTGGGGGTGTGATGATCACAGTTCCGGATTGGCAAAGCGGGAGTATAACCCTCGGGCCTTCATTTCGTCGCTCCATCAGCGCACAGAATTCGCCAGAAATCCGACCAACTTATCGACGGTCGTTTTCTGAGCACACCAACGCTGATAGCCGACCTGGTGGCAAGGTTGTCTCAAGTAGGAGAAGCTTGATCGACTACCAGAAAACTTTGGGCAGCTACGTGAGTTTAAGACCTGATGCTAAAGCGGATTTGGATAAGAAAATAGACGAATCAAGTGCGGAGTTGATCGACAAAGAATGCAGTTGGGACACCAACGCTGAAGGGGTGATATACGCTTTGCCAAACAAGGGGAAGTATAAAGACTTGAACTTGCAATTACAAGTGAACAAT
Organism: Pectinophora gossypiella; assembly: GCF_024362695.1. Taxonomy (NCBI): domain Eukaryota; kingdom Metazoa; phylum Arthropoda; class Insecta; order Lepidoptera; family Gelechiidae; genus Pectinophora; species Pectinophora gossypiella. Next base: position 1,437,301 of record NC_065422.1, read on the forward strand.
AACGGGACGAGGTATTCTTACGTTTCGGTTCAGGATACAAAGAACGTCATGAGTAACTCACAGAATGAAGCTTTATATTCTAACGATGGGGAGGACGATTATGCAAGGATCGATGAGTTATTGGGTGCGGAGAACCTTCTGGCTCCCACAGTGAGTGAAGCTAGCAATATAAGGACTTCTCATATTGGTGCAGTGCCGAGGGACTCTAAAGTGTACAATATGTTGCCGTCTGTCGGGAAAGTGTCGCAGAGGGAGAAAATGCCGCTGGTGCAGCATGCGCCCACGTAAGTTTTATTTTTTAATTACAATACAATACAAACCGCGCATAAACACATTAAATAATAGTCATCAAATAATTCTTTATTCACCAGGGGGGTAACGCCCATATTCTAATGATGTTAACTCAAACCTTCCTTGACTCCATCCTCAATAGAGGCGACATTAAGGAAGACCTCAAAGTCAACTTAAAATCGGTTTATTCTAGTGAAGATGAGTGGAGGCATGACGTAATTTTTGTTGACAGTATGATATGCTCGAATCCAGTGAATGAAGTCCTCAAGTCGAGTCAACATAAAATACCAAAATGCTCACCTGAGGCGCGTGAAGGAACTTTCGAAGTAACATCATGGAATGCGGGTGTTAATCTAGCTTCGAATTGCGGAGGGATCATCATCATCAATTTAAGAGCCACGCTCTTGTCGGTGTAGCATTCCATTCCGTTTCGTTTGACCGTTCTATACGTAGTATTATTCTTTATTCTATGCGTATGGTTGTCGGCAGTCGCGACCACCGAATGTGGCAGTGCACGGAGTGTTGGTACGCGTACAACCCGTGGTGGGGGCGCTCGTGCGACATATGTGGCCAGCCGCGGCCGCCGCACGCGTGTGTCACGCTCTCGCGCGATGTGTGTGACGCGCCCACGTCCAGGTGAGCGGGATAAATAAAAACGGCTTAGTCTACTTACAAATGTTCCTATTTCGCCTCGCTTGAATTTGGACGGGTTATACCTAACGCTAGCGACGGCTGAAATAGGAACGTAAACATTTTTGACTGAATTTAAAAGGAATTTAATGACACACATTGCGTGAAAGTGAGACAAATTGCGTGAGAATTTTACTATACGTGTTGCTTTAGATAGACTGACACGTTTTGCCGTCAGTCAAAAGTGTTTACAGACATTACTTAATATTTGTTTTATTTAAAATAGATTTGATTTGACCACAAGTTACTTTATGACGTCATTCTTCTCCTTTCGTGTCGATGACAAGTGGAACAATGTGATTTATAATTTATAAGCCCAATATGCTGCCACGGATATAGCACGGGGGGAAGTGCTCATCAAGTCCACTCGCGTCCAGGTTTCAGGGCACAGTGAGCATATACAATTACGACATGGTCTGCGGAGGTGCTCCTCACTCAGACTAAAGGTCCCGTCATTTAGAAGTCACATAAAGTTCAAATAAATACACAACGTTTGCTTAAATATAAACAGGTACTGATTCCTGTAGACACCGTCTAGTTTTGTTTCAAGTTATAATTTTCATTTTCTTATCCGCCGAAATGGAAAGTGACGGATGTTTGACAGCTGTTAATTTTAAAATGAATGAATGAATAACCCGGGCGAATCAAATAAGCATGAAACTCGTTTGACGTGTGCTGTCAACTTAATTGAATCTATTTTCTTCTATGTCTTATTTTTTATTCCAATATACTCTTCGATCATATAATTGGTAGATGCACTGTTGTCGTCGAAAAATGCACAATCCAAGCGAGGCATAAAGAGCGATATACTTTGCTTCGTTCTCGTCAAATAGAACGTAATGTTCTTTGTCACGACTGTCAACTATGTAAGTGCGACAGGGTTCTAAAGTGGGTACATAATATTGCTCATGACTGTACCAATGTGTCGAAGAATATACTATATTTTTATCTATTTTCCAGCGGCCACAGTTCTCGTCCGGGTCCGTCGTTACTAGAAGCGGGCAGCAGCAAATCTGGCGACGTGGCTCGCGCTGAACACAAGAAACTGACAGTACCAATCGCGTCGCTCGACCACGACTTGAATAGCGATGAACTGCTGTTTGCTGTTGGTAAGAAAGATGCATCAGGGCCTGTCGTTCAATCGGCTTGCCGAACTTCATGTGACATCACGAATCGGGGATCGCCATCTTGGCTGCTTACGCGGTACGACAGAAGCAAATCGATGTTCGCTTTGCTGCAATCTGAATCGGCTTCGTCTTACCCGGTAGGAGACGAGCGCGAAGAGCGCGTCGGAAATTTAAGTTTGTTCTAACAAATGGAATCGTGTATTGGCCATTCCGTCCCTATTTGTATCTATGTGTTCTCGCAAATAAATTGATTTGATTTGATTTGATTTGATATCTCAACTATTCGCACAAAGCGTTTCGCATCGCCCTTCATTATGCGCACTACTAAGGAGTAGAATTCTCTGCCGTCTTCTGTATTTCCGAATGCACATGGATGCTTTCAAGGCCAGAGTGAACAGGCATCTTCTGGGCGAGCGAGCTCCATCGTAGGCCTCGTCAATGCCCTCTGGCAAGTCTGAGGTCAAGAGCAATCTACTCCCTCGGGGATACAGGCGCCATGCTATGTTATGTTATCTAATCTACCCTACAAGATGCCACTGTGCAAAGGCCTCCCCTTCCCCTTTCCATTTTTCGCGGTCCTGTGCGTATTCCGGCCAGTCCCTCCGGCAAGCGTCCAAGTCGTCACGCCATCTCTTTCGAGGTCTACCACGACGCCTGTACCCGTCATGTTATGTTATGTGAAAAGTAAATATTGTCTCTGGGGTGTATGGATAGACAGTCAATCTCTATAAAAAAGTGTCCGCGTCACATCTGGTCACTAGCGATGGCAGGCAACGACACTGTACAACCGATATTGCACTTTATCTGAACAGCCATCTTGATTTAAGGAACGAACTTCAAGATGTTATGGCTGTCTATTTATTTATTTATTGCAAAGCCACAGGTTATTATAAAAGGTGTTACATAATTAATAAAGTACAAGTGACACCCTGCAAGGGCACAGCAATTTAGAGTGTAGAGAGGCTACTAGATACAATAAAAATAAATGATATTAGTGTTCTATTCTATGTTAGTAAATTATTTATATAGTGTTAATATGTTAGTTAGTACTTATTATCTATAATATATATATATTTTTCTCTACAATTAATCAATAATAGGAACTTTACATATTTTCTTTATCATTAAAAAATTCTGAAATCGTATAATAACACTTATTTTCTAGGAATTGTTTTAATTTTTTGATAAATAAAGAAGGATTTTTTTATATTTTTTATGTATTTCGGTAGATGATTATATATTTTATTTATATTTATACAGGGTGTTAGTGACATCGTAACGAAAAAAAAAATGGAACGCCTATTTTATTGTACTAAAAATGATGGTGGGTGTTTTTCTTGTCGCAAATGTTTAATTAAGATTTTAAATTTTTACTGTGCCGCAATGTAAGTCAAACAACGCGCCACACAGACGCTAAACTTACGCGCGGCTACGTTACGCGTGCGTGATACGATGTTGATATCTAGGTAGGAGTTTTCATTCTCTTGTATTTAGATGCTTAGTGGTTCAACGTTTAAAAATGTTGTTTGTTGAAGTAGAACACCTACTGCCACGATTTTTCACGCACGGTACCTACCTACCAGTTATTAAAACGTTCCTAACTTATTAACAATAAAAACCCTACTCTTGCCTTACCTTAATTGTTATTCCTTCGGATGAAGTACCTAGGTAGGTACCCTAGAACATGTCACGTCACGTAGGTATGCAACATCGCGTTTCCTCCGCGGTAGGTAGGTATCACACGCACTCACAAACACAACACCTTGCTCTTTAATAAACATCAACAATCTTCCATACTTTTGTGCAGTAAATTTTAATGGTCTATGATCTATCATCATAGTCGACACTACTCATTTACAGAATAAAACAAACACAAAACACTCACAAACACGAAAAAAATATCCTCGAAAAACATCACGCGATTCGGGTCAAGCTTAGTATTCGACTGAGCGGAAGCGCGCGGCGGCGTTAGCGCAAAGCATCAAAGGCGCCGACTAAGGGCGCCGACGACGCGCCGGCCGCGGCCGAGTCGAGCCGACGACTAGACAGAGAGAGAGAAGTATGTTTATGGTGCAAGTGACAGAGAAAGAAATAGTATCTGTTCGTATGCCTACTTTATTGGCGAGCGTTGCCCTTGACCCGTGCGCCGGCTATTCACCTGCGCATAGCTGAAGTTGTAGATACGTTATTATTATTATTGATGACATTGATAAAATTTAATAATTAGTAATTTTTATTTGTTTATTTTAAATGTGCGTTCTATGCAGCTTAAAACACAATACGGGACTGAAAAAAATCTAATTTTTTTATGAATTTGGCGACAGGAAACTTCACTTGATACCTATCAACTCAAAGAAATACCTAGTATCTGTTCGTAATGCCTACTTTATTGGCGCGCGTTGCCCTTGATCCGTGAGGCTATTCACGTCCGAGTATCCATCAAGACAGATCAAACAAGCCCTAACTCGGAGGTCTTGCGTCCCAGGATCCTTTAATCTTAGAACCTTCTTGGCCTATGTGGTCCAGTGGTTGAGCGATGGGATGCGGAGGGTCCGGGTTCGTATTCCGGTGGGGACATATCACAAAAATCTGTTTATAAGGCCTTTGGTTGGGACGTTACAGGCTGATCACCTGATTGTCCGAAAGTAAAATGATCCGTGCTTCGGAAGGTACGTTAAGTCGTTGCTCCCGTCTACTAGGTACTTATGTAAGCACGTAGCCGTTACATGAATATTGTACACAGAACAGGATAGGTTTAATTAGTTCTTTACTGATGATTTAACAATGAGATTTAAAACCACGAATAACTTAGTACTTAGTACCTCGGTACCAACATGTAACAAGAAAAATAAGATCACTCCTCTCGGACAATTTTTTTCTTTGAACATGCCGACATTGCCTACGCGGCGGAGTTGCCGAACTATCGATAGGTAGATTATCAATTGTTGAACTTGAAAATTGTCTAAATTATCGAAAGTAGTGATAGTACATTTAGATCGATACTAGCGATAGTACCGATAGGTCTTGCTTTGTAATAATAATGGGTATTGATCTAAAAGATCTATCGATAGGTACCTACTATTGGTTTTTTTTAACTAGGTATCGATAGAATATCGATAGGCAACACTCTGGCGGAGTGTCCGCCCAATTCTAGACGCGATCTCGCTCGATTTTTGTGTAGCGAGGTTTTGCGTAGGTACTTACATACTAAGTTGGTGGATGGTTGACATAGTAGGTAACTAATTACCTAATCTGTGGTGGTTGTGTTAGTTGGTTGTTAGTTATTTTAATGACAACAAAGAATACAATTATTTACTGTTTCAACTGTTTTAGGTAGATAATGGCCCCGATTCCTATGAGTAAATGAATGAATAACCCCGTCGAATCAAAAAGGTATCTCGCTGGTATGCAAACCGTTTGACGTGTGCTGTCAACTTAATTCTGTCGGTTGTTTTAGATTTCTGCTTAAAATTGACGTGTATTCCATAAATTTTATGCCTGTTGATTATCCGTCCATTTAAGAATAAGAATAAAATAAATTTATAAATTTACGATAGACAGAGAAAGAAATAGGATCGGTTCGTAGTGCCTACTTTGTAGGCCGCGCCGCCGCCGCGCCGCCGCCGGCGTGCGGCGCGGGGCGCGCGGAGCGGGGCGTGCGGAGCGGGGCGCGCGGCTCGGTGCGTGTGGCCGTTGACCCGTTCGAGCAGCTGTTGTCTCCATTACATCGAAAATTTTCGATAATTTGTCATTATTGTTTTTTTTATTGAAATTTGGGTTCTATGCAGCTAAAAACACAATATGGAATTGAAAATAATTAAAAACAAAACTCAAAATTTCATGAATTTTGCGACGGAAAATTCCACTAGATATTAACTCAGAATCATGGTCTGAATCATCCCTCTCAGTATTCGTTACGATGTCACTAACACCCGGTATATATCCACATAACTTAAATTTTTTTTGGAATAAAGTTAGTCTGAGTCTATTTGGTTATAAGATTTTAGTGGGTGTATGTGTATAATATGTAATTGCAGACTCAACTCCAACGCCCGTTGCATCATCAGCCCCAACATGGTCGTGTGGCCGCTGTACTCTAGTAAATGAACCTACCGCGGCCGCGTGCGCCGCATGCGCAGCGTCCCGGCCGTCGCCGCCGCACTTCTGGTATCGTATATCTAATCTCAAACTTACAAGTATATTGAATGAGTTATTAATACTACTACTAATGTATGTATACTATGTATGTTACTATTTACTGATGTAAGTAAGTAGTCGTTATATGAGCCACGTCAGAGGCCTTTGGCGACTCAATAATAACCGTCATACCAGGGTTGATGAGGTTGATAATCCACCTGACACTGAGTTTTTCGACCGGCAAGCATGGATGAAGTCTTTGGTGATAGTGGAAGAATCAAAAGGGGCGTATCAGGTTCGTAATAAGTGGAATTACGTGGTGTCTGCCTACCCCAACGCGACATAGGCGTGATCTTATGTATGTATGTAACCCCCTCCCCCCTCAGCCCTTAAGGTTTCCCGTGAAGAAATTGCTATTTAGCAATAGGGCCGCCGTTTGTACTTCTTTTGTCACTTTTGTAATTGCTTTTTGGTGTAATGTTTATATGTGCATTATGTATTGTTTTAAGTTTACGCGGTTATTATCATAATTAAAACACATAAACAGGCATTTAAACGCGGTAAGAACCCGTTATTATGTGTTTTAATTGTGCATTATGTGTTTTTGTATTGTAATTGTATTCTATGTATAGTCCGTTCAAAAATAATCTTCATAAAAGGTAAACAAACCTGTTACTACAAAGAATGTTCGAATTTCACCTAAACTACGCAAAGTATTCTTCTAATAACATCCGTAGCACTCAATAGATGTATGATTTCTTAGCTCAATTTGAAATTAACGTAAAATAATTATTAAAAACACATTTTTTCATGTAAAAACAAAAATCAAACAAAACCTCACACAAAAAAGTTGACACCATAAATTCTTGTTAACCTGTGGCTAGCTGTCAATTTGACGATTAGTGATGAGACATTTCATTCAGGTCAGGAAAACGAAACAATTCCGTGAATAACTTAAGTGAGTTTACTGTACTTAATAAGCCGAAATGCGCAGAAAAAAATACTTTCAAAGTGAGTTAGTGTAACCACAAAGAAACATACAATATATATTTTAATATTATCACACAAAATATTCAAACAACCCAAGAGAGCCAGCTCACTTTGATAAAATAACTTGAGCTAAAATCAATTCAGCACTTCACTAGTTTGCAGTTTGACACAGATAAAAAATATCGGCAGCCATATTTGTTTACCTTTTATGAAGATCATTCTTGAACGGACTATAGGTGTATGTAAGCGTAAATTTCACTAACACCGTTGGCTCGACCATTACAGGCGGCAATACGGCTCATCACCTTTCACGGTGAGGTAGGGGTATACTTAGTACAGTCATGAGCAAATGTACCCACTTTAGGACTCTGTCGCACTAACATATTTGACATTTAGTGAGACTTACAGTTCAATTATCAAAAAAGTTAATGTGACATGGTACCAAAGTGTATACATATTAATGCTCGTGACCGTACATCTTACGATGGACGTTTTTTTTTCTATTTATTTATGAATTTTAATAAAGAAAATATTTAAAATATTTATGTCCTCCAGCATAATATATATTTTACTTTTTTATGTATTTTTTTTTAATTATCTGTTTTTTAAATTTTAATACAAATTATATTTGTATAATTTAGTTATCTACTAAACGATTACGTTGTCTTACACTGCAAATGTTGTGTGCACCTATAATTGGCTTATGTAACAGTCTAATTCCTGATGTAACTTTTATTTTATTTAATGTTTTATTATATAAGCTTTATAAATTTATAAATAAATAAATAAATAAAGAAAAATGTAATAATAAGTGCGACGTTTTGAACAGCCTCCGTGGTCTAGTGGTTAGAGCGTTAGGCTCACGATCTGGAGGTCCGGGGTCGATTCCCGATGGGGACATTGTCGAAATCACTTTGTGAGACTGTCCTTTGTTTGGTAAGGACTTTTCAGGCTTGAATCACCTGATTGTCCGAAAAAGTAAGATGATTCCGTGCTTCGGAGGGCACGTTAAGCCGTTGGTCCCGGCTATTAGCCGTAAAAACACCTCCACCAACCCGCAATGGAGCAGCGTGGTGGAGTATGCTCCATACCCCCTCCGGTTGATTGAGGGGAGGCCTGTGCCCAGCAGTGGGACGTATATAGGCTGTTTATGTTATGTTATGTTAAGTGCGACGTTTTGTCACTTTTTTCTATGACTTCTCAGGTTGCTTTTTCACACAAATTCCATGGTGATTTCGTGTTTTGACGTTTAGTAAAATGTAACTGATTTGACTAGGGAAACTACTCTATTGGGATATAGTCGTGGGCTTATGATGGATGTACATCTACCTCAATTAGGATGTTATCGCGAGCTTATGTCTCTAGCCATAGAGGCAGCCAATCAGCTCGCGACACCAAACACTTCAGGACCCCGATGCCGACCCCGCCGGCGTGGTCGACGATTTCCCTCATTCAGCGCTTATCGCTATCGACCCACTAGGGTCGATTAATCCTTTCAATATTCTTCCTCTCAGACGACGCCCTGAGCCGAGGTTCGCGCCCAACTGGGCACCCTCAGGCATGTTGTCTTAAACGTTGTACCGGGTGAGAGCCTTCAGCGCTCCCCATTTGTCAGGCCAAGTAGTTAATGCCATCTGCGGCAAATCTACAATAAGCCACGTCAAAAAAAAGTAGATAAGAGTTGATTTGTAGATTCGATCTATAGTTAACGGGATTATCTACCTACCTACCTTAGAATAAGATTTTCCTGTAAATATCTTGTGAATGTGTGTGCAGTACCTAAAATGTTGATTAGATATAAGCGAGCTTATGTTATGTGTGGCTAACTTTTTACCATGCGCCAATTCAGTATAAAATAGAGGTGTTTTTTCTCGTGTTCCCGTACACTAAATGTTGTCCTCTTGCCTATTACAGGTCGTGCAGCTCGTGCACGCTAAGGAACCCAGTGTCGGCGAACCTCTGCCTCGCCTGCAAGACGCCCCCGGTACCCAAACACGGAGTGCCCAGCTCCTCTACAGAAGCTAATCATGGTGCCAGTAAGTACACAGTTTTGGTAATTGTGTTTGGGTATATTTTTCCAGGGTAAATTAGTCTGAAGGTCGCGGGAGAACGCTGGAATGTGGCGATAAAAAGATTGACCAATTCAGGACAATTAGTGATTTAACAAGCCTAAACGATACGAATTAGATCTGTCAAAGTACGCTGTTAACTGGTGTTGTGACATTCATTAGCAGTGATGTATCTATCAGTGGAGATTGGGTCCATCGATTTTCTATCTAACATTACGTAATTTTGACAACAACAAATATTTTTTGATTTTAAAACCCCTAAAACCCTGTAATAGGGCTGTAAACAAGTATCAAAAGTTACATGTTTTTCATTATAGTTGTAAAATAGTCGTAAATAGACAGCCAAATGTGAAACCAGAATCGAAATTCGTTAAAAACATAAATAGTCACTGCCATCCGTAATCTATCCATCCATCAGGGAATGATAAAGAAATGGTAACATAAAATGGTAATGGTAATGGTAAATTATGGATCTACCTACTCCACTCCAATCTCATCAGTCATCCCGTGATCATGGCAATTGCAACAGTGAAGAAATATCGGGAGTCTCATATCCCCATTTAAACGCGGTAAGAACCCGTTATTATGTGCTTTAATTAATGGTAACATGGACTCGTGACGTCTTATGTTCCTAGTGCTGTACGAGCTACATACAAATACCGTTTTGCTAGAACGGGACGGAGCATTCCCCACCACTATGAGATATTTTGTTTTCTTTTTGACAGCCGGGCGAAGTCCATCACCAAGAAGAAGTACGAAGCATACTCCTGCTTTACCCCGACGCGCTGCCCGACTCAAGACCCCTCCGCCCGACCCTAAGTAAGTTCAAAGTTTTTTTTATGTTTGTCTTTTTAGCAGCGACATCGAATAAGGAATAATAATACGTATAGAACGGCATCTCTTCGCCCCCCACCAGCGACTGAGCTAGGTTTTACCTCACCCCCCTTAGGTCTTACTAGTCTTCAATCGTATGGGCATCAGACGTCCCACAAACAGATGGGCCTGTACGATAACGTCAATGTGTAGTGTCTGTGTAAAACAAGGTGTTTTGTATGAAGTGTCTAGGGTTTTGGTAGCGTGGTGGAGTATGTATGTCGACGCTTGATACGAATTGGTGCGGGGCGGAGACTTAACGTTCTATACGTAGTATGACTCTTTATCCTATGCCCTCAGACATAAACCTATTTTTTCTTTTTAATACGAACCTTTGGTAACTTTCAGGCCGGATACATCGGAGTGGGCTTGTTCAGAGTGCACGTATATGAACGCAGCTGGCACGTTGGTTTGTGAGATGTGTCAGTCGCCGCGTACAAGACTTCTGCCGGCCGCGCCGCACCAGCCCACTTTAGACGACGATGAGTCACGTGAGTCTATTTTTCGTGCAGTATGAAATATGGTGCGGTTTGGGTGGGGTGGTTTGTGGTGGGAGGCAAGAAGAAAACCCCTGGCCACATTTTCCCTAAAAAAGTAGCATGGAGAACGCTACACCGGCAAGAGCATGGCTCTTAAATTAGTGCTGTGTTGTTGATGACATTATGGACAGAGTGCACGTAATTTTTCCCTAAAAAAGTAGCATGGAGAACGCTACACCGGCAAGAGCGTGGCTCTTAAATTAGTGCTGTGTTGTTGATGACATATGGACAGAGTACACGTATTTTTTTCCCTAAAAAAGTAGCATGGAGAATGCTACACTGGCAAGAGCGTGGCTCTTAAATTAGTGCTGTATTGTTGATGAAATATGGACAGAGTGCACGTAGGTATGTAGGTTGTGTAAATTGAGCATGAGCCCACATTAGATGACGATGAATTGCGTGAGTATATTTTACGTGCAGTATGAAATGTTTATAAGTTGTACTCAGTGTGCACGTAATAGATAGTTTGGTACCCATGTGAAATAAGACACCGAGTAGGGGACTTCTTCGGCCTCAAACTGGATGACAGCGGCAGCAGCGCGGCGGCGGCGGCGGTGCGGGGAGCGGCGCGTTCAAATGCTAAGATTGATATTGAAGTGTTCTCGATGGCAGCGGCGCGGCGAGCGGGGTACGAGCGGTGCGCTCTAGTCGAGCGGTGTCTCTGCGTTTGAAACTCGCCTTTTTGTTTCCTTTGTTCATTATAGGGATTCAGATCTTCTGTTGCCCATAATAAATCGTACGAAACAAAAGAACTACAATCGAAAATGCGTTGTCGCCGTTTCGACATCGCGTTCATTTGCGACACATCCCTATACCGCCGCAACACCGCGCGATTTGGCCGCTGGCATCTAGAACGTAACAGCGGCCGCCGCGCCGCTCCCCGCGCCGCTATCGCCGCCGCGCCGCTGCCGCTGTCATCCAGTTTGAGCCCTTCCGGCCGTGCCGCAACAGCTCACAGTAGATGATAATGTATATTTTATGTGCGGTATGAAATGTGCTCAAAGCGCACGTAACAAAATAGGAGAACATACATAAAAATACCCCCGAATTTCCCACCGGGATAAGCAGAGACTATGGATTTCCATTTGATTTGATCCTGACACACTTCTCTTACTTCCTCCACACTCATCAATCGTTTCATACACGCACGCCGGTTCAGAGTAGATCGCACTAAACCTTTTCTAAGGACATCTCCAACATCATTATTATCACTGATCACACTCATCATAACTGAACTGATGTGGGTAGGTAAAAAATAAGGTGCTTGTTGTTGAATTTCCTCTATTTTTTTTTAGCGGAGGGGTCAGACGGGGAACGCCAGGAGAGTACGCCGATGGAAATACTGCGTTTGAGGGAGGAGAGCCATGCGTGGACGCAGTGGCAGGAAGTGTTGGCCCAGTGCGCAGCTGTGAGTATATAATACTGGCCATTCTGACAAGCAGTCAAACACGCACGTCCAGGCTGAAGAAGTCATAATTTTTCCGATTAAATTTTCTCTTTCGTGTTGGTTTTGAGGCCAATGATTGACAGCCTCCAAGGTCCAGTGGTTGAGCGTTGTGCTAACGATCCGGAGGTCCCGGGTTCGAATCCCGGTGGGGTAAATCACAAAAATCACTGTGATCCCATTATGTATAGAATTATGTTGCTACCAATTTTGCATCTATTTTGATCAGAATAATAATGGGTGGAAGATGTAATTGTGCCTGGGTGTAATATAAAGGGTTATCATTTATTTAGATTCACGCTTGGAAGGTTAAACGAAGGAAAAACTGTACAGCGCCATCTATGTTGTTTTTGAGGAACGTAGCCTGTTAATATGATTTAATGTTTCCATCAAGACCGGCGAGCCGTTCGTGGACGAGTCATTCCCCGCGGCGCCGCGCTCGCTATACTACGGGGGGTGCGCAGAGCTGGGCGCGGCGGCGCGCTGGCTGCGGCCGCACCAGATCCACGTGGACGCTGACCACAGGCTGCCCTGGCTCGTGTTCCGGGAGCCGCGCCCCTCCGACATATCGCAAGGTATCATAAACAAAGAAAAATGCTTCGGAAGGCACGGCCATTGGGGCCTTGGATATTATCGTACACGCGTATCTGTGTGTGTGACGTCTGATGCCCATAGGATTGAAGACTAAAGTAAGGGGGGGGGGGGGGGAGTAACGTAAACCTCAGCCGCTGGTGGGGAGCGGAGAGTTGCCGTTCTATAATCAGAAATCAGAATCATTTATTCAACGTAATTATCATGGATAAACTTGTTGAAGGTCAATGTAACATTTTTGAATTTACGTCATTTCGCAAGGTGTTATGGCTGAGGAGAAGAAATGACAAGAAACTGCAACAGCAACACATCTTTTAAAAACCAATGAGGATATACATTACAAGTTATTTAATAACTAGAGGAACACATTCAATACCAATACCAATATATGTAGGATTATACCTTATTCTAAGCTATTAGCCCAATAACCTTACCTTTAAGCTTGAAATCTATATTGGACCAGCGTGGTGGATTGCTGTTTTGGGGATGTCATGAGGAAATCTATATACCTGAGAAATGTCTTTTCAGTGGTATGTGGTCTAACCTGTATTGGGCAGGTGTTCCCTTCGGGTTGGAAGGTCAGACAGGCAGTGGCTTCTGTAAAAAACCGGACCTACCAATCTTCAGGTTAGGTAAGCGGACCCTGTAAAATGGGGATAAAGCTTGGGAGATATTATAAGTGTACGGTTTTGGGCTGGATGCTGGTAAGTTAAAGACCTTTCATAGTGTTTGGGCCAGATGACGAATGTAAAAGAAATGTCGACTTCAAATAAAAAGTAAGTAAAATCTTTCATAATGCAACTTGAAATTCCCTAATTCCAGGTGTTCTAGGCAACTGCTGGTTGCTATCAGCGCTAGCAGTGTTAGCGGAGCGTTCAGCACTTGTCCGGGGGGTGATAGTCCGAGGGGAGCCAAGTGTGGGCGCGTACCAGCTGCGGCTGTGTAAAGATGGCCGCTGGTTGACGGTGACGGTCGATGACCTCCTGCCTTGCAATAAGAAGGGACATCTTGTTTACTCACAGGTAAATCACACTAATATTATGAACAGTCACGAGCAATATAATGTACCCACTTTAGGACTCTGTCACACTAACATATTTGACATTTAGTGAGACTTACAGTTCAATTTGTCAAAAAAGTTAATGTGACATGGTACCAAAGTGTATACATATTAATGCTCGTGACCGAACACGTTTTGAAGTGTTAGTGTTATGATTATAGGACTGAACGGTCTCACTTTGTAACATTTCACCGTATTATTATATATGTCGTTTCCATATCTCGGGCCTATGGAGTCCCGGACTTTTGGAAGGCATGCGTGGGGCCGAAACCAACACGTAGAGGCCCCTTGCTCTAAATGTTGTGTGACACCAACCGGCGATTATCCCTGTATGCACTATGGGAGTGCACCCAAAGACAATTCCCGGTTCGTGTAGGACTATCGCATGGGGACAAAGGAAGCTGGGCTATTGGGTTGGGGGTTAATGGATCGGATACTGAGGCTATGGGGGATTATGGCGCCTGCTCGACCAATGTTATTGACATGGATACAATGAGCAGGTTATAATTAGTATTTGTGGGTGAAAAAACATCTTTTTATTTTTATTTTTTTTCTTTCAGGCGAAAAGAAAACAATTATGGGTGCCTTTGATCGAGAAAGCGGTCGCTAAACTACATGGGTGCTATGAAGCTTTAGTTTCTGGTAGAGCCATTGAAGGTAAGACACGCTTCTGCCATTCACTACTTGACCGGACCAATGGCGAGCACTGACGGCTCGCACCTTGTGATAATTTTCGTGTGCGTCAAGCTAGCGGCCTCAAAAAAAAAAATGGGCACAAAAAAATAATTTGACCATACCAAAAAATAGTACTCTTATTGAAAAAAATAGTACCTGTTGTAAAAAAATTAGTACCATCACGGTTCTGGATTTATAGCCATGTTTTATTGCACTTGCTAGCTTGACGGTGAGCGAAATTTGGCGAGAGTTAACGACAAGGTCTTTCGCTTTGATTTAAACGCCAAAAAATAGTACCGAAATAGTACTCACCCCCTGCAAAATACCGAAAGTAGTACTTCAACGGTTCCAAAGTTATAAAGGCAGTTCTTTGATCCCGCTAGCTTGACGTTTTGAAAATACCTATTATCTGGGGAACGCTTGCATACTTCAGTATGTAACTAATGTCAATAAACTCGTATGAAATAGTACTCCCTACCATCATAATTTTGATCCGATTCTCTTTGTAGAAATGTTAAAAAATCATCATAACCTATGCCATACATTTGTTGTTGATACAGTCACGTAGACAATTACATAACCTCACAATTTATTCGTAAGTATTGCCATTTTGGAGGTCTACCCTACCATTTCTTTGCACTTCAGTGCTGCTATTACAAAAAATTCCTATTGCATACACCCATATGCACTAATTTTAATAGAAAATGGCTGCATGGGTCTAGTTCTTATCGAAAACAATCTGTGATTTTAATACATCATAATACATTTTTAATCTGCTGTTTTATTTTATAATTTATACCTTCATGTTGAATTTGTTACGGATCGAAGTGTTTGTTAATAAACAATTTGCAGTATTTGTAGAATAACTCAAAGAGTTTCAACAATGATATTACTTTCATCTAACAACCCTGGCACTTCACCAATTTTTACCCAAAAATGGGGAAAAATACTGAAATCTGACAACATTCTTGACCATGTGTAATAATTTTGTTCGCGACTGTACTCGTCTTGATAAATGTATGACATAGGTTATAATGACTTTTTGACATATTTCTACAAAGAGAATCAGGTCCAAATTATGATGGTAGGGAGTACTATTTCATACGAGTTTATTGACATTAGTTACAAACTAAAGTATGCAAGCATTCCCCAGATAATAGGTATTTTCAAAACGTCAAGCTAGCGGGATCAAAGAACTACCTTTATAACTTTGGAACCGTTGAAGTACTACTTTCGGTATTTTGCAGGGGGTGAGTACTATTTCGATACTATTTTTTGGCGTTTAAATCAAAGCGAAAGACCTTGTCGTTAACTCTCGCCAAATTTCGCTCACCGTCAAGCTAGCAAGTGCAATAAAACATGGCTATAAATCCAGAACCGTGATGGTACTAATTTTTTTACAACAGGTACTATTTTTTTCAATAAGAGTACTATTTTTTGGTATGGTCAAATTATTTTTTCGTGCCCATTTTTTTTTTGAGGCCGCTAGCTTGACGCACACTAATTTTCGACATTCATTCGAATCGGCTCCTTGACAACCTAGTCAAATGAGATTTCACGCCAGCCTTTCCGGTCCTGTGCAAGTTTCTTCCACTGCTTTTATTTATACCATATAAACCTGACAATGTCATACGACCATCGGCCTCCGTGGTCCTGTGGAGTTGGGCTCACGATCCGGAGGTCCCGGGTTCAAATCCCGGTGAGGACATATCACAAAAATCACTTTGTGATCCCTAGTTTAGTTAGGACATTACAGGCTGATCACCTGATTGTCTAAAAAGTCAGAAGATCCGTGCTTCGGAAGACACGTTAAGCTGTTGGTCCCGGTTACTACTTACTGATGCAAGTAAGTAGTCGTCACATGAGCCGTGTCAGGGGCCTTTGGCGGCGCATTAGTAACCCTAACACCAGGGTTGATGGGGTTGGTAATCTACCTCACAACCCACACGATAGAAGAAGAAGAACGGGCTGGTGATGGTTTTTGATTTTACTTAATCCAGCCTACAAGACCCCACTGCTGGGCAAAGGCCCTGCCTCTTTCCGTTTTGCGCGGTCCTGGGCGCACTCCGGCCAGTTCCGGCAAGCGTCCACGCTGTCTTTCGAAATCTATTACGACGCCTATACCCGTCATGTGGTACCCAATGCGGATTCTGATTCTGTTTCATTAAAATTTCCAGGTCTTTGCACATTAACCGGCGCCCCGTGCGAGTCAGTGTCCCTGCAAGCGGGCACGCAAGGTGGGGGCTCCGGGGGCGGCACGGGAGCCCCGCTAGAGCAGCTGGATCGCGACCTGGTGTGGGCGCAGCTGCTGTCCTCCCGGCAGGCCTGCTTCCTCATGGGCGCCAGCTGCGGCGGTGGGAACATGAAGGTATTGTTAGAAAACAAATATCGACTATCGTCTAATAATAGCTCTTGTCGGTGTAGCATTTTTAGGGAAAAATAGGTCAGTGGTTTCCAATTTGCCTTCCATCCCGCAGTACTATTTACTATCTGACGCGAGTGGGATGGCGCCCAGAGTAGTCTATTTCAAAGCCATACAAGGACTCCTGTCCTCCACCTCTCAATAGTACTGACGGTTGCTGCTGTCATTGCCATTAACCGGGCAGAAATCCTGGAAACCACCTAATGTCAATTATTTATGATCCAAACATGAAACCGCGACTTGTGCTGAGTGAGGCCCTTTTATCTCAGGAAATCCACCACCACCTTATGATCATTTCGACGAACTTCCGTTTTGTAATTGTTTTGTGAAAATCTTAAATGATGTAATTGTCTTGTTTTTATGTGTGGCGTCCTTTTATAATAAACTATTTCTATTCTTTTTCTATTCTAAACAAAAATAAATTTACGTTTACAGGTGGACGAAGACGAATACCAGCGTCTAGGGCTGCGTCCGCGGCACGCGTACTCCGTGCTGGACGTGGTGGAGATCGCGGGCCCCACGCGCCTGCTGCGCCTGCGCAACCCGTGGGGGCACTACACGTGGCGCGGCGCCTGGGCGCACGCCTGCCAGCGGTGGACCGACGACGCCAAGCGGGCCGTGGCCGCCGTCGCCATCAACGCCGACGCCGATAGGGACCAGGGCGTGTTCTGGATCAGCTTCGACGATGTTCTCAAGTAGGCATTTTTTTTTTATATAGTGCAACGTCCTGAGGACTAGACAACATGGTCCTTCGATCTTAGCTTATCCCTTAAATGGACTAAATAAAAAGAAATCAATACAGGTTTACGATTGCCTTATTTGAGCAATTATGACATTTGCGCATATAAAACTAAGTGCGCAATCTCTCGATAGAAGATGAGTGCGCAATGCAAACAACAAACCCCCCCCCCCCCCCCCAGTGACTTTACTAAACCTATATAAAAATATGAAAATAAAAACATTTGCTCCTTATCCTATCTCTTTCACAGATACTTCGACTGCATAGACATTTGCAAGGTGCGAGTGGGATGGCACGAGGTTCGCCTGGCCGGTATACTGCCGCCCATGTCTTCAACAAGACATTTGACTTGCCTCTTGCTGACTGCCACACAGCCTACCGAGGTGGACTTCACACTATTTCAAGAAGGACAGAGGTAAGTTAGATGTCAAACGATGACTGATGCATCCATTCGTTATCCTGTTTTTGCCGGGGTCCGCTTACCTAACCTGAAGATTTGACAGGTTTCGTCTTTTTTTTTGTCTGACCTTTCAAGCTCAAGAGAAAGCCAGCATATACAGGTTAGGTCACATATCTCCGAATTTCTCGGGAATGTGAGTTTCTTCACGATGTTTTTCTTACAAAAATCATACAATCATTGCCTTAAAACACCTCCACCACACCGACCCGCAGTGGAGCAGCGTGGTGGAGTATGCTCCATACCCCCTTCAGTTGATAGAGGGGAGGCCTGTGCTCAGCGGTGGGACGTATATAGGCTGTTTATGTTTATTGGGATTCCAACCTGGGACGTCACATTAAGTGTCAAGAATTCTTCCAACTGGGCTACCACGGATCCTGATGAATTTTTTTTTGATGGGTTTGCTCTTGGCCCCAGACTTGCCCAAGCGAGCTCGCCCAGAAGGTGCCTGTTCACTCTGGCCTTGAAAAAAGATTTAATGAATGATTTAATTTTCTATTTAGTTCACATGAACGCAATGTATTCGCAATGTACATTTACAGGAATTCGGCGAAGAGTCAGCGATCCCAACTGGACCTGTGCGTTGTCGTGTTCAGGACCAAGTCGGGGCCGGGTGCGCAGATCGGCAAACTTGTCGCGCATAGTAAAAGACAAGTAAGTTCCCTGGTAAGTCGCTAAGGCGCGTGTTATTTGTAGTGGTGTCACTATTATATGTGTAGCTGACTTTCTTTCTGTTCTTTAAATCTGTTTGGCGTTTTCGCGGTAACTGACGTTGGCGCGCGTGGTTTTAGTCTATAATAATAATAAAAGTATATATTTCAGTCTAAGTACCATAATATGTTAGTTACAAATTGCTTAATTGATCTATGCAGCGTTCGTTTCCGATACGACATCAACAAGTTTATCCGTTCTATCGTGTGGGTTGTGAGGTGGATTACCAATCCCATCAACCCTGGTGTCAGGGTTATTATTGAGCCGTCAAAGGCCCCCGACATGGCTCATGTTATCGTGAAAACGCCTGCATTACCCGTGGAAGTCGGATATCTTCTCTGAAACGTTTCAATTCGCAACAGCAGTTTGTCTTGAATTTACGCTTGAAATCAAGGGTAGTTATAACCTAGTCAATTGACAAACTTTCTACAAAAACTTGCATGGAGTTTGTATGTAAATTCGTCATAAATATATGCTATGAAATATCGACCATTTTGTTCATTATAATTAATAAATAAAAAGAGATAAGGAGGTTGTTTTAAACATATTAGGTGTGTTCATATTTCTTTACTAATTTATATTATAATGTATCTTTGACCTAGGCAACTGTCTTTCTTTTGCTATGTAATCAATGTTTCGCTTCTATAAACTCCTGAAGCATGTAAAGCATGCATTATGTATAAAGTCTACTGTGTTATTGCTCTACACCAGAAACATTTGCACAAATGTTTATGAAGTCAACATTTTTTACTTCATTGCAAAACATGTTTTGCTTTATTGCAAAACATGTTTTGCTTTATTGCGAATCATGTTTCGCGTAGATGTTTTTGTGTATAGAACAAAATATGCACAGAAGACGCGGCTTAAGATTGTAAAAGTTGGAAAATATTATAATATTGTTTCGTGTCGTAATATCTGTTCGCAACATTAGTCAGGCTTGTTTAAAATCATCTTTATGTTAACGTTTTTGCTTTAAAAATAGCCTTCCTAAGACATCCGACTTCTACATAAACCTTACCCATACGGCGACACACAAAACTACAAGTAATTTTACGCGCGTTGGTGACTGTAATAAAGATTGTCGCGTTTCAATTCCAGATCCAATAGTATCATTAATAGCGACCGCCGCGTGGACTCTGCCCAGCTCCTTGGTGTCATAGCGTGATGATTTTTTTCCAGAACATTCTTTAGATATTCAACTATAAATATCGAAAAATTTATCAAAATACAAAGATTATTTTTCGAGTGATGCTTGAATAAAGAATTTATGGAATTACATTGGATAGATTTTCTTGAAGAAATAGTTCGATAAATCATCTCGATATGATTGGTTTTTGCTGAATGTCGACAAGCAACTTAATGTTGAGCCGTAAGTAAAGTCTGGACAGAAGACGCCATACGGTGGAAAAATGTGTACTATAATTACGTATCTGAGTACGTACCTACTACTATTACCTACTACTATTTGTTTCTATGAATTGGCTATTATTAAAAAAAAAAATGCGTAGTTTTTTACAATACCCGAACTCAAAATTATTATATTTATTCAGTTGGTAATTCAACTTATTAACTGATTTGATAGGTAACACATTTATTTAAGTTTATCTTTTGACGAACATCTCATCTGCCTGACACTCCTGTAACTTCTCAAGCTGTATAGCCCTTGAAAAGCAGCTGCAAGAAAATCTTCAACAATAATAGGCAGCAAAAACAAAATATTAATTTCAGTAATTTGGCTACCTATTATTGATTCTGAGACGGTTATTCTTTTTAAATATATTTCTCTCAAACCATGTCTTGAGCGGAGGTTTGTTAGGTTAGCTTAAAAAATAGTGGTAATCAAATTGCCTAGCGATTTTGTTCAAGCGCATTTTTTTGTTAGCACTATATTTTTAACCTGTATTGGGCTGGTGTTCCCTTCGCGGGTTGGAAGGTCAGACAGGCAGTCGTTTCTGTAAAAAACCGGACCTGTCAAATCTTCAGGTTAGGTGAGCGGACCCTGTAAAAACAGCATAGCGCTTGGGAGATGAATAATACCATAATTTTTCAAAGCAGACAGCCTCCGTGGTCTAGTGGTTAGAGCGCTAGGCTCACGATCTGGAGGTCCGGGTTCGATTCTTGATGGGGACATTGTCGAAATCACTTTGTGAGACTGTCCTTTGTTTGGTAAGGACTTTTCAGGCTTGAATCACCTAATTGTCCGAAAAAGTAAGATGATTCCGTGCTTCGGAGGGCACGTTAAGCCGTTGGTCCCGGCTATTAGCCGTAAAAACACCTCCACCAACCCGCATTGGAGCAGCGTGGTGGAGTATGCTCCATACCCCCTCCGGTTGATTGAGGGGAGGCCTGTGCCCAGCAGTGGGACGTATATAGGCTGTTTATGTTATGTTGTTTTCAAAGCATTTTTCGCCATCGCTATTTGTTTTTGTCATAAGAATTTCTTTTCTCAAATTATTAAATAATAATTGTGACCCAGTAATGGCGCTCTTTTCTGACCAGGCTATACAACCCGGCACTCATTATTTTATTCTTCGGCAAAGATTTATTTTCAGTCTTCATTTGGTTTGTATCTTTTGAATTATTTTTTTATTTCAGATATTGCTGTCGATTCTGGCAAACAGTTCTTGAGTCTATTTTAAGGCAGGCAATAATAGTAAGGCGGCTACGAGCATTACATGAGCTTTTTTGACAAATTGAAAGTGGTAACTATATGTTACTACGGTAGTAGTAAGTCTCTTATGAATTAAAATACATGTAAGACAGTGTTTGCCATTATCGATATCTATTATCTTACTGACTGTAGTTTATAACGGGAGGCAGTACCCAGAAGTGAGACAGATTATTTGATGTTTTGTCGATTTTTGTTAATATGCGAAGCCAAATAAGTCGTGTCGTTCTGGCAAAATACGAACAAAATCACGTGACACGCATGTTAGAGAAAAAACAAACTTATCGATTTCGACAAAATTTATTGAAATTAAAGCACATAATAACGGGTTCTTACCGCGTTGGGAGTCTCATATCCCCATTTAAACGCGGTAAGAACCAGTTATTATGTGCTTTAATTATGATAATAACCGCGTAAACTTAAAACAATGTATAAAATTTATTGAATCGATCGATAATTTTATCACGTCGCGTATGTTAACCCTGCTCATAAATATGTTTATGGGGGTGTGAATTAACCTGCAATAGGGCTGGTTTTCCCTTCGAGGAAGTTCAGACAGGCAGTGGCTTCTGTAAAACACCGGACCTGTCAAATTTGTAGGTAAGCGGACTCTGTAAAAGCGGAAACACGCTATGACGATGAGTTCATTTTGTCGAGAAGCAATTTTTAGTTTTGTGAATTAATATTTGAAAAAGTATGATTTTATTTGAAAATAATTTCAACAGGTTATTTCCACAAAAGATGTTAATTTTCTTAAGATATAGTCGTATAATCGAAGGTCCTTTTAAATCCCAACACCATTGATTAACTATTGTCTTTTGAAGCCGCAAGAGGTTTACACTACCTGCTTTTAAAAGAAACCCAATTTTGATATCTTATCCATATTTCAATACTAACTTGGTATTTCATTCTCCATCATTATTTGCTTACAGGTTCGCGGCTTCGTCGGTTGCCATAAGATGCTGGAAAAGGGCTTCTACCTCGTGGTATGTCTGGCATTCAATCACTGGCATACTGGCTTAGAGCTGGCCGATAGTTCAGCTTGGCCGCGCCATGTCCTGGCCGCCCATTCGTCGAAGCCTCTGGCGGTGGAACGTCCGCCACTGCATCCTCACATACTGGCGGATGCGATTATTGGCTTGACGCTGGCT
The DNA here is from genome assembly GCF_024362695.1 of Pectinophora gossypiella. Classification (NCBI taxonomy): domain Eukaryota; kingdom Metazoa; phylum Arthropoda; class Insecta; order Lepidoptera; family Gelechiidae; genus Pectinophora; species Pectinophora gossypiella. The sequence continues at coordinate 1,459,935 of NC_065422.1, forward strand.
AGAGGACAACGCCATGAAGGCAGGCAAGGGATGACTGCCTACTATTTGACCAAGGTGAGTAAGATGTACTTTTAGGTGGGTTTGTCATTGTATTTCTTTTTGTATAATTTCAAATACAAAGTTAAACAATATCGGCAACGCATTCATTGGATGGATGAGCGATTAGTAGCTTCCATTTCCGACTCCAAGACACAACAGTCCAGACTAATAACATATACAGGGTGTTAGGGGCACCGCACCGAATACTGACGGAGACGATTCAGCTCTTGTTTCTGAGTTAATATCAAGTGGAATTTCCTGTCGGGAAATTCATGAAAATTTAATTGTCTTTTTAATAACTCAGAATCATGGTCTGATTCTTCCCCGAAAGTTTTTGTTACGGTGTCACCAACACCCATGCGTACCCATACGTAACCTATACGTATTTGAACGAGATGTAAGTAACATCGTAACGAATACTGAGGGGGATGATTGTGAGTTAATATCTTGCATATCTTTTGAGGTTTTTCTTGCAGCTTCTTTTCCCCGGCTATACAGGTTGTGACAAGCTGCAGTAGTTTTAGGCGAATGAGACGTTCGTTATGTAAAAATTGACGATTCAAAGTGTAACTATGTTACCTACTGAATAAAGATATTTTTGAATTTGAATATCAAGTGGAATTTTTAATCGCAAAAGTATAGAACTGAAAATAATGTAAAAAGACAACAACAAGTGTTCTACCAACCGGGCTACCACGGCTTTCATCATCAATCACCAAGCGTAAAACTGTTTTTTTCAGGGTTGGGCCGGCCTTGTGGTAATGGTGGAGAATCGCCACACGGACAAGTGGATACACGTCAAATGTGACTGCCAGGAGAGCTACAATGTCGTCTCTACGAGGGGCGAGCTGAAAACCATTGATTCTGTTCCGCCGTTGCATAGGTATGTACATAACATAAACTGCCTATATACGTCCCACTGCTGGGCATAGGCCTCCCCTCAATCAACCGGAGGGGGTATGGAGCATACTCCACCACGCTGCTCCACTGCGGGTTGGTGGAGGTGTTTTTACGGCTAATAGCCGGGACCAACGGCTTAACGTGCCCTCCGAAGCACGGAATCATCTTACTTTTTCGGACAATCAGGTGATTCAAGCCTGAAAAGTCCTTACCAAACAAAGGACAGTCTCACAAAGTGATTTCGACAATGTCCCCATCGGGAATCGAACCCGGACCTCCAGATCGTGAGCCTAACGCTCTAACCACTAGACCACGGAGGCTGTTACATAGGTATGTAATGAACCATAAATATACCATATGCGTCATACTGCTGGGCACAGGCTTCCCCTCTGGAGGGGAAATGCCTACCGTATACCGCTAACAGGGGCAGCGAGAGGGTTATATCGGGCTCGCACCGACTATAACCCCCCGATGTTCGCATCATCGGGTATTATGCCACGCTGCGGGGATGCTTTCGCATTCTTCCACGGCGATTGCCCGTGGATTGGGCACCATCTCACGGGGTAAGACAACACAACCTAACCTAGATTTTATCTTTTACCTCCACAGGCAAGTGATAATAGTGCTAACTCAACTCGAAGGCAGCGGTGGTTTCTCGATAGCCCACCGGCTGACACACCGCCTGGCCGCCGGCGCCCGCCTGCAGGACTGGGCCCCCAACGCCGACGACGAGCCGCGGCACCGCCCGCCCCTCGCACGCAGGCTCTACGGCCTTCACGCGCCGCGACTGATCACATAGAACACAACTGCAGGCCTAAAGCGGTAACGAAGTTTTCTTGAAATTTTAGTCATGTGGTTTTGATAGTGCTGATGTTCGGCGATAGATGGCGTTGGTTATACAGCTACCGAGCTGTAATTATCGAGCTAATATAAGCAAAGATGTAAGTAAAAGCTAGTAATATGTACATATTTGAAATGTGCAAAAGATGCCCTTTCATTTGATACCCAACAATAAACAATACCCTCTGAATTCTTTTTCTTTCTCTGTTTATGTCCTCTAAAGGGCGCCACATTGAATTTAGCGAGCCGGTAAGAACCAGACAATCAAGACGCTTCACGTGATACCTCAATACAATACAAATACACTTTATTGCACCAAAATAAAAAGAAATAATTACAAAAAGACTCTTAACTAAGTACATGGCAAATGGCGGCCTTATCGCTTATAGCGATACCACACACACCATTTGACACCTCATTTGTTATATTCCGATAAGTGGTTTAAAAGTTAGGAGGGAACAGACGTACATACATAGCAATCAAACACATAACCCTCTTTTGCAGTCGGGTATAAAATAAACTAGCAAGGAACTGCAATAAGGGGGGGGGGGGGGATAAATCGAGCTCGTATTGGTGGGAGGGCGGAGTGTCCCTTCTATACCTAGTGTCATAGTTTATTCTACGCTATTACTAATAAAATCCAAAATTGTCTGCCATACCAAAGCGCCATCTATCGTATACAAATATTAGTCATTCAATATACCTTTAAGATCTCAAATCTGAAGTGTCTTTAATACGGGTCTATTAATTAATAGAAAACTTGTCTTATCTATATTTTTTTAATTTGTCTTATTTGTATTCTTTCGAAGACAGACTAATGTTAAATATTAATAAGTTCGTTCAATGCCAACCCTATGGAATTTCAATGAGGGACTTTCCAGGCCAAGTTCCCCAAAAAATCTATAGATGGCGCTGTATAACTCGAACATCTTATCGTGTCGATGGCAAACTAAATTGTATCGGCCCAAAACTTGGCAACAAGTATGGCGCTATCTGCAGCGCTCATCAGATCCTCCTGCGTGCAGGTGTTCGGGCACGCAGGACACGATGTAAGATGTTCCATCGTTTGGGGACCAGTGTCGCACTTGCACTTTAAGTCCGAGCCATCCGAGAAATCCCACCTGAACAAATTGTCCTTACTTCGGCCCATCTGAGTCCGAAGTCTATTTAGAGACTTCCAGGTAAGCCAAGGCAAATCAAGACCTGACTCGAACATGATGATTACCTATTTTCTCTTTGCTCGGGTACATATATATAAATAAATGATATCAGTATAGAATTACGTTGTTACCTATAGGTAACAATTCGATATTATAATAATATATTGCATTTCTTTATTTTGATCAGTATAATAATGGGTGCAAGATGTGTTCTGCTTGTGCATGGTGTAGCGATAAAAAAGAGGAACTCGCTAACAATTAAATAAATTTAATGGGAAATGCAATTTAAGTAATTTAAATTATTATAAATTAACATGAACATAGTTAAAAGGTAACAACGGTAAAAAAGGGAATCGTACCTCACCTACCTCCGTTGATCAACGAAAGTTTTAAATATTATGCCAAAAGGAATACCAAACACTGAAACGATGCCGCGCGGGGCTTTAAGAATTTTGAAAAGGCGAAGACGAAGAATATCTCTCGAATGTCAAGAAACAAAGAAACAAACCATGGAGACAAATTCATATTTCAAATTTTAAATATAGCATACGTTTAAAAAGCCAGAAAAAGAAAACTTGATAAGCAAAAAGATTGCGCTGCAGCAAAATTACGCTGCACTGGGTGTAATAAAAAGATGCATATGTCTGGAATGCATGAAATTGGAAGGTTAAACATAGGCAATGTTATACAACGCCATCTATATTTTGATTAAGGAACGTGCTTGGAAAGTCCCTCATTTGATGACACTGACATTAGGGCGCCATATTTGATATTACGATAAGACAAGTTTCAAAAATAGTTTATGCACAAAACCTCACAATGAGAATAAAAACTAGAAGCTCAAATGATGCAGCACTGTTGAGTGTTCCTAAATTTTGACAGTTCGCCATACTGTCCAGCTGAAATTGGTGATAAATTGCTGGAGCAATCTGGAGTGTATCCCGTCTGAAGGATTAGTTACGAAAAAGAAAAGGAGTCAGTTGGAAAAAGCAAGTTTTGAATGAAAAAGTTTTTCTAAGTTTTCTCCTTTCCGTTCTTTAGAGAATAAACATAAGGGTCATATTACACTATAACGGCGCTGATCCAGCACGGCTCCAATCCAGCAATTTACTTGTCATTCAAATTAAAACCTGTGTCGGAAGATATATTTCGTAATGTCAATACAGCTACCATACGACACGTCGCGGAGCCTGCGCGCTGCAAGCGAGGAGACAGCGTGCTTACAGCGCGCCTGTTCGCGGTGATAGCAAGCTGCACACATTGCGGATGGCTCGCTGCCAGCGAGCTGGCACCTCGCGGGCGGCTAGCAGTAGCCGATACTTAAGGCGGTGCTGTGCTGCAGCTGTATCGTTGCCGTGCCGCTATAATGTAATACGACCTTAACACTGTAATTTTACAGTTAAACGCTGCGCGGTTATAGTGTAAAAATATGTTTGTTTACTCAAATAGTATGGCAAACTGTCAAAATTTAAGAACACTCAACAGTAGCGACACCTGATGGGAGAAATAGGCTGCTATTATCCTCATTTAAAGAAACGAAAATATACATTTTTAAGTATTGGTATGTTTGACTTATTCAGCTGGAAACGACATCAGATCTCTAGATTGGCTATGTCTAAAAACAGGCATAATTCGTGACTGAATTTGGATATTGAAATGTATTATGGAACATATGTTGCACAAATATTACATGAACATGAATGTACAGCATTGTTTTACGAAGGCTTGATGTATGTAGTAACCGTGATAGGATGTTTGAAAAACATTGTGCAACTTGGACTGAACATAACGCCTGTATACTCGAAGTATGCAGTGTATAGTATAAACACCCACTCCCCGCCATCTGTGTTCAGTCCCATGCAATAGGGGGTGAGTCTGTTGCCTTTAATCGAGCACAAAATACCTTGGGATTCACGTGATATCAATTATCTACGATCCAAACACGAATTCTAAACTCATAAAGCCGAGTACAGTCACGAGCATTAATATGTATACACTTTGGTACCATGTCACATTAACTTTTTTGACAAAGTGAATTGTAAGTCTCACTAAATGTTAAATATGTTAGTGCGACAGAGTCCTAAAGTGGGTACATTATATTGCTCATGACTGTACTGTGGTTTGGTGCCCGAACCGAGACGTAACACTGCGATGTAAGCCATACGTGCTCCAAACAGTAGTATCACGGATTATTGCCGAAGAAATTTTTAGGTACCTTTTTTATAACGAGTTGCTAAATGTTTTTCAGACTACAAAATAACCGTCACCCGTTGCAATAGTTGACGAATATAATTAAAACACATAATAACCGGTTCTCACCGCGTTCAAATCAGGGATATGACACTCCCGATATTTTATTTAAACGCGGGAAGAACCCGTCATTATGTAATTTAATTATGATAATAACCGCGTAAACTTAAACAGTTGATGAATAGTTGAATAATATATTTTTTAATACGCAAGATGATCGTAATTACGGTATGTATACAGCGAACCAGAAGTGTATACTTTTTTTTTAATGTAAAATATTTATTCGACGTGACTCATTATAGATTTGACGCAAATGGCATTAACTATTTGGCCGTACAAATGGGGAGTGCTGAGCGCTCTCACTCGGTATAAAATCCATGACAATAAGGACGTAAGGGCGTGAAACTTATAAATATTAATCGACTTTGGGACGTACCGGCGGGGTCGGTATCAGCAGTGGCGGCCCTAGTAAAATATTTAGAGAGAGAGAGAGAGAGAGAGAGAGAAAGGGAGAGAGAGAGAGAGAGAGAAAATGTTTATTGGTGGTGCGAGATCTCACAGTGGCGCCCCTCAGTCTCTTAAAATACTTTTTCGATTAGCCCGGTATGAGTTTTAGGTGGCCGCGATCTAACCCGATGAAGTTAGTTTGCGGCTAGGGTGGACCAGTCTTGGTTGACAACCCCCCCCCCCCCCCCATTTCGGCTCACCCCGCCCTGAGGCCGCCACTGGGTATCGGGGGATGTAACAAACCTTCACCTTCCCATCCCCGTCGCCAGTTTATTGTATATGTCTACCTGCAGAACAACTTCCGGGACAAGGAAACACGTCTGTCCAAAAACGAGGTTTATTACGAAGAGGCAAATATCAAATTACTCACATTTCATCTTAACTAAAATAATACTAAACGCCTAGAAAAAGTAATCGAGCAATTACGCTCATACATTACAAAAAAAACGAACTTTGTATATGTTTCTGGTTCGTCGTGTATTTACAAGAACTCAATGTTACATTACATGTCAAAACTAGATTATAAGAATGATAATTCTGCGTGTATCAAACTGTTAGGCATTTCCATTGTAATATACACATTTTATATTCACTTTGAAAATCGTATAAAATCGTTGTATGTAGTTGTTATATGTCTGAGTAATATCTTAAAAAATCTAAGTACTAACAACAGTATTTTAAAGTACGAGTGATTCATTTATAATAACAAAATACAATGCTGTTTCTTTTTTTTTTTGGATGGTTACTGAGACGGTCTCCGAAAATGATCTCAATTGTCAACGCTATATAGTCACGGAATAATTAGGTTCTATGTGGGGAAGTTCGTCTGTGGGAAAAGTTCTTTTACGGGGCAAGTTCGTCTATGTGGAAAGTTCGTCTACGGAAAAGATCGTACACCTTACATTCACGAATTTTGGGCTTGTAATCCTTTGAAATACTTTTTAAAAAACAAGCAAATCTATACGTTATCAATAAACTTTTTTTTAGGTAAGGAAGGGACAGAGAAGTACATCCAGCAAGATGAACTGAGTACCCACACGCCTCACCGAGCTTTCTGTTAGATCAACGTGATAGTTGGCGAGCCGTATCGCCGTCTATAATGGCTGAGGCAACTGTGTTAGTGAAAATTGCACTTACAATAAATTGATGACATTGACATTGGTGCAAGTCCGGTACTGGGTTTCGAACCGACGCTTTCTAATTAAGAAACAAGTCAGTGTATCACAGTGACTAATAGTGACGGAACACTCGGACTTCCCTGCATTGAGTTTACACTTAATTTACACTATTACACGTTTTAAGTTTTATTTGAAAGACTTAGACCTACATAAGTAATAAAAATAGAGATAAAGAAGTTTGGGCAAGGAATGAAACGACTTAAGAACGATTAAAAGGATTTTTTCATATGGAATGTTATATTGAAGTGTGTAAATATGAGGCTTTTAGAGTAGGCACAAGTGTCATATTGTAGTATATTAAGCTTTTCGTTTTTATGTTGAAAAGTGAAAATATATTGTGGAATGGATTTTCAAGTTTTTGTTTTTGACTTTGTATAGAACATTGTATGTTTTTATACTTAGTTCAATACTAATTTCTGTAAAGTGTAAAAACTCGCGAAAGATTTGAATATGCATTCTACATTTGTCACATTAAAATGTCATCATATCGATTTCTCTATTAACTTTGATTGGCCGACGAAAGTTCGTATTTTAGCTAGAATTATAAGTTTTATAACTAACGCGAAATTTGTGCTAAAATTATATATTTTTATTTGCAACTCCTAAAAGACAAATTCGAATTTATGTTTAACGGAATTTATGTTCCATTCCAATAATACTCATTATGTTAAGTTATTTAATGAATTAATTTTATATTTATACTTATATTTTGATTGTTTTAAGAGTGATATTAAATCTTGCCATTAAGTTTGCTTTACAACGATATACTTATGTTCAAGCCTACGGAGTACGGTACTACTCGCGGATCAGACCAACTTTTAGTGGTCAGTTCTACAAATGTTCGGGTCAGTACCCACTTGTCCCCTAAAATTTGTCCCCCTGGAATAAAAGTTGTAGATTCTGCCCCTATTTAGGTATCCATTGGTCCCCTGGTAGGAGACCAATCAATATTTAAATATTTCGCTGGAGTCGCGTCACATTACAAACTTCAATGCTTTCATATTTGTGGACACCTTTATGCAGGAGGACTTCTGTCCGAAGGGAGTGGTGTATCGCCGTTTCCGTGGTAGACTGCCACCATTTCTTCCAGTGCAGTTCCAGTTTCTCTCTCTCCAGTGCTTAGGGGACAAATAAATAATATTAATTTATTTTTAAGGTACCCACTCGTACCCTGGTATATAAGTTACAGATACGGCACCCGCTCAGGTGTCATTTAGGGGACGAATGGGAACCTTAAGTATTTGAGGGACGAGTGGGCACAGGGGACGAATTTCGGGGACCAATGAGTATTGACCCGTTCATTGCCTAGTGTATGTTGTACGCACTCGTCGAGCCGCAAGCGGTCTCGCGGAGCGGACCATCTTACACTGGGCAACGAAGAAGTCTGTGCAATTATCCAGTATAGATTGGTCTTACCCGCGCGAGATTCAGCGTACGCGCTTAGATATTGTTGTAAGTATTCCATTTTTACCTAATTCTACAAGTGTACAAATGTAAGCGACACCGTTTGAATACGTTTCTTCGAACGTTGTTTTCTCGTGTATTTTGTATATTTTTCGAGATACCTTTTAAAATAATTTTGACAGTGACAGCTGTCAAGTTTGGTACGGGCTTTGATTTATTTTGCTATGTCTTTTGCAAATAGCATGGTGCGTAGGATCGCTGTCACACTCCGGACAATGCATACGAAAATATAACATACGAATATATTTTTTATTATTATAGTTTCCTAGGTCAAAGATAAATTATGAAATTCTGATTACTAAATAAAGGCAGATGGAAAGGTGACAAAAAACGTTTTCATTTTCTATTTAACTTATTTATCATTTCTACGAAACAAAAATGTAATTTTAAGTGCGACATTTTGTGACGTTTTTCTATGACGTCACAGGGTGCTTTTTCATACAAATTCCATAGTAATTTCGTGTTATGTCGTTTAGTAAAGTAACTGATTTGACTAGTTGGAAACTAGCCTATTCTTACCGTGTGCAACGTAACGAGAAACCGCTCCCCTTATACACCTTAGCGGCTTATGACCATTTAAGACTAAAGTAAAAATAAAAAACCCAAAGGGGGTGAGGTCGACGCCCGATACGAATTGGCGGGCCGGGGGGGAGTTACCGTTCTTTACGCCGCTGTCAGAATAGCATATTTTCTTGTTTCTTTCGCACTAGGATATACCGTATCTTTGTCCTTCCCTCGTACGCACCATGCCAGAGCTTATATAGTGTAATAGTTTAGAAAATCCAGTATTTTTGAGGCCTACAAGGTAATAATAATAAAGTGAAAAAGCGTGCAATATGTTCGACGTGAATTATTTTTTATTATTATATTTTTTAATATGTATTTTATTATTAATAATAGTGGATGTCTGAGCGGTGGCACTAACTTATGTTTACTCGAAAATCCATCCCAGCCATTTGCAAAAAAAAAAAATCAGACTACCCGCAATTAATTTTCAGGCACAAAGTATGCACTGTGTTAAAATAATGTAGATATTAGTGGACATAATCAATAGAATATTTTTATGTGTGCAATTGAGTATACTTTTTACTTCACACGAGTCCGACTCACCCTTGACTGTTTGACCGTCAAAATCTCAATATGTTTAAAAGAGTTCGTAAGGAGTCAAATATTTAGATTTTACTCAATCGACAGAATTTTTAATAGTTATCATTAAAACAGGAAAACGTTTCTACAACGATTCGATAGTTAATTTTGTTAAAATTTAGTTTATTTATTTCTTCGAATACTAAAAACATTGGCCCCGATTCCAACTGACAGAAATTTCTGCCTGAAATTGAAGAGTGTTCCATAAATTTTATGCCTTTCTTTTTCAGGGTATAAGAATTAATGGAACACACGTCAATTTTAGGTAGAAATTTAAAAACCGTCCCAAGATTTTATATTGGCCAATAACCTGACAGAATTAAATTGACAGCCCAAGTCAAACGGGTTGCATATCAGCGATTTTAAAATTAACCATTGTCAATCATCCGTCCCTTTCCTTTTCGGCGGATAAGAAAATTACGTGTATAACTTGGAATAAAATTAGAAGGGGTCTGCAGGAATCGAGGCCATTATTTTACTTAGTTACTAACATAAAAAGCACTAGCTTCCGAAATAAAATATTTGAATTTGAATTTAATTTTTATGTAACTTTTAAGAGTTTTTCTTAAATATTCGGTGTTTTGTGTCGCACAAATATATGTTCACATGTGACCCTGTATGAAAGTTCACGGTAGCACTTATCGATGTATCTCAAAGTTGTATAAAAGTGTACACAAATTCAAGCTTTTATAAGAAACTGTCTGTCAATAATACTTTTGTGTAATTTTCTTTCTAGGTTTGTAAGTAGTTCGCTATTTTAGTGCCATAAATTAATTAATGAAAGAAGATTTGACTGAAACTCTGTTCCTTATTCAAAGAGAGACATTTAATATGTTAGTAGTTAGTAAACTACAGTATGTTTCGGATTTGACTTAACCTGTATTGGGATGGATGTCCCTTCGCGGGTTGGAAGGTCAGACAGGTCGCTTCTGTAAAAAAAACCGGACCTGTCAAATCTTCAGGTTAGGTAAGCGGACCCTGTGAAAACGGCATAACCCTACGGCGATGATGACGTCAGTTCACTACATTATCAGTTTACGTCGTCCGGGGTTCAGTGGTTCAGTGTTAGGCTCACGATCCGGAGATCCCGGGTTCGAATCCCGGTGGGGACATATCACAAAAATCACTTTGTGATCTAGTTTGGTTAGGATATTACAGGCTGTTCACCTGTCATCAATAAAAGCGGTCAACCATTCGCTCATTGTTACATAATTCATGAATAGAATTCGAAAATAAGTCGATTAGAAAAATGAGATTGAAAATTTCTCTCCGGACTCGTGGTCACCAGTATGACAAACAGGAATTTTTGACACATTGCTTCAACTTCTAGATTAGCATTTTACTTTATCTTTGACCCAGTGAAATTGATACCCTATTCGTATAATAATACACATATGACGTCATCAATAAACGTGGTCATCGTACTCTTATGTAATTCTTAATTTAAATTCGTAACTCGGTCAAGAAGAAAATAAGTTTGAGGCTTCTATTTTTAAATTAAATTAGTAACTTATGCTAATTTAATTTAAAAATAGAAGCCTCAAACTTATTTTACTTCTTACTTCTATTTTTAAATTAAATTAGCATAAGTTTTTCTTTGACCCAGTTATTTATTTATGAGTTCGAAATTTGAATTAAAAGTTTGAAAGATTTGAATTTTCAAAATTAAAGGAATAAGGAACAGAGTTATCTTGCTTATCGTTGTATTTTGATATAAAGGTTATAATTTAATTAATTGTTGTTTTGTAGCAATGACGCTTATTTTTTCGTGTTAGCCAATACGTGGATGCATGTTATATTTATGATAATAATAAGAAAATAAAAATACCTATTTAAATTTGAACGTGTTTTCTTTATCATCCTTTGACATACACATATCGCCATCTTATAGCGTACAGTAAAAACTCTCCGCTCCCCACCAGCGGCTGAGCTAGGTTTACCTCACACCCCTCGGTCCTACTTTAGTCTTCAATCGTATGGCGTCAGACGTCACACACAGATGCGCGTGTACGATAACATCAATGTGTAGTGTCTGTGTAAAACGAGGTGTTTTGTATGAAGGGTCCGGGGAGTGATCCGTCATAGTGTAGGCTGTGGCATTATGCTAAGGTGGAACCGTTTCGGCATACATTCATAATTAAAAAATAATAAGTATGTCAAATAAATATTTTTCTTTCTTTCTTTCTTTTTTTCTTTGATGGAGTGTCCGGGTGTCTCGGGTGGTTGATGAGGTTGGTCATTGGCCAACCCACACGAGAAGACTGGCGAAAGGAGAACATCAATTTACTAAACAGAACGACCAGTTCAGTACAATAAGTGATTATATTTCTATAAGATTACATTTTAATAGTCTAAATGCGTGGTAAGAATTAGATCTCCCAAAGTACGTAAGCTAGTGTTGGGAGTTTTATTAGCATAACAGCGTTATGCCTGTATTCCCAAAGTATCCCTTCTACCTACCCGGCATAGGTGTATACTTTTTTTACTAGCTTAGATTATCCCACTGCTGGGCAAAGGAATTTGAGCTTCCACTTCTCTTTGTCCTGAGCGATCTCTCTCCAATCCGTCTCAAATGCGTATAGAATAAATAAATAAAGCAAATAACTCGCAGCCGCTCTTGTATTCTATACATTTTAGGTAAAAAGGTGTGATCAAAATCAGGGTAAGACGTAATGTCCCTTCTACACGTTGTTTATTCTATGCCCGTAGTTCAAATCTTCACGTTGTAAAATTCCACAGATCACTTCAGACATAGATACCTACTTACTTGCTTGCTTATTTACGAGTAAGTTATTGTTAATCAAAGTTACCTACATAAACACATGAACGGCCACGAGCAATTAATATGTATACACTTTGGTACCATGTCACATTAACTTTTTTGACTAATTGAACTGTAAGTCTCACTAAATGTCAAATATGTTAGTGCGACAGAGTCCTAAAGTGGGTACATTATATTGCTCATGACTGAACTTAGATCCTTAATGAAGTAGGCAGAGACTTGCCGTCACTGTGGATCCAAAGCCTAAGATGAATTATGATGATCCGTATGGACACTTCGTACAAAAAGCCTTGTTTTACACAGACACTACACATTTATGTTACTTAAAAAAAAAAATACCCAAGTCTAATGTTTTCAATTTACTTTGCAAGGAAATTTTATACTTTTAATAAAAGATTTACGTACAGTTTTAATGATTTTTGTATACGTGGCAAATATTAGTAATTAAATACATTAGTTAGTATAATTCACTTAATTTTCAATACTAAAATTCGCGTCCTTTTTTCAATAATAAAAATATTCTTTTCAATAAAAAAAATAATTTTTATTATTTTTTCAATAATAAAAATTAATTTTCAATAATAAAAATATGTTGGAGATACTAATTGAATAGTAACACTTACGTCATCAATGGGCTAGAAATGGCGGCTTGTCATAGGATTGAGCATACCTGGTCTTCTTATAAAAGCTCTTATGAGATAAACAACATGTGAAGGTATTTTGTTTTTCAGTAAGTAAATGCTTTATAGTACCTACCTATGTTAGTAGCAATCTGTGTGTCTCCCTCTGGAAATTATCCGCGTTGTACGTTGCAACTGCCAACGGTATACACATCTATTCTGTCATATTTATCATAGTTTCCATTGCAAAATTCAATGAAAACATAACTCACTCACTTTACTTGATATAGAATGATTAAATAGTCGGATTATTTCCCAGTACTTCTGTTATAATTAAAGTAGGCGTCTGATAAGTATTCCAGAGGTTTTCAGAAGAATAAATGCGACTTGATTGTTCTGAAGGTTTGAGTTGCCTTGGATAATAGAAAAAAGCGCCTGTGGGAAAAGTCATATCTACTTAAATCGATGAATTATTTGCTAAGCACAAGATGACAGGCGCTCCAACAACAACGCTTGTCTTCCCGACAAATTAAGGGCACTCGTGTCTGATTTGATACATAATTATCATATTTGCGCTTTTTAATGCGTAAGTGCGAGGGAGATAGACAATTCGCGCACCCTCTTACTCCTTTGTCAGGTGATCGGCCTATTTCCTAACTAATAACTAGTAACATCATAGCTATTTTCGTAACTCCTTGTTTAAAGAACAATGGCGAGCGCCCATACAAGTTTTTATTTAAGTCCAAATTTCAGCGTCTATTCATCAAAAATATCAAAAATGAGTCTATATGTGTTCTTAAACATATTAGTCTTTAAATAAACGCCATTCTTTGATTTCTATTCATAAAAAATGAATATAATTTATATATATTACAATTTTAAAGTTCATAATTTTTTATCTGTTCTTCTAATGCCTAAAACACTAGAGGTGAAGAGTAGTTTTACTTTAATAATTCAGTAGTTTTAATTTTATAAATGGTAACTCAAAAAGGATGTAAGGAAACATTTTGTGAATAGATAAAGTGAAAATATTTTAATCAATCGTGGTTCTAATTAAATATAAGTTTCATACCCGGGTTTTACTATTTATTACGATATATTGAAAAATTGGCCAAAATAATTTCACGAAGATTAGTAAATGTCGCATTTCTAGACGCTAACTTTTTTTTAAAATATTTTCTCGCCAATGTCCTTTAAGATTTTGTTTAGGTATTTATTTTATCCCAATGACGAACTTTCCAGGTTACGTTCCCCAAAATAATATAGATGGCGCTGTTAAAAAATAATTCGTTTAACTTTCTAATTTAATTATATTATGCATCTTTTCTATGCTGTTCTGGGAGCATATAAAAAACATAGAACACGTTCAGCTGCTTCTCTTCCCGGGCATGTCGTAAAAACCGACAGAGGGATTGTGTCCTCTAACATGATGGACTAATGTTATGGGCGATAGGCTGATCCCTTATCACCATAAGGTTCATCATATCCATCTTTGGATTTCGTATCAACAGTGGCTACAAGTTGTCTTTGATTACTTGTGGCTCTGCCCACCCCATTAGGGATTACGGGCGTGAGTTTATGTATGTATGTATCTTTTATCTTTGTTTTCCAGTATAAATGATCCTTTTAATTACACCCAGGTACAATGACATCTTCCACCCATTACTATTCTGACCAAATAAAGAGAAGCAATATAGGTGGCAACATAATTCTATTCATAATCTGATTCAAATATCAACCTACAATTATTTTTATATTAATATGCTTCTGCCATATTAAATTTTTGAATAATTATATACTTACAATCAAAGAGCAAAAGTTCAGTCACTGAGCCCAGCGAATTTTTTGTAACAGTGGTGAAATTATGAAATTATAAAATTTATGTTTTTGTAAGTGTTTTTGGTCTATGTATTACAGAAACGGCATGTAACCAGGAGGTCTTAAGTGCAACCAGTTAATTTATTACTTTGCAAGAAACTGACTGGAGTTTTTCAGCTTATCGTACTTACGCGAGTGAAGAGAAAATAGGTAATTATCAAGTTAAATCTCGAAAGCGCCACCTATATTATTTTTGGGGAACTTCCCTCATTATGGTAGGCAGTTATATCCATCGCAAGATGAACTAAGTACCCACACCTCATCGAGCTTTCTGTTAGACAGATGTACCGATGATGTGCCTAATAAAAATAAAAGGAATCTTAAAAAGTCACATAATATTTGTTAGAGAAATCTTTGGACGTGATAAAAATGTTTTATAAGTGTTATGCTCGGCGCATGTGCGGTCCCTCCAGGATAGTCCGACAAAGTCATATCATAGCACGTTTGTCCTATATTTTATGACAAATTGAAATCACATTACATTACACACGTTTAGACTCTAGAGGTTACATGGGTTGGTGCAGCATTGTAGAATAGAGGAATCTAACTAGATTTCTACTTTTTGCTGTCCATATAAGCTCATCATCTCCCTAGCATTATCCCGTTTTTCACAGGGTCCGCTTACCTAACCTGAAGATTTTACAGGTCCGGTTTTTTATAGAAGCGACGGAAAACCATAACAATGCAGGTTAGGTCACATGAAAATTCATTTCTCATTAATGTGGGTTTCCTCACGATGTTTTCCTTCGCCGCTGAGCACGTGATAATCATTTATGATCCAAACATGAATTCAAAAACAAATTCGACAATCATTGGTTTAGGCCTGTGCTGGATTCGAACCAGCGACCTCAAAGTGAGAGGCAAGCGTTCTACCAACTGGGCTACCATGGCTCTCCTCACGGTTATCCTTATTAGGTAAAGTATCTAATTAGGCCAATGAGGTACTTTCTAAGCTACGTTTCTCAAAAACAATATAGATAGCGCTGTACAGATTTTTCTTCGTTTGACCTTCTAATTTCATGGATAGCGGACATAATGCATCTTTTATCTTTGTTTTTAGGTATAAATGATGACCCTTGTTATTACACCCAGGCACAATTACATCTTTCACCCATTATCTATTATTCTGATCAAAAGAAAGAAAAGCAATATAGTTAGCAACGTAATTATCTTCATAATGTGATCCAAATATCAAGCAACAATTATTTTTATATATGATATTTATATATGTTGTTACACTTATGTATAAAGCAAAGCACATTTGCTTCGATCCTGTTACACTTCTCTTGCTTCCCACACATTCGTCAATCGGTTCCCATACACGCACGCCGGTTAAGAGTAGATCGTATTAAACATTATATAAGGACATAATATATACGTTATGTGTGCACAATAAAGATAATTGTATTGTGTACGTAGGTATATATAACGGAAATTCTTATCCATACTTAGGTGTGCTGGAACCGGCTTAAATTTCCCATCTCCTTCGCTCCCTGGAGATGAAATTCTATGCTCATTATGAACTCTATGACTGAGATCTAAGATGTACCATAGCATTAAACATACTGGAAATAACATGATTCTACGTAAGATGAACTGAGAGCGAATAAAGACGTTTCACGTCAGAAAAGATACTTAAAACGCGGTCAGCTGCTTATCAGCTGCTTATCTTCCCGGAAAAAGTTGTGTCAGTTTCCAGGATTTGTTTCCGCTTAATGGCAATGGGGCTTAAACGATCCCCGGACACTTCATACAAAAACCCTGGTTTTATACAGACACTACACAATATTGACGTTATCGTACACGCGCACGCGTGTGTTACGTCTGACGCAATACGATTGAAGACTAAAGTAAGACCGAGGGGGTGAGGTAAACCTAGCGCAGCCGCTGGTGGGGAGCGAAGAGTTGCCGTTCTATACGTACTTATTATTCCTTATTCTACGTTTAAACATTGCTGACGAGTGTATTATACATGTCTGAATACCGTTCCAAGGATACAGGCGTGAATCCTGATGCTAAGTAATGTTACGGTATGGTCGATTTTTTGATGAGAAGTATTATTATTTGTAGTATTTCCAGTAATATTTTGTATAAATGAAACGCTATTTTTTATACATTTTCGGAGGTGACCTAACCTGTACTGGGCTGGTTTTCCCTTCGCGGGTTGGAAAGTCAGACAGGCAGTCGCTTCTGTAAATAACCGGACCTGTCAAATCTTCAGGTTAGGTAAGCGGACCCTGTGAAAACGGGATAACGCTAGAGGGGATGATGTTTCTTCCAGTAATATTTTGGAATCTGTGTAAGTAGGTATAAAAGAAAAAGAACGGGATGCAAACGACTGCACGGAGGAATCGGAAATGACCTTCTGATGGGCCTACCCTCCTCTCGTGCGCAGAGCTTGGCGTTTACAACGTTTTACGTTCCATTTTTAAACAACATAAGCTCACGACTATATCGCAATTGTGGTAGCCAGAGGCACAATCAAATAGCAAAAGTGCAGTCACTGAGCCTAACGAATTACTTATAAACAGTGGTGAAATTATGAACCATCACTTAATTTATTTACTTACTAATAATGTACAGCCACATAACATACATTAAAACATTTTTACATTAAGAAGGTAACGGTATTGTAACTTAATATGACAATTACGGCGTACATAACTTATACAATTATAGGTATCAGTTGTCATAATTATAAAATTTTATGTTTTTGTAGATGTTTTGGGTCTATTACAGAAACGACATACAACCAGGAGGTCTTATGTGCAAAGTGATTGGACTTTTGCACCTTATCGTACATTCATCGCAAGGTGAACTAAGTACTCACATCTCACCGAGCTTTCTGTTAGACTAACGTGATAATATTTTTAAATGTGTATGAAATTGTAACGGAGGGAGTTACGACAGTGGAAGAAATTAGGATAAACTTACAGTTTATAACGCTAATGAATAATCCAGTAATCTTTCACTTCACAAACACTTACAATCGTCGGACATGCATTCCATTTAGAATTTTAGTTAGGTTTTCACAGTTTATGTGGAATTTTCGTTAGTAAACGATGCGAGATAATTGGGTAGTTTCCTAGGTCAAATAAAGACAGATATAAAACTGACGATTTATTTACAGATATAAAATAGAAAGATTTATTTATTCTATGTAACTTTGAATTTTAATAACAAAAAAATTTATAATAAGTGCAACATCTGTCATCTGTCACGTTTTTCTATGACGTCACATGTAGCTTTTTAATACAAATTCAAATGCAAAAGCAACTAGTTTGACTATGTCACTTTATGTGTCAATTCCATACATTTTTATCAGTCACTGTCGATTGTCATAATTGTTAGTAACGTGGCACACCCCGGACACTTCATACAAAACACTTCGTTTTACACAGACACTACACATTAACGTTATCGTACACGCGCATCTGTGTGTGTGACGTCTGACGCCATACGATAGAATACGAAAGTAAGACCGAGGGGGTGAGGTAAACCTAGCTCAGTCGCTGGTGGGGAGCGGAGAGTTGCCGTTCTATCATCATCATCATCAGCCCATTAACGTCCCCACTGCTGGGGCACGGGCCTTCCCTATGGATGGATAGGGAGATCGGGCCTTAAACCATCACGCGGGCCCAGTGCGGATTGATGGTTATTAACGACTGCTAATGCAGCCGGGACCAACGGCTTAACGTGCCATCCGAAGCACGGAGGAGCTCGAGATAAAAACTTTTTTTTTGTGGTCACCCATCCTATGACCGGCCTTTGCGAAAGTTGCGTAACTTCAACAATCGCAGACCGAGCGCGTTTACTGCTGCGCCACCGAGCTCCTCATGCCGTTCTATACGTAGTATTATTCCTTATTCTATGAGCATCATAATAGTTGTTATTCGAGACTGTCCACATCCATATCTTCATAGAATCCACACTCGTCGCGCCAGGTTGCCACATCCAGGAGGTATGGGCTGGTGATGTCGTAGAAGCTATCGAAGTCACAGAGCTGGTTGCAGCCTCCAACTGTCAGGTACTGTTTTTGGCCGTCGTGAGGGTTACCCAGGTAGACTGGCTGTTGGGACAAACATGACGATATTATGATTACTAAGAGATAGGTAGAAGTTTATATTGGTTAAGAGTAAGCGCCTATTGCCATGTCGACCATAAATCGTGGAAATCACGTGATATCAATTACCTGGAATTCTATAGTCTCTGCTTACCCCGGTGGGAAATAGGCGTGAGTTTATGTATGTATGTATGTATGTATCAATTACCTATGATCCAACATAATACAAACATGACGCCGAAAGGGTAGGCACAGGTGTAAAGTAATACTCCTCGCCAGCTATATTTAAGGCGAGCCTATTGTCAGTACCCGGGCACAAATCCTAAAAACCACGTGATATTAATTATCATTAATTCAAACTCATGAAGTTAATTCAATGATTTAGCGGGGTCTCCTGGTACAGGCATATTTTGCTTAAAAGGAGGCTCCAGTAACTAGTTTAAGAAAAAACATGTAAGAAAAGAAAATAAATACTTTTTGATTATTTTTTTTATTTAGAGCACGATCTGGGATTCGAACCCGCGGTTTACCGGGTGAGAGCCTTCAGCGCTCCCCATTTGTCCGGCCAAGTAGTTAATGCCATCTGCGGCAAATGTACAATAAGTCAAAAAAAAAACCCGCGGCATTAGTATACTAAGTCACGCACGCCACAGATTATGTTACTTTCGTACAATTAGGTGGCAAGCCGGCAATGTTCTAACCAAACTACGGATCACAAAGTGATTTTTGTGACTATGTCATCACCGCGACTCGAACCCGGGACTTTCCGGATGGAGGCTGCAAGTAATAATGATAACCCTGACACCAGGATTGATAAGATCAGAAATCAGAATCATTTATTCAAGAATTTTGAATAGCAATTTTATTTTTATTCTTTGCATTGTAACTATGCTTTTCACAGTTTCTCGGAAGGAGAGATATACATTTTTACGTACATACATAATGGTGCTAATTCCTGTAAATACCATCTAATTTTATTTTAAGTTATATCTGTCATCTTCTTATCCGCCGAAAAGGAAAAGGACGGGTAATCGACAAGCATAAAATTTATGGAACACACGTCAATTTTAAGGACAAATCTAAAACAACCGTCTAAAAATTTTACATCAGTCAATAACCCGACACAGGTAAGTAGACAGCACGTCAAACGGATTGCATACCAGCGACATACCTTTTTGATTCGCCCGGGTTATTCATTCATTTACTCATTCTTCCTAAAATTAAGACCTGTGACTCATCCGTCCCTTTCCTTTTCGACGGATATGAAAATAACGGATATAACTTAAAATAAAATTAGGCGGTGTCTGCAGGAATCGGGGGCCAATGTTTTCATAAATATATTGACTTGCGACCGTCAGTAGGTATATTTATTTCTCTAAACAGCTCCCTTAAAGAGTCTCTAAGAGAGATCGCCCATTGACCTTAAAAGCCATACGATAGAAGAAGACATAACAAAACTTACCAGAATAACATACTGTCCTGTTTTTACAATTCTTCGCAGCTCCAAAGAAAGTAGGGCTCCATACTTCGGAGCCCCTTGTCTAGGCTTCACTTGAGTGATGGCTTCCAGAGAATATACATTGATGTCATGCCCAGAGTATACTCTGACTCTCTGTGTGTTATCTCCAGCAATAACTTTGTTGGCATAAGTGAAGAATTCATTCAGGAATGGACCTGGAAATGATAGCATAAACGTTTTTTTATTTTTTTTACGTGACTTAAGAATTCTTTTCAGTTTCATACTTTTGCGATGGAAAATTCCACTCATTCGAATTGTTTGCATTGCGCGCTTACTTTTATATGCACGTTTACTATTAATGTCAAATTGCAAAATACATAGGTTGTTTTGAAAAGATTTTTCAAAACTTTTTTGTAATAATGAGTAATAAAAATAACATTTAAGTAGGACGTTGACAATAACTTCAGACCCAGAGTAAACCTGACGAAATTAGAAAGGATTTATAATATTTTTTTATTGTTTGTAGGTTCTCTAGACCCTCAAGTAGTGGTAAAAAGGTGTAGAACTCATTTAGTTTAGTTTATTTATAAACAGCGTCCAGTTGTTGAGCGTTGGGCTCACGATCCGGAAGTCCCGGGTACGAATCCCGGTGGGAACATATCACAAAATTCACATTGTGATTCCTAGTTTAGTTAGGACACTACAGGCTGATCACCTGATTGTCCAGAAAGTAAGATGATACGTGCTTCGGAAGGCACGTTAAGCCGTTGGTCCCGGTTACTACTTACAGACGTTAGTAAGTATCCGTTACATGTGCCATGTCAGAGGCCTTTGGCGGCTCAATGGTAACCCTGACACCAGGTTTGATGAGGTTGGTAATTCACCTCACAACTCACACGATAGCAGAAGTTTCTATGACAACAATAATAATTTCGATCATCGAATGGCATGGCAACACTTACGCCATCTATTGTCGCCCTAAAATAATGAGAGAGAGAATGTAAAAATAATATTACCAGCTTGCAGACTGAGGTATTTGTCGTCACCATATATAATATCCCAGGCGACATCACTCGCTGCCTTGATTTCAGGCATTAAGACCATTATTTCTTCGTTGACATCGTAACCTAAACTGAGCTGAGAGAGAAATAATAACATAACAACGCTTATGTTTTTGTCCCGTGTTTCTTATTTTAAACACATAAACAGCCTATACACGTCCCACTGCTGGACATAGGTTATTACTCTAGCCATAGAGGCAGCCAATCAGCTCGCGACACCAAACACTTCAGGACCCCGATACCGACCCCGCCGGCGTGGTCGACGATTTCCCTCACTCAGCGCTTATCACTATCGACCCACTAGGGTAGATTAATTCTTTCAAATATTTTTCCTCTCAGACGACGCCCTGAGCCGAGGTTCGCGCCGAACTGGGCACCCTCAGGCCTGTTGTCTTAAACGTTGTATCGGGTGAGAGCCTTCAGCGCTCCCCATTTGTCCGGCCAAGTAGTTAATGCCATCTGCGGCAAATCTACAATAAGTCACGTCAAAAAAAAAAAGCTGGACATAGGCCTCTCCTCAATCAGCCGGAGGGTGTATGGAACATACTCCACCATACTGCTCCACTGGGGGTTATGAAGGTGGTTTTTGGCCGGCACCAACGTCTAAACGTGGCTTCCCTATAATTTTCGGTCAATCAGGTGATGCAAGCCTATAATGTTCTTAACAGACAAGTCAGTCTCACAAAGTGATTTCGGCAATGTCCGCATCGGGAATCGAACTCGGACCTTCAAATCGTGAGCGTAACGCTCTAACCACTAAACCACGGAGGCAAAAGAAAAAACCGTCAAAATCGGATTTGTACGTGACAAATTAGAAGTTAGGTTACTGACTTTACTGAAGATTTGACTTTGTGTCAAAGGTGGTTGCAAGTTTGAGTACTTGGAGCTCTGCCCATCACGAAACGGATTACGGGCGTGAGTTTAATTAGTATGAAAGAACCTTACCAGACTGACATAGACGTTGTGCACACCGGTAATAAGAAGCGGTAAAGCAGAGATGTTTACACCGTTTATGTTTGATACTTTCTCAATGACTTCAGCAAATGGATCCATTCTAGGTTGCTCAGACAATAATGCTATTTTCTCAGCAGCTATCAGAAGAGGGCAGTTTGCTGGCGCGGTGTTCTGAAAAACACATGTAGCCATACAAGTAGGACATCGTAATTACTACTGAGGGGATGATTCAGATTATGATTCTGAGTTAATATCAAGTGGAATTTTCCAACGTAAAATTCATTATTTTTTTGTGTTTTTTTTTAAATTATTTTCAATACCATCCTTTTGCGACGGAAAATTCTACTTGATATCAAATCAAAATCATAGTCTGAATCACCCCAGAGCTTTCATTACGGTGTCACTAACACCTGTATAAAATTTGGCAATTTTATCTAAATCGGTCGAGTGCTTCCTAGTAATAATATAATTAGGTATGCATTTATTATTATTATTAATTATAAAAGCATCTATTTCAGTCTAAGGACCGTCAACATTTGTAACTACGGAAATAGGTACCTACATAAAACTGATGATTGTAGGTTAATCCGAATATTTAAATGTTAATGTTTAAAACACATAATACCGGGATCTTACTGCGTTATTATCAGGGATATGAGACTCCCGATATTTCAACACTGTTGCAAGTGCCATGATCACGGGACAACTGATGAAATTGGAGTGGAGTAGGCAGATCCATAATTTTCTAAAGGTAAAGATATCTACCCGGTTTCTTTGCCGCTTGTTTCTACATTTGATGTCGGAATGTTCGTAACCATCTGAACTCGCACCAAACTCACTACTACAAACCGCACTCACTGTGTCCTCGCGTTTTGTCACCACATTAGGCCGTTTTAAGTTTTTTACAATACCTATCCTAACAAAAACCCGGTATTATGTGTTTTAATTATGATAATAACCGCGTAAACCTTAAGCAATGTACTTATAGAACAGACTACTTCACAACCTAGTCAAATGAGATACTTTTAACAAAAGTTTTCTTAATAATATACAGGGTGTTAGTGACATCGTAACGAAAACTTTGAGGGGTGGTTCAGGCCATGATTCTGAGTTGATATCAAGTAGAAATTTCCGTCGCAAAAGCATGGATTGGAAAATAATTAAAAAGAAAAGAAAAATTTTCATGAATTTTTTGACGCGAAATTCCACTTGATATCAACTCAGAATAATGGTCTGAACCATCCCCCTCAGTATTCGTTACGGTGTCACTAACACCCATACCTACTTATATGGCTACCGTATGTACTTGTACGGGGTGTAAGTGTCATCGTAACGAATACTGAGAGGCATGATTCATCTGATTATTCTGAGTTAATATCAAGTGGAATTTTCCATCGCAAAAGTATAGAATTGAAAATAATTTAAAAAAACTAAAAAAAATCATGAATTTTGCGACGGAAAATTCCACTTGATTTTAACTCAGAATCATGGTCTGAATCAACCCCGTCAGTATTCGTTACGACGTCACTAACACCCAGTATGTCTAAATAATAGTAATTAACACGACGAATTTATTAAAAATATCATAGAAGGGAAGATAGAAGGAAAGATGGAAAGGGGAAGACCAAGAAGAGCTTACAGAGAAGGCGAACATTGTATCCTATAGGGAAGCCAAAGAGTTGGCCTTTGATAGATAGGATTGGAGAATAGACCGACAAGGGCGTGGCTCTTAAATTAATGATGATGAATGTGGGATGTATGAAAGTGTAGACAAAAGATTAAGATAATATAAGATGAACGAATAAGAGAGAGAAGTACGTGAGACAGAGATGCAATATACGAATGTGAAAGAGAAAAGATAAGAGTGAAGACGTGTTCGGTTGAACAGAGTGGACGAGCGAGAGGTATGAAAAAAGAAAGGGACATAAGAAGAATGGAGGACGACGTGTGTGCGCGTCGCTGAAGGTTGTTTTCTCTAAATCGAATATTAAGGTGTTAATTCTATTCTGTACTGTATAATATTCTGGGTTATTATTTATTTACGAAGACGAGCGGTGATAACCCAGTTGGTAGAAAGCTTGCCTCTCACTTTGAAGTCGCAGGTTCGAATCCAGCACAGGCCTAAACCAATGATTGTCGAATTTGTTTTCGAATTTATGTTTAGATCATAAATGGTTATCACGTGCCCAGCGGTGAAGGTAAAAATCGCGAGGAAACCCACATTCCCGAGAAATGAATTTCCGGAGGTACGTGACCTAACCTGTATTGGGGTGGTTTTCTCTTCGCGGGTTGGGAGGTCGGACACGCAGTCGCTTCTGTAAAAAAAAACCGGACCTATCAAATCTTCAGGTTAGGTAAGCGGACCCTGTAAGAAACGGGATAATGCTAGGCAAATGATTGTGGGTTATGAAGACTTCAGTGTTTACTATTGCTATTTATTATTGCTGAGCTTCGTTTTCGTTTATCTATCGATTTTTATTACTTTTTCAATTATGAACAAATTGTGAAGTAAACAAATAAATGATAATCACTGTCTTATTGACGTTGATAGTATTGGATTGCATCGAATGCGCAATTGGTGGCGACTGGATCTTATCTATGCAACCATTGCAGCCATAAAAAATAATGCTTTGTCCCTGTCGATCTGCGGCCGACCGGTGCGGGACCATTGCCTAACACACACACACGTACACACTCCTACATCTTATTCGTTCAAATATTTATTTTATTAACTTGCTCACGATTGTTTTTACTTGTTTTTCTTTATGAGTTTGCACAATATATAATTAATATATTGTACGGGACTGTAGACCGCACGCTATGTTCTATGGGATGCTGGTTCTAAATAAAAACAACTATTTAAGATTTGTTTCTGTACAGTTGTGTCTTTTCCTAAGCTATGTTGTGTAAGGTCCTATTGCGACCTTCCTAAAATAAACCTCGAGTTGCGAGGTGTGCGAATTGTGTGTGTTTTCGGCGCCGTCTCGCCCCAGTTATATACGATTTTACGGTTCGCAACTAGTGGGCTTTGCGCGCATTAAGACGAGTCGGCGCTGCGAATGAGGTGAGTGTAATTTTATTGGAAAAATAATAATATCACATACAATCGTTATCACAATATTTTCTTAATTATACTTATTTAACTATCTATATCTTTATTTCAAAATCTAAGCTATTTACAATAATTTGTTAAACTATGAAATTATGAGATCGTTCTGGGCGTCGTCCGGCACATATATATTATACTTATTTACATCTATATTTTATTTTATTTGTAATTATATTATGTAGTAATTATATTATGATAATATCTAAGTAACCTATAATAGTAAGTAAGTATATGTACATATGGTGGCGCGATGTCCGTACTTCACTCATTACTCAGGTCTTACAGAATACCAGCGTCGCGGCTCACGCCGCGGCATAAGCTGAGTGAGGACCTTTTATACGGGACACCATCCACTACACATGGGTAAGCCGACATGACGTCACATTTTAATTTAGGTATAAGTTTCTGTGTTCGTTTTCCATGTTTCTATATAGAAAATATTTCGTGTGTGCGTTGACTTCTGATGTGATGTCATTATAATGTATATATATGTAATCCGTGTCTGTGGTGTCCTAAATAATAAATGTTTCTTTCTTTCTTTCTTTCTACTTTCTCTCTCTCTCCCACAAGTCTGATACTTACAAAGTCGTATTTAACAGGAACGGTAGTGTACGGTACTGGATCCCAATTAATCGTATCACTCCAAGAATCATTAGTAACAGGGTACACAGCGCTCATGGCAGTGAGTACTGTCTTTTTGGTTCTAGTCGCGTCCGTTGAACGAATGTATATCTCTGATTGGTTATATTTTGTTGACAAAAGTTCGTTGTATCGACGGCGGATGAACTCTCCGGTTTTGAACCCTGTCCTTTTGCCAGCGTCCGTCAGTTGTCCATAACCCCAAGGCTCAATCAAGGCCAGAACATCCTCATCATCACCTTCGGGCACCAACGCCAACGTGGTGCTGATTGGGGTCCTGTCTCCATGACGATGAATCTGTAATGAATATTTTATATAACGGCCTCCGTGGTCCAGTGGTAGAGCGGTAGGCTCACGATCCGGAGGACCCGGGTTCGCATCCCGCATTACAGGCTGATCACCTGATTGTCCGAAAGTAAGACGATCCGTGCCGTTGGTCCCGGTTACTACTTACTGATATAAGAATGTAGTCGTTACATGAGTCATGTTAGGGGCCTTTGGCGGCTCAATAGTAACCCTGACACCAGGGTTGATGAGGTTGGTAATCCACCACACAAGAGAAGAATAATAAGTCCTGAAAGAGGGCAAACGTCGACCACGCCTGCGGGGTTGGCAGCTGCATCACCTATACTTATTTTATGAACGTCTAGGGCCCTGAGCTGAGATTTTTCTTGCAGTTCCTTCTCCCCGGCTACACAGGTTGTGAGATGCTGCAGTAGTTTTAGGCGGATGAGACGTTCGTTATGTAAAAAAAAGACGATTCAAAGTGTAACTATGTTACCTACTGAATAAAGATATTTTTGACTTTGGTAACTATAAAATATCTATGTTAGTATATGGAAAAAATCTTACCATGAAAGCAAATACAAGTTCTGTGCCCGCCGTGACATCATCAGTCGCCCCAATACAGCCAGAACTGATTGCACTTACTGCTACCAGCAGTACAAAGCAACTAATAAGCGCCATTTCAATATTGCTGGGCAGTTTTTGGAACTGTTTCAATGAGTGATACATTCTCATACGGTAGTAAAGCTTATATACCTCCCAGGTAAAGATAGGTTTACGACTTTTTTTATTGGTTGACTGCCTTTGCACGCGACTTCGTCTGCTTGGTTTTCTATAATGTCGCTATAAGCACTTGAAATCCATTCCTATAAAAATACAATACTACATACATACATACTGCAGTTGAAACGATGGGTCCTTGGGGTCCAGAAGCAAAAATGTTTGTTAAGGATGTCTCAATGCGTCTTATCGGGGCTTCGGGGGAAGCTAGAGCTGGTAATTATTTCTGTCAGAGAATTAGTCTGGCGATTCAGAGGGGTAATGCTGCCAGCCTGTTGGGCACCTTGCCTCGATGTGACGCATTGTAGGAGGTGTTTTATTTATAAGGTGTGTTTGTTTTGTTTTTAGTTGTTTGAATAAATTGGCGTAATACTACATATGGAACAAGAAACGTACGTACGGTACGTTAATATGTATACACTTTGGTTCCATGTCATATTAACTTTTTTGACAAATTAAACTGTAAGTCTCACTAAATGTCAAATATGTTAGTGCGGCAGAGTCCTAAAGTGGGTACATTATATTGCTCATGACTGTACGTGTAGAGTACTGCGGGGCGGAAGGCAAGAGGGAAACCACTGCCCTATTTTTCCCTAAAAAGTAGCATGGAGAATGCTACACCGATAAAAGAGTGGCTCATAAATTAGTGAGTGATAGAACAAGAACTCCCCGCCCCGCGCTATTTTGTATCGGGCTCCGGGCTAGATTTACCTCACCCCCTCTGGGTCGTACTTTAGTCTTAATGGCTGTAAGCCGCTAGGAGTGAGGGGGAACGCATGCGGAGTGTTTGTCTCGCTCGCACTTACGCGGAAAGGTGGGACACGGTAAGAATAAGATATTTGTTTTCGGAGTGATTATGTTACTTTTGATGGGATGGGTGACCACAAAACGAAAAGCTCCTCCATTTTCATCAAAGTGTCAAAGTTTTCATCTCGAGCTCCTCCGTGCTTCGGAAGGCACGTTAAGTTGTGGGTCCCGGCTGCATTAGCAGTTGTTAATAACCACCAATCCGCACTGGGCCCGCGTGATGGTTTAAGGCCCGATCTCCCTATCCATCCATAGGGAAGGCCCGTGCCCCAGCAGTGGGGACGTTAATGGGCTGATGATGATGATGTTACTTTTGGGCAATCGGGGTGATCAGCCTGTAATGTCCTAAACAAACTCATCACTAATTTAAGAGCCACGGGCAGTGGTTTCCCTCTTGCCTTCCGCCCCGTAGTCGGTGACGCGAGTGAGATGGCGCCCAGAGGAGTCAATTTCAAAGCCGTACTGTACCTGTCCTCCGCCTCTAAATAGTACTGACAGTTACTGCTGCCCTCTGTCAGGTTTCAGGTTACAGTCCATGTGAATTGCCCCTTCCGTCCTGCTTTGCCGTACCGATGACTCCCATCTCCCCCTCTGCAACCGTTCAGGTCTTCACCAGTATACCTGGGCAAGGGTTCATCGTTATACGAGTACACTGTCAGACGCGAGTGCGCTCAGAGTAGTCTATTTCAAAGCCGTACTAGGACTCCTGTCAGCCTACCCATTAGGGTCAATTAATTCTTTCAAGTAATATCCTCTCAGACGACGCCCTGAGCCAACGTTCGCGCCCAACTGGATACCCTCAGGCCTGTTGTCTTAAATGTTGTACCGGGTGAGAGTCATCAACGCTCCCAATTTGCCTAGCCAACAAGTTAATGCCAATTGCGACAAATCTACAATAAGTTACGTCAAAAAATTTAAGTCTTGACAGACAGAATAACTTTCGAATTTATATTATTAGTACGGATTTTATTTGAGTGGATTTGATAGTGACAAGCAAAAAATGTTTAGTGTATAGAAATTGTTATCTACGTTGTATTGATTAGATAACTTTTTAAACGTGTTCCGCGAAGTTCACCATTAGACAGCGCCTTAATGCAGCAGGGCTAACATATCGATAAAATTATCGATCGATTAAATACATTTTGTCGAAATCAATAAGTTTGTTTTTTTCCCTAACCGTTTTTTTTTGTTTTTTTTCTTAATCCGAAATCCGTTTATCCATATCGCACAGTGGATCGACGTCATACAACAGTCCGGACATGCGTACTTGATACTATATAATTGGATCGTGTACTAGGTTCAAGATAAATAAATTATGAAAGTCTGATTACTAAATAAAGACAGATCTAGAAGTAACGAAAAAAAATTTCGTTTTTCTATTTTTCTTGTTTTTCAAGAAAAACAAGAAAAACTTTATGTAAAAAAGCTTATTATAAGATTAATGACTACAACATTGCTTTTATAGTATTAAGGAATTTCTAGATTATAAAAACTAAATTTTGACATTGTTAATTAGAGTTTTATTATTATTTTATTTTATGATTGATTTGTATTATAAATAATTATTATTTAATTGTAGATGCATGTGTAGCAACAACATAAATTTGCATGCTTACTTGTAAGCTGAAAACACGGACTACTGTATACAATAACATCTGTAAATACTGTTTTCTGGCAAATAAATTATTCTTATTCTTATTCTTCTTACCTAAATGATAAAAATATCTGGATATATATTCAATACCAGACATTTTTATCATTTAGGAAGTCATTAATCTGATAATAAGCTTTTTTACATAAAGTAAGCTTCACATGAGCTTTAAATTTATTTTTTGACAAATTTAAAATATTATCTGTTATTTTATTGTAAAATAATATTATTATAATACAGATACCTATGTTTATAATTGGTAATCGAAAGTAACTTTTGAATCATAATAATAAATACACTTACTGCCTGTCCCCGCTTGAAAAAGATTCACTATTCGGGTATACATAAGACTTTCTCGATAGAAGTTTGCCGCTAACTAATATGACCTTTTAAAAAGAATTGATGTGAAAGAAGTTATCCATTTTCGTAAAATGTATATCGTAAACGAGTATTTGTAAACGCAAACCGAATGAGACGATGATAATGATTAAGTATACAATTAGTTCATACCTAGGTAAGTTAAAATAATCCTACATACCCATTCTTCGAAAAAATAATGAGTAACAATAACCCTATGATAATAATAAGAACAGGGTGCAATGTACGATATTGCTCCATATTTTTCTCCAGGCGTTTACCTCGCGGATGCGATTTTCTCCGAAAAAGCACAAAACTAGCAGCAAAAAAGAGAAAAAGAAGAAAAAGGGAAAGAAAAGAAAGAAAGAAGAAGGAGAAAAGAAAGGAAAAAGAAAAAAAAGGAAAAAAGAAAGAAAAAAAAGGAAAAGGAAGGAAGGTGGGGAAAGGGAGAAGAGAAAGGGTATATATATAATATATATATGTGAAACTCATACATGTAACTTACAAACTTGTACACCATCATAGTATGCAAATAAAGAATATTGAATATTAAAATTTTGTTGAATAATATTCTTAGTACATGTTTTTACACGTCTACATTGATGGCTTGCTTTAAATCTCGAATAGAAAGGTTTACTTACTATGAATTGTTTATGCCACTCGTTCTAAAAACTATAAAGGTTATATTGCATCTTTGTATGCTCATTTAAGCAGAAAAGCATATCGTGTTATTAAATGTATACAACATAATAACAGCTATCATCGGATTTCGGATAGGGACCCAGACCTACGGGGTATAACGTAGAACCCTTGCCCAGAGATACGGGTGAAGACCTCAACGATTGCAGAGGCGGAGATGGGAGCCATCGGTACGACATGCAGGTCGGAAGGGGCAAGTCACAGGGACTGTAACTTGGAACCTGACAGAGGACAGCAGTAACTGTCAGTACTATTCAGAGGCGGAGGACAGGAGTCCTAGAACGGCTTTGAAATAGACTACTCTGGGCGCCATCCCAATCGCGTCAGACAGAGTACTGCGGGGCGGAAGGCAAGAGGGAAACCACTGCCCTATTTTTCCTTAAAAAAGTACCTTAGAGAATGCTACACCGACAAGAGCGTAGCTCTTAAATTAGTGATGATGAATAATACCCATATACTTAGCCTCCGTAGTCTAGTGTGTAGAGCGCTAGGCTCACGATCTGGAGCTCCGGGTACGATTCCCGGTGAGGACATTGTCGAAATCACTTTGTGAGACTGTCCTTTATTTGGTAAGGACTTTTAGGGCTTAAATCACCTGATTATCCGAAAGGAGAACGAGTCCGTGCTTCAGAGGGCACGTTAACGTTGGTCTCGGATATTAGCCGTAAAAACTCCTGCACCTCCAGCAGCTGCTGCTGCTGCTCCTGCTCCTCCTCCTCGCAGTGATTGACACCTCCGGTTCATTGAGGGGAGGCCTGTGCCTAGCAGTTGGATGGGTGAGTGGGTTTTTGGTAAGTTATGTATTTTATAAAACGATTGTTATAAGTAAATACCATGCGATACGGAGTTATCATTAATAGCTCGGTATTTAAAATATTTCACCTTTTGTTTTTGTAGGCAACATTTATAACAATAAAAAGGAAACTAAATGTCATGAAGAGGAAGAGGAAATGACTGAAAACCAGCGCTGGATGGCGCCATAACATGGCTCCATGGCAGCACAAGCTGAGCCATTTCCTTTCGCCCGTATTCGCAATATTGATAATTACTTAGTTTATATATAGCAAATGTAAATTGTTACTGGCAATAAATTTATTTTATTCTTATTCTTATTGAAAATCGATTCATTTCTTTGTCATTTAGATAAGAAAATACATGTTTGTCATTTATGTATTGTTTATCATTTATCTATTACTAGCGTAAAAAAATCAAGTAATTCGCTATCACGATTTCAACTGTTACTTTGTAAGATATCTAACACTACCCTTTCTATTATTCATTTTAAAATTAACAGTTGTCAATCGTCCATTCCTTTCCTTTGAGCCATTGGCCCCGATTCCTGCAGACACCTCCTAATTTTATTTTAAGTTATACCTGTCATTTTCTTATCCGCCGAAAAAAGAAAGGGACGGATAATTGACAGCTCTTAATTTTAGGAATAATGAGTAAATTAATGAATAACCCGGGCGAATCAAAAATCCGTATTGTGCGACAAACGTTCAACCACTGGACCACGGAAGCTGTTAGAGATGAATTATTCTTGATGTGGTCGGCCATCGATCCTCGACCCACACTAAAAAAGGAAATTCGTTAGGTCAAATTTCCACAAAGTTAATAAGTAGTAAAATTGTAGAAAGACCGATTGCTCACTAATAAAGGAAGATATATGCGCAAACAAATGAAACGACATAATTAAAAAGATCATTTTTATTACAAAAAGAAATTATATGTACAAAAGTAAAAAAAAAGATTTAATTAGCATATTTACAGTCGAGATGTAGAAAACAATATTTACAAGGGAGAAAATTAATCAGAAATGTTACTAACTAGGCTGAGGGCTGGGGCTAGCTTTGAAGTGCTCGCCTTCAACTCGCGTGAGACATATATCTGTCTCATCTTGCAAATGACAAGTTCTGATGTGATACGTGAAATGGGTATATATTTTCGAACGTGGGTTGAAAGCGAGCGATTCAAAAATGACGCCCCTAATGAGCGTGTGATTCTCTAACGCACTGTCATCAGCGCTGCGGTTGACGCTGGATGAACCTACGCGAATAAATGATTTGAATTGATTTTGATTTGATTTTTATAGAACGGCAACTCTCCGCTCCCCACCAGCAGCTGAGCTAGGAGTGGGTCTTAGTACATCAAGTTCAAATAAATATATGAGATGCTATTAGTTCGATTCCCATACATTTTATACCCAAACTGGATACGTTTTTTTTTTGACGTGACTTACTGTAGATTTGCCGCAGATGGCATTAACTACTTGACCGGACAAATGGGGAGCGCTGAAGGCTCTCACCCGGTACAACGTTTAAAGACAACAGGCCTGAGGGTGCCCAGTTGGGCGCGAACCTCGGCTCAGGGCGTTGTCTGAGAGGAAAAATATTTGAAAGAATTAATCGACCCTAGTGGGTCGATAGCGATACGCGCTGAATGAGGGAAATCGTCGACCACGCCAGCGTGGTCGGTGTCGGGGAAACTGGATACGTTTGGGTATAAAATGTATGGGAATCATCTCTTATATTTATGACGTTACTTTTACGTTTATACGTTTATTATATTTTAAACAATTAATCCAACCTTGCGGGTCGATAGCGATAAGCGCTGAATTAGGGAAATCATCGACCACGCCGGCGGTATCGGGGTCCTGAAGTGTTTGTTATCAATGCGCCTTCTATACGGAGCTGATAGGCATCATCATAGGTTAGGATCCTCCTAACGCCCCGGTTGCTTTTAGAGAACCACATAAGAGACAAAAATTGCGACATTTAAGTATAATATTTTTTCGAAAACTTGTGCGTGTGATGTTTTAAATCAAGATAGATTATTAACAAGTTTTTAAACATGCATAATATTGAAATAAAGTAAGTTCTATAATGTCGTATTACGTCGCTTCTTGTCTATACTTAAACCCTAATAATTATAATCTCTTTATTACAACTATAAAGTGACGTATTTCTTAGGGGACAATAAAATCATGATATACAAACAGTGCCACAACTAACTACTTTTTTAATCGCAAGCATCATTATATTTAAACCTGAGTTTAGCCTTAAAATCTACTTGACTGGATAAACTGGGAACGTTGAGGGCTCTGAGAAATTTTAAGACGACGTGCCTGAGGGAGTCTAGGCAAGCGCTCGGCTCAGGGCATTGTCTCAGGGAGGACATTTTATTATAATATTAATTAACGTGATTTATGGTAGGTTTGTGTTGTGTTTAATGGTGTTCACTACTTGGCCGGGTATTTGTAGCACTGTTTGACTTCATTTTTTATGATTTATAATACATTGAGTGCCGTTCGTGTCCAACGAATCGGCTCCTAACACAAATTCAGTGTGCTATCGTTGGAAACCCTTTTAGTATGTCGTTGTTACATTTAAATTAGCAACAATTTACTTATCTCGTATAATGGTAATAGGCTGGTCATTTGGGTTAGTCTACGTTTTTAAAAAAAAATCTTTATAAACTTTACGATTGAGTGCGTTTTCCAAATTGACGGCAGGAAACAGTAGAAGCCTATTCTACTATATACTGTCGGAAAATTGATATTATTCTGTTAAATTTCTACGTCAATAAAAAAAAGAAAAAATAGATTTTCAGTAGTTTACAAATTAGCTTGATATTGGAAAATAATGTTTTAAGTTGTTGTAAGTGAGTAGGTACAAAACATATTTTGTTACAAAATTGTTTTGTTAGTAAAACATTATTTTCTTTAGAATCCAGTAATAATTTATGGCGCATCGTAAATATAACTATGCGTTTACTTTTATTTTTATAAGTACCAACTTCTTATGTAAGTACTTAGTTTAGAAACATGGTGTAGATTTTAGAGTTCAAAAAAAATATATAAGGATTTGTGTCCGGTTAATGGCATTAGGCTTAGACATTAATTAACATAGCAGGGAGTGGGTGTATAATTGTATAAAATACACCTCTGCCTACCCATTTGGGGATACAGGCATGATGCTATGTTACGTTATGTTTTGAAGACTACTTTATCGTTAGAAAGATGACAGCCACATGACGGCAATGAGTTACATCAGTTGATGTGAGTCAAGCACTCAACCTTTTAGGGTGGTATTAATAAACTAATCTCAGCTTCGAGACTGCCCTCAAGATCATGTCAATGTGACATGAGCAAAAACAGGGATTTGAGCATGGTCTTGAGGGTAGTCTCAGCTGAGATTAGTTTATTAAAACCATCCTTAATTATCAATTTGGACAGTTAAAAAGTAAATCGACATTAAAAAATATACATATTTAAAAAGAAATCTGACTTCGCCACATTGACTTGCGCACAATTTGACATTTTTTTTAGGTTCACCCCAATTTTAAAGTCCATTTCTAGGATCCCTACATTTAGCACCTTGCAGCAGCGTTTTTCTGACATTGTTGATGATTTTTATAATGTCACTGTTGCAAGGCAGTCGCCCCTAGCCATAGTACTGAGGGCCATGGTACAGCTGGTCAGCTCGACGATCTATGACGACGAGGTTCGCATTCTTAGCCGGGAATCCGTGGTGGTAAACCCATTTTTTACCACCCGCCTGGCCATGCTTTTGGGCTCGCGCGGACCCATGCTTGCCATGGCTATCGTGTGCGCCAGAGACGGAATAGCCCTGGAAAATGGAAAAATATTGCCTTTATTAGTATACAATGTAATGTAATGTAATGTAATGCAATATAATGCAATGCTATGCAATGTAATGTAATGTAATTCAATGCAATGCAATGCAAAAACTCTTTATTGCACATAAAAACATACTTATTAAAAATACATTATTATAATCAGATAGGCGGCCTTATTGCTAAGGTAGCAATCTCTTACAGGCAACCTTTGAGTATACGAAATGAATTTAATAAAAAAAATGTAGCGGGATAGACAGTGTTGTAAGTAATTTGAAAAATATACGTATACCTAGATAAACTAAGTATATTAAAAAAAACATAGTTGACAATAAAAATGATTAATAAATACGTAATATACTTAGTAGACGTATAGTATACTTATTGTAGGTTTGGCATTACCAACATAGCCGGACAAATGGGGAGCTGAGGGCTCTCACTCGGTACAAAAATTATAACGACAGGCCTGAGGCAGCACAATTACTTGCGAACTTGGGCTCAGGGCGTCATCTGAGAGATTATATAATAAAAGAAATGATCGACTCTAGTGAACCGATTGATGGATAGCGATAAGCGCTGACTGAGGGAAATCGTCGACCACGCCGGCTGGGTCGGTATCGAGATCTTGGAGCCACTTTCATGAGAGAAGAGATCAAGCCGAAGGGTACGGAATTTATATAGTATATCACTATTTTTGCAACCCTGTCATAAGAACTGATGAAGAAGAAGAAAAAAGGAAGAGTTGGTCGTTTACATTAAAACTGGAGCTTAGAGTCCTGGTAGCTCAGTTGGAAAAAACTTGACTCTCACTGTGAGATCACTTTTCGAATTCATGTTTGGTTCAGTGAAGGAAAATATCGTGAAGAAACTCACATTCCGAAATACGTTTCGGATGCGACTTAACCTATAAGTATTGCGCTGATTCTTCCTTCCCGGGTTGGAAGGTCAGACAGGCAGTTCTGTAAAACACCGGACCTGACGAATCTTCAGGTTAGGTAAGCGTATCCTGGGAAAATGGTGATGATGACTTACAATACAATACAAAAACTCTTTCATCATCATCATCATCAACAGCCTATATACGTCCCACTGCTGGGACAAAACTCTTTATTGCACTTGAATCACATTAAAAATACATTAGTATTATAATTAAATTGGTAGTACAACAGGCGGCCTTATTGCTAAGGTAGCAATCTCTTCCTGGCAACCTTTAGGTATAGGATATGAATTTAATGAAAAATGTAGCGGGATAGACAGTGCAAACAAAATAAAAAAATAATAATAAAATGTTGAAAAATATAAGTAGGTACTTATAACTAGATAAACTATATTAAAAACAATACATAGAAAGCAATAAATAATGATTATAATAATATATAAATACGTAAATATATACATACATTACTATGGAAGGAAGGAAACCATGACAGTACTACAATACCTAATTTATAAAGAAGAAGATGTAAGAAGAATGGAGTAGAAAAGAAAAACGTTATAAAGAAGAGGAAACTTACCTTATGTGCATGCCCTTGTCCTCCTTTAAGAAGGTGGCCGGCTTCACCCTTCGCACGGTCGTGGTAGCCAGCGTTGAGGTTCCCCTTCTTAAAGTGTCCGCCCTGGAAAAAAACATACAAACATTTGTTACTTAATAGTCACTGTAGTTCTGCGATTGTTGATGTTAAGCAACTTTCGCAAAGGCCGGTCATGGGATGGGTGACCACAAAAAAAAAGTTTTCATCTCGAGCTCCTCCGTGCTTTGGAAGGCACGTTAAGCCGTTGTTTCCGGCTGCATTAGCAGTCGTTAATAACCATCAATCCGCACTGGGCCTGAGTGATGGTTTAAGGCCCGATCTCCCATCCATCCATAGGGAAGAACCGTGCCCCAGCAGTGGGGACGTTAATGGGCTGATCATGAGTCACATCATGATGAGTCACTGTAGTCTATGGTACACCAGCTTGCTTCTCAAACGGCGCCAGTTCGAACCCCAGTACCTGACTTGCACACTTGCAACACTTGTTATTAATTTATCTTAAGTGCAGTTGTCTAACACAGTTGGCTCGACCATTACATTTAAATTTAAAAATACCTATATTCAGTAAGTAACATAGTTACACTGGTATCCTCACCTTGAACACCTGATTACTAGAGTAAGAAAACTATCTTGGTTATTTAAATCCTTACGACACGTTGTGCCCAGAAGATCATGCTTAAAAAATACCAATACCTCCTATAACCTTCTAAACTATATTTATATATCTCTTGTACAGTCTGTAATAGTCTATTGCATTCCAGTATGGGGAGGTGCAGTCAAGACTCGTCTTCTTGACCTAGAGAGAGCACAGAGGTCGCCAATTAAAGTCATGTATTTTAAGCAAAAGAGATTTTCTACAGAATTTTTATATAAGGAATGTAACCTTCTTACTATTCGGCAGTTGTACATTTTGCATTGCATTTTGAAAAAAACATAATAGTCTAACTTACAACCCTTTAATACAAAATAAACGTAGAAAAGACGTTATCGTTAATGTTCCAAGAGTTAAAACTTGTTTTGCGCGGAGACAATTTTATGTCAGATCGGCATACCTGTATAATAAAATTAATAAAGAAGTGTATATATATGATAAAATATATTTATGAATGTAAAATCATTATTTCTAAATGGCTTAAATCTAAAAATTACGAACAGATAGAGGCTTTCTTAAAAAATAATAGAATAAAAGGGTAGGATTATTTCAAGCATACACACACACAAACACACACACACACACAATCACCTATATTTTTTTCATGCATTTGTTACCTATAGTATGTAAGTTACATTTGGTTGTTTGTTTTACTTATTTGTAGTACCTACAATGTGTTTTCTCGGGAAGAGCGGTGTCTCCTGATACAGGCGCTACGCTTAAAAGGAGGCTCCAATCACCTATAATAGTGTATTGGTTTTCTACAAATAAAGTATTTTGTATTTTTTTTGTATTGTACACTTTATATCGTATTTTTTTTAACGAACGTCTCATACTAAAACTACTGCAGCTTCTCACAACCTGTACACGTATAGCCGGGGAAAAGCAGCTGCAAGAAAAACCTCGGCATAGGGCCCTAGACGTTCTTTTAAAAAAATATATATAAACGTCCATACGGCTCATTACTTATCACATACACGAGTAGTACTTAGACAGATAAGTATAATACACGAGTTTAGACAATAAACACTTTAGTACACCTCTTTCGGCGTTTATCGCAAGCGCAATAGGGTCGATTTATTATTACAAATATAATCCACTCAGACGACGCCCTGAGTCGAAGTTCGCGCGCAAAAGGGCACACTCCGGCCTGTCGTCTGAAATTTTCATGTATCATGGTATAAGAAGACCAGGTATGCTCAAGACTGACAGCTAGCATTTTCAAGTTTAGCCCAGCTGACGTCATCCGACCCTGCGTTGCCATTTCGTAAAAAAAATTACCCACGTCCAATGTTTTTAATTTACTTTGCAAGGAAATTTTGTACTTTTAGTAAAAGATTTACGTACAGTTTTAATGATTTTTGTATACGTGACAAATATTAGTAATTAAATACATTCGGAGGGCACGTTAAGCCGTTGGTCCCGGCTATTAGCCGTAAAAACACTTCCACCAACCCGCAGTGGAGCAGCGTGGTGGAGTATGCTCCATACCCCCTTCGGTTGATTGAGGGGAGGCCTGTGCCCAGCAGTGGGGCGTATATAGGCTGTGTATGTTATGTTATGTTAAATACATTAGTCAGTAATTCACTTAATTTTCAATAATAAAATTCGCGTCCTTGGAATGTTGGAGGTACCACTTGAATGGTAACACTTATGTTATCAATGGGCTAGCAATGGCGGCTTGTCATAGGATTGAGCATACCTGGCCCTCTTATACCAAGCCGGGTAGAGAGCTGAGCGCTCCCCATCTTTCCGGCCACCGTCTGAGGCAAATCTCGATAGTTCTTATCATAGTTAAGTAACTCTCTCGTGTATTTGTTCCTATTTACCTTAATTAGTTTACACGTATACTTATAGGTAGGTAAGTCAATTATTTCCCCTCTGTTTACCTAACTACTGTGGGATTTAATTAGTTAATTATGCTAATCATGTTGAACGCTGGTATAGAGAAAGGAAAGTTCCTAGCGATATCGTATTTCACATGTAGATGTTGATAGGGGCTTATAAAAACCTTTTTGTTAAAGATTTTTTTGCATTGCATACAGTTAACTTCAACCGTAATATGGAAAAAAGTTACTGTGTGGTACCAGCTTGCTTCACACACGAGGAGAGGAAGTGTAAGTAAGTGCAGTTTTTTTAAGCGGATTTTTAGTACGGCTTTGAAATATAATAGGCTAGTTTCCAACTAGTCAAATCAGTTACTTTTTACTAAACGTCAAAACACGAAATTACTATGGAATTTGTATGAAAAAGCAAACCTGTGACGTCATAGAAAAACGTGACAAAATGTCGCACTTTTTATTATATTTTTCTGTATTAAAAAATAAAACGTTTTTGACACCTTTAGATCTGTCTTTATTTAGTAATCAGAATTTCATAATTTATCTTTGACCTAGGAAGGTACCCAATTCTCTGGGCGCCATTCTACTCGCGTCAGACAGAGTACTGCGGGGCGGAAGTCAAGAGGGAAACCACTGCCCTATTTTGCCTAAAAAGTACCATGGAGAGTAAGAATGGAGAATGCTGCACCGACAAGAGCGTGGCTCTTAAATGAGTGAATATTTTATTAACAATAAAAGGAATGTGGTCGTATGTCTACTTCAATTAAGCATATTATTAGTAAATTTGACATAAATATGAGGGTCTTTCCAGGGTCTGCTCCTCAATTACAATATAGATGGCGCTGTAAGGATTTTCCTTCGTTTAACCTTGACGTATGCATCTTTTTGTAGAGATATACGCATCTATTTGTATATTACATCGTTTTGTATTGAAAACCGACACAGGGATTGTGTCCTCTAACATGATGGACTAATGTTATGGGCGATAGGCTGATCCCTTATCACCATACGGTTCATCATATCCAGCTTACGACATCGTATCAACAGTGGCTGCAAGTTGTCTTTGATTACTTGTGGCTCTGCCCACCCCATTAGGGATAACGGGCGTGAGTTTATGTATGTATGTATGTTGTATTGAAAAATCTTTTTCACTTAACGACGAAACCAGATTCGTCAGGACATTGCAGGCTGAAATCATCCGAATGTCCGAGAAAAAAAAAATAAGTCCGTGCTGCGGAAGGCAGGTAAGTACGTACGTAGTCTTTGTATGAGCCATCTCAGGGCTCCGTGGCAGCTCAATATAACCAGAGTTGATGAGTTTGATCGACGATCTCATTACCCACGCGATAGAAGATACCTGGTTGATGGTTGCGATGATTGCGAGTGTGGAGTATCACCACAAACTATGGTTCACCTTTTGTGCTGTCCTAAGTGCCCTAACACCTGCACTATTAAAGACCTTTACGAAGCCACTGACAATGCCGTAAGCGTGGTCAATTATTGGTCAGCAAAAAATTAGTTTCGATCGCCATCGACTCGCAAAGAAGAAGAAGAAGATTCTCTCTCTCTCTTAGAGCTGCGCTCTTGTCGGTGAAGTAATCGCCTTCAATACTCCATAGTTAGGACGTGTAGAACGGTGGTTGCCCCAATCGCCTTGCGTTCCGTAGTACACTGACTAATTTCTCAATCGGTAATGTTCTAGCTAGAGCCCTACCA
Organism: Pectinophora gossypiella; assembly: GCF_024362695.1. Lineage (NCBI taxonomy): Eukaryota > Metazoa > Arthropoda > Insecta > Lepidoptera > Gelechiidae > Pectinophora > Pectinophora gossypiella. The sequence continues at coordinate 1,500,939 of NC_065422.1, forward strand.
GAATCCATTTCCTCGGCCTCCAACCAGTACAGATACACCTGCTGTCCGGCATCAGGGGTGCGTGAAGAAGCGGCGCCTACTCGCTACGTCACAAGATCGTCATAGAACCTAAGTAGCGTTTTAAGTAGCATTTGATAGAAGATTACATAGGTGTAAAAAAAAAATGGGTATATTTTAAGGTTACATGCTGAATCTTAAAAGTAATAAGAATTATTTGCATGCAACATAATAGTAAGAGTTCGTTTCACTCGCAGTTATCTAATGAGTGTAGGTATTTATCTACTGTAAAGTGGCGGTTTTTATATAGTTGTTTTTTTGACCGTTATTTTATTGACAATGTTCTTAGGTAGGTTATTAACCCTTTCACGGGAGACCATGGGTCATTGATGGTTCATAATAGATAGTATGACATCTTGTAATCGGAACGTCATTAGACGTTATGTCCTTGAAAGTGTTAAGTATGGAAGGCAGTGTGTAGTCCTATGTACAGTCATGAACAATATAATGTACCCACTTTAGGACTCTGTCGCACTAACATATTTGACATTTAGTGCGACTTACAGTTCAATTTGTCAAAAAAGTTAATGTGACATGGTACCAAAGTGTATACACTCGTATTAATGCTCGTGACCGTATATGTGTTTACGTAGTCATTCAAGCACTCATATCCCACCAAAGCTTATCACATATTTAACTCTACAATAAAACTTTCACTTCTTATCAATACTTGACCGTATATTTTATGATACAAGCTAAATTAAAAATGTGGGCTTTTTTATAATACTATAATAATGATAAACATAATATTGGTTGGATAAGGTGTTATTACAATCGATGAATTATGATTTTCCTACAGATTACAATCTCTGTTATTGTTATGTTCAATATTATCACAGTCATCATTGTTCGATTTCCGATTTCGTATAATCATTTTATTGGTATTTCAGAGGACTAAAGAACATTAGGGCGTTCACCTCGCTCAGCAACAATAGTCATAGTCATTTATTGATAATAATAATTACACGTCATAGATTTTGCAGTGATCGAAATTATTATTTTTCTCATAGATAAACTAAACTAAATGAGTTCTACACTTTTTTGCCACTACTTAAAGGTCTAGAGAACCTACAAAGAATAAAAAATATTATAAATCCTTCCTATTTCCTTCAAGTTGACTCTGGTTCTATTCACAGCCTTTGAAACAAAATTTCTATACAGGCTGTTAGTGACGCAAATAACGAAAACTTTGAGGGATGATTCAGACCATATTTCTGAGTTGATATCAAGTGGAATTTTGCGTTGCAAAAAGTATGGAACTGAAAATAATTAAAAATAGACACTAATTTTTTTATGAATTTTCCGATAGGAAATTCCACTTGATAGCAACTCAGAATCATGAGCAGAATCATCCCCCTCAGTATCCGTTACGATGTCACTAACATCCCGTACAAGTACGCACAAGTGGCCGTACGGGTACGAATGGGTGTTAGGAAAACCGTAACGGAAACTGTATAGAATTGAAATAACTTAAACAATAATAATGAATTTCGCGATGGAAAACTGCATTTGAAAGTGGTGGTAATTCCTGTAAACACCATCTAATTTTATTTCAAGTTATATCTGTCATTTTCTTATCCGCCGCAAAGGAAAGGGACGGGTAATCGACAAGCATAAAATTTATGGAACACACGTCAATTTTAAGCACAAATCTAAAACAACCGTCTAAAAATTTTACACTGGCCAATAACCCGACCTTATATTTAAGACACCTTTTTGATTCGCCCGAGTAATCCATTCATTTACTTATTCTTTCTAAAATTAAGAGCTGTCAATCATCCGTCCCTTTCCGTTACGGTAGATAAGAAAATGACAGGTATAACTTAAAATAAAATTCTATTTTAAGAAATTTGGTAATATTTAATCTATGTATGAATATTAACGCATATTTATGAAACACGACGTCCGTGCCTCACCCAACAGGGTCCACATAATACCAGCGTCGTGGTTCACGCCGCGACTTGTGCTGAGTGAGGCCCTTTTATCTCAGGACGTCCACCACCACCTTATGATCATTCTAATGAACATCCTCCTATGCTTTTTGTAATTGTTTTGTGAAAAATTTTAAGTGATGTTATTGTCTTGTCTTTGTGTGTGGCGTCCTTTTATAATAAACAATTTATATTCTATTCTTTGTGCTTTGGTTGTGTTGCCAGTGATGACCTACGGCAGTGAGACGTGGCCGCTTACTATGGGTCTCGTGAGGAGGCTCGGTGTCGCTCAGCGGGCAATGGAGAGAGCTATGCTCGGTATTTCCCTGCTCGATCGAATCAGAAATGAGGAGATCCGCAGGAGAACTAAAGTCACCGACATAGCTCGGAGAATTGCAAAGCTGAAGTGGCAGTGGGCAGGACACATAGCGAGGAGAACCGATGGCCGATGGGACGGAAAGGTTCTGGAATGGCGACCACGTGTCGGACGACGCTCAGTGGGTAGGCCCGCTACAAGGTGGACCGACGATCTGGTGAAGTTCGCGGGAAGCCGCTGGATGCGGGCAGCGCAGGACCGATCGTCGTGGAGATCCTTGGGGGAGGCCTATGCCCAGCAGTGGGCGTCGTACGGCTGATGATGATGATGATTCTATTCTATTCTAGAATCATGAGCAGAATCATCCCCCTCGGTATTTGGTAACGCGTCATTAACAACCTGTATAAATATTTTCTATTCCAAACCTTCACGCGAGTATCGTGTTATGTTTTGAAAACAATATCAAGGTTAGACGGGAGACATAGTATTATTTTCAAAGGCTGAGTTTCCCGTGAGAACCTCCTCGGGAAATCCTCTTCTTCTTCTATCGTATGGGTTGTGAGGTGGATTACCAACCCCATCAACCCTGGTGTCAGGGTTATTATTGAGCCGCCACAGGCCCCTGACATGACTCATGTAACGACTACGTACTTACATTAGTAAGTAATAACCGGGACCAACGGCTTAACTTGCCTTCCGAAGCAGGGATCATCTCGCTTTTGGATAATCAGGTGATCAGCCTGTATTGTCCTAACCAAACTAGGGATCACAAAGTGATTTTTTGTGATTTTTCCCCATCGGGATTCGAACCCGGGACCTTCGGATCGTGAGCACAACGCTCAACCACTGGACCACGGAGGCCGTTCGAGAGGTCCTATAGGCCGGTCTTGTGGGGAGCATTAAAAAATCTGGGAGTAAGGAAGGAAATGCGTTCAGCTACCTCATCCCAGTCTCCGCAAAATTGAATCATTGCGAGTTTTTGGTGACAATTATTTTCCTTTTTTAACCAATGTTACGATATTTCTTTGACGACCGTTTCGTACATAAATATACATGTAATATGTAATAGACCCGTATATTTTTAAATTAGAAAGAAAGAAAGAAAGTATTTATTATTAGAGGACACCACAAGTCGGCTAAGGAATTAGGGATGTTGCGGAGCTCCGTAACCGAAACTGAAACTATCTGGGGGGTTAAATAAGCCACATCTAAGCAAATCATTTAAAAAAGCAATATTGCAATTTGACATTTGCGCATATAAAAGTAAGTGCGCAATGCACACAACTGTCATCATCATCAATTTAAGAGCCACGCTCTTGTCATAACCCAACACAACACAACTGTGAAATAGCAATATTGCTTTCTTAGAAGAATTTCTTCAATGTGGCCTTTATACCCCCCAGATATCCGAAAATAATCTACCCGAAACCGATATAAAAGTTTCGGATAATGTCAGATCAGATAAGGCCATTCTTGTGTAATATGTGTTTGTTTCAGTCGAATTGGTTTTTACTGTAATGACTGAATGTAAAACTGTAAAAATAAATAAATAAATTAATCTTTTGTTTCTGACCGGCTGTACCCACGGCGTCTCGTCTGCATTGTATATTTTTCTGCTAATCTGGGGCATATATAGCTGACGATTATTAAGTTTTAATAAGATTGCCAGTCTTGACACGGGAAAAGGTTATGAAAATTTAAGATGAAAAGAAGATTTACGACGTATTCAAATTCAAATTCGTTTATTGCAAAAAATGTGGTACATAATAAATACTACTAGTAATTTTATTAAAAACTTCTAGTAATTATGTAATTTAAATTTTATTGTATTTTAATTTTAATTTTGATTTTAATCTTGATTTTAATTTTATTTTATTTGATATTTTAAGTGTATAATTAATGTAATATGGACTATCATGTCTGATATAAATGATTATTGTTTTTTTTTTATTAAAGTTGTTTTGCGAAATAATAATCGCTTCCTTCATGCCCTATCCCACAATTTTTGGGGGCTTGTCCGGGATGGGCATATAGGTAACGATTACCAAGTTTTATGTCACCAAACCATAGTGCGTCGAATCCATCTTAGAATTACGAACTAGTGTTTGCAAATTGTCTTCGGATTACTCGTGCGTGGATTACGGGCGTGAATTTGCAAATGTATGTTCTTTAGAGAGCCACCGCGAATCAAGTCACAAACGTAAAAACTGCATCGCTATCTGTTAAGACGATCTCGAATTACAATCGCGTCAAATCCGATTAGGTAACGAAAAAAAACTAAAAAAATATTCAGTACAAGGTTGGAAGAAGTGAATTCAATGACCATTAATTAAAAAGTTATCGCCTATTTTTTGCCGCCAAAATATCGGCCACCTGTCAGCGACACCCATCAAAAAACTCGAGAGGTGTAAAATCGAAATAAATTTGCATTTCCTAATTCCGTTATAAATCGATTCGCGTCGAGTGAATCGATTCTGTATCGATATGCTAGGTTAGGTTTCCTAATGACCTTCGCTAAGTGAAAGCTTATTAATTCTGATCGTAGAATTGAGGGTTAAATGTTGTCCTTATTCAAATAACGATTCGGAACTGTTTCTGAATTATATTATGTTGCAACACTGAAACGAATAAAAATTATAAACGGGATTATTGAAAGCAAGAAGTTGATTAAAGTAATAAAATAGAACCCTTATCAAGGTGATTATCGAGATATCAAATTACAATTTTGTTTTGATTATTGTAGTTAATAAATAAAAATACAGTAATAAGGTTGAGAACGCGCGATAAAGAACTTTATTCTATCCAAAACGTGTCAAAATAGTATATTCTTCGTCGAGGGGAAAAAGCGTGTAGCAAATTGTACTTTCTTCCGAGTTTTAACTAACTTGGATATAAATACTTTTTTGCTTTTTGAGGGACTTTCTAGGTCATGTACCCTAATAAAAATATAGAGGACGCAGTCGAAAATCTTCGTCGTTTAACCTCCTAATTTCTTAGATTTCAGAATAAATGATTATAAATTAGAAAATGATGATCCTTGTTATTACACTCAGGCACAACATATTATCATCTTTTCTTTTCTTTCATCTTTCTTTATTCTGTTCGAAAAAAAGAGAAGCAAGATACAAATCTGATCCAAATATTATGCATCATGTTTTTTCTATATGCCTCTGACATTACTTTATATTCGTGATTTATTATGAACAAGGAGAAAATAAGGTACATAATGAATAATAATAGATGCTTCTTCTATAGTGTGGGCTGTGAGGTGGAGTACCAACCTCATCAACCCTGGTGTCAGGGTTACTATTGAGCCGCCAAAGGCCCCTGACATGGCTCATGTAACGACTACTTACTTACGTCAGTAAGTAGTAACCGGGACCAACGGCTTAACGTGCCTTCCGAAGCACGGATCATCTTACTTTTTGGGCAATCAGGTGATCAGCCTGTAATGTCCTAACCAAACTAGGCATCACAAAGTGATTTTTGTGATATGTCCCCACCGGGATTCGAACCCGGGACCTCCGGATCGTGAGCCCAAGGCTCAACCACTGAACCACTGAGGCCGTAATAATAATAGGTTATATAAGTAATAGATAGTAGTAAATAGAAAATAGGTCTTGGGAGTCGCATATCCCTGATTTTAACGCGGTAAGAACCCGGTATTATGTGTTTTAATTATGATAATGGTGCTAATTCCTGTAGACACCATCTAATTTTATTTTAAGGTTCACCTATCATTTTCTTGTCCGCCGAAAAGGAAAGGAACGGATAATCGGCAGGCATAAAAATGGAACACACGTTAATTTTAGGCACAAATCTAAAACAACCCTACATTAGCCGATAATCCGACAGAATTAAATTGACAGCATACGTAGCTATCTGGCTTCAAAGTTACAATTATGATACCACCGAAGCGTTGCTTCATCCCTTGCGTTAGTTAATTTTCCATTAACTTGTCTTTGCCTGTTCTAGAAGTGGATGGCGGGTGACGGCTATCTGTTGGGTACCAGCAATTATAGCCCAAAAGAACACACACACACACACACACACACACACACACACACACACACACACACACACACACACACACACACACACACACACACACACACACACACACACATACTTGCGTATCTAGAAGGTTCCTGACAGTTTTTCCCTTATTTAATTTCTTCCTTTATTTCTGTTTTTTTTTTGATATATTTTTTGGATTATATAATTATACATTTCTCTAATATTTGTAGCTACTTAGTAACACATTAGAATATATTAAATAATTACCAAGGGTTGGGGCTTGGTGACCTGTAGTACAAGGGAAATCCTTTTACAAGCACCAGCTCCCTTAAAATACACTTGTATCACAATGTTAGCCAACTAAGAAATTTTTTTGTTTTGTTTTGTGTTTTAAGTGGAGAAATAAACATTTTTATTATTATTATTATTATACGTCAAACGGTTTGTATCTTACCAGCGAGATACCTATTTGATGCGTCCGGGTTATTCATTCATCCACTCATTCATTTTAAAATTAACAGCTGTCAATCATCCGTTCCTTTCGTTTCCGGCGAATAAGAAAATGACAGGTATAACTTAAAATAAAATCAGACATTTACAGGAATCGGGGCCAATAGGCGCGTAAACCTCAAACAATGTATGGTGGATGTTGGACAATGCCATGTGTATTCTTTTTAGGAACATCTATAACCTAATTTAGCCTGGAAAGTCCTTTCTTAAGTTTCTACCGATGTTGTCAAAAAAATAAAAAGTATGTAGAAAAGCGAGCGGTAATTTTCCTTCCTGATATTTATTTTACACATCTGACTTTTATTTTACACATCTGTTTTATTTGTCGTATCTATTATGTATACTTTAACCCTTTCATATTTTTCGTAATCCCTTAATTCATATATTTTCTTCATAATTATATTTGCTTATTTTCTTATTTATTGTAAGTAAATCCCGACACTTTTTGTTGGCATGATAGTTCAAAGTATTTATAAGCGTAACTTAGGTACTGGCAGAATATCAGTGTTGCTAAGAGTGGTATTTCTACTATCCTTCGCAACAACATGCTGAGTCAGTCCCTTTTCCCTGGCAGTGTATTTTTGATTTGTATACTTATCTTTATCTTCTCTACTATTGTACTGCACTGTTTTAGGAATAAAGTTATTCTATTCTAAGTTATTCTATTCTATTTCTGCCCCCTTTTCAAAAAAAGAAGAGACCGTTTTCCGAGTAGGTGTAGTATAAAGAATGGTGTACATACCTGGCCATGTGAACGCTCTTCTGTGTGTCCTCCGTGTTTTTCTTCCTCCACGGAGTCTCCTTCCTCCTCAAAGAACTCAACTTTCTTCTCATACTCTTCTTTCTTATGGATGTCATGGCTTCCCTTTGTGCTGTGCCCTTTAGAATGCTTTCCATTTTCTTCATACTACAACCAAAGAGTTCTGTTAAAAGTGTATCTACACTATTTACACAAAATCAACCTATTTTTTTTACCTTTGATGGGTTTGCTCTTGGCCCCAGACTTGCCCGAAGGCATTGACGAGGCCTAAAATCGAGCGAGCTCGGCCAGAAAGTGCCTGTTCACTCTGGCCACCAAAGCACCCGGGTTATATGCATTCGGAAATACAGAAGACAGCAGAGAATTCCACTCCTTAGCAGTGCGCAACCTAACTATAGGCGGTATTACACAACCAAATCCATCGGGCTTAAGAAGAAGATCTTCTTCCATCGTGTGCCTTGTGAGGTGGATTAGGTCAGGGTTATTATTGAGCCGCCATAGGCCCCTGACATGACTCTACATATACCTACATCAGTATGTGATAACCAGGACCAATTCCTTAATGTGCCTTCCGAAGCCTGGATCATCTTACTTTTGGACAATCGGGTGATCAGCTTGCAATGTCCCAAAAAAAACCATGGCCCACACGATTTTTGAAATATGTCCCCACCGGGATTCGAACCCGGGACCTCCGGATCGTGAGCTCAACACTCAACAACTGGACCACGGACACCGTTACGTTCCGTACGTTGAATGCAGTAAATACTTGATCAGAACTTATGTTTTGAAGGGGGAAAATACTCCAAAATAAAAAACCTTTAGCGAACAATGAGGAAAAATGTTACGGGTCTCTTGATAGCTACTGACAGAATTTGTGAGACAGTTCAATCGCTCCCTAATGCACAGTGATACGATGAAAAGTGTGATAAAATGATAAACTTAATCAATATGTTTCAGTACACAACCAATTTAGACAGGGTTATTTTTATCGCATCCGATAATTTGGGAAGTGTAATAAAATGATTGTTAATGATCGTGACATACATGTCATGACACATCATGTCATGTCGTGATCATCATTTACAAATACATCATTTGTGGGCACTAGGCTGCAACTACGCACGCGCGTCAAGAGCGCGTCCTTCTGACGTCAAAATGACGACATTAGTAATTAATTTGTAATTTCTTATTCATTCATTATATCTATGTCAAGTTGATACTAGCGCTTTTACTATACGAAGATCGTAAAGACACCTGTCTCATGTATTTAAACGTTTGAAATTACGATGTAAGTCACGCACACGTTCTCCGAATAGTGATTCTATGGATAGGGGTCTCTGGAACATGTACAGTCATGAGCAATATAATGTACCCACTTTAGGACTCTGTCGCACTAACATATTTAACATTTACTGAGACTTACAGTTCAATTTGTCAAAAAAGTTAATGTGACATGGTACCAAAGTGTATACATATTAATGCTCGTGACCGTACATCGTAGATCTCGTCAAACCAGATAGTTATTGTTCGTTATTTAAATATTTCCCGCGCTTTTAAATTCCCGCCCTTTCCCTTTGACATTTGACAAGGACAGAGGGAATGACCGCCATATTTAAAAATAATCCGATTCCCGCGCGCACGAAGCGAATACCTCGCAAAGATAATACCCAAAACCCTGTGAAAACCTAAATACAATGCATTCCTGACGACTGTGAGTGTTTGTAAAGTGAAAACAATATTGAATTGTTCATTGGCGAGACCAACTAAGTTTTTTCCTAATTTCTTCCACTGTCGCAACCTCCTCCATTATATTTCATACAGTCATTCATCGACCACTGATAGTTATATGTTTGATACAGAAGACAATGTCGATTAAAGTCTGACAGAAACGTAATATAGACAAGTTATAAGTGATAATCAACCACATTGTGTCCTACTAGGGGCATGGGATGGGAAAAAAGTTACAATATAATAGAATCAATTGCGCAGTGTTATAAAAATGTGCCTTAACATGAACTACATAACGTAAATATTGAAACAAAGATGAATTAAAGGAAATGGATGAAATGATAGAGTTTGAAGCGAGAATAATCCGATTAACACATAATATTATACTAATATAATACTTTGATGAAGCGGGCGTATTAATTAACAGCTTTTTTTTGGCGATCTATTTAGCCGGACAGCTGACTGATACGCAGACAACACAAAACAGAAAGGAATGGCGTCTTTTAGTGTTGAAGGCAAGATCCATTTTGGAAGAAAGGATACCAATGTCTAACCGGCCAAATGAGTCGAACGGCCAATAACAAAAAGGATACCAATGTCTAACCGGCCAAATGAGTCGAACGGCCAATAACAATCGACGTGCCACACGACACAACACGCGTCATTGACGTGACTTACTGTAGATTTGCCTCGGATGGCGCTAACTACTTGACCGAACAGATGGAGAGCGCTTGGCTTTCACCCGACAGAGTAATTACAGAGCGACATGACGAGAATACTTAAAGAAGGAGTTATTTAAGAAATAAGCCCAGCTGGGCCGACAGTGATGAGCACTTAAAAAAAAAAGAAAAAAATATACGGCCGAATTGAGAACCTCCTCCTTTTTTGAAGTCGGTAAAAATGAAAAACATCAACCACGCGGGCAGTGTTAGTACCAGAGACCTGTTTGCTGTCGTGAGCTGATTGATCGCTCCTACGCTGGAGTAAATAAATCGTCAGGATTTAATATATTTTCAATGAAAAGGCTTAATTCTGTTACATCTAAGTTACCTCTGCATGTTTTTTTCCATGCTCTTCATGATTGTGAGCTCCAAAGTGCTCTTTTTCGTCGTGGTGATGCTTGTCGAAGCCTCCGTGGTCGTGGTAGGAGCCGACATGATCTTCTTTGTCATGATGCCCTTGATCGGTCTTCGTATCCTCGTGTTTGCCCTGCCAAAGTAAAGGAAAATATTAGATAAAGTAATGGTCCCAAGATTGTCCCCTGAGTTGCTAAGCGTGTAGTCCCAAAAGTTTTAGAACCCTTTTCAAAGGATATTGGTTTAGAAATATTTAATGATATTGTAGGTTGTAAGTTGAGTCATTACAACCATCCAGTATTAGATAGCATTTCTTTAATGAAACAATCATCAATCTATAGATCGAAGAAAATAGATTATCTTTCATTAAAGCTCTAGATGACAGCAATAATTAACACCCAATAAAGAAATCTTAATTAAAGGAGTAGACACGAATTTCATTATTAGATTATTTCATAATACTACATCAAACTTACCAAAGTACACCAACTAAAAACATAAAAAGTTAATAATGTACTGTAATATGACAGAAAGAATAACTAACCATGCAATTAAGAACTTATAAAGGTAAGACAGTCCCATTTTAAAACTTGATCAGAAATAATTAAGTAGAAACATCAAGTTAATAAGCTGCTTTGGAACAAATTTGAAGTAATTATTTCGTAAAGTAGCAACCAAGCAGTTCCGTGTTGACTTTAATTTTATACAATTTAGTAGATGAAACTCCGATGAAATCATAAAAGTTTGTAAATACTATCTATAGTATGCTATCCTTCGCAACAACATGCTGAGTCAGTCCCATTTCCCTGGCAGTGTATTTTTGATTTATATACTTATCTTTATCTTCTCTACTATTGTACTGCACTGTTTTGGGAATAAAGTTATTCTATTCTATTCTATTCAATGAGACACTTAGTTGAAAAAAAAATCTGTTCCAATAGCATTAAATGAACAAAATATTGAAACATGGATAACTTTTCGTAGCTACTAAGTTACACCGAAATCTTTAATTTCTGGTCAGTTATAATAATAAACAAGACCCTGAAAAGAAAACGCAACATGCAAAAAACAACTCTCTGTGGAGTGAAGAAGATTGGCAACGTATTGGCTTTAAATCTTCTTATCTTTCGACGGAAACATGCCAAAAACTGAAATGAACTTGATGACGGGAAACCTTAAAAGTGTGGCCATTTTTGCAAATGCTGATCCGAGATCGATTCTCCGACCTTGGGGTTGTGATGTGGTGATCTTAATCCCTGGACGAGTGACGGTGCGTGCGTGGGATGTGCTTCTCCTTCTCCATATTTCCTGGTCAACAGTCGTATGGTAGGTATTGTGTCTTGTGATGAAGAAGGTAATACTGACACAATTCTAAGGTTTTAGGATTGTGATCAAACAAATCACTCCTTTGTAACCTCCAATGTGCGTCTTAAATCTAAATGTAGTGTTAAGGATGATGTTTTGTGAATTTAAGAGGAGCAGTAATCAGGATTAGTAATATGTCCACATTTATAAACAAATAACAGTGCATTATTTTAGAATGTTAAGTTGTCAACTCCGGTTATCATACTTAAGTACTTTAACAAAAAATAAGTATGGTAGTCGTCACATGAGCCATAACAAAGGCCTTTGGGGATTCAATAATAACTAAAGTTGAAAAATACCCCACACGAAAAGAAGAAGTGAATACCTAAATTTGAAAATGAATCAAGTGTAAAGTGTTTCCGATTATGATGTTTATTGACATTTGGAAATTGTAAAGTATTAGGCAACAGTTGCTAACATAGCTCCCACGCAATATGTTTATACAGGGTGACTTTTTGGCCCCTTAACAATATGGAACATGTGAATCTTTGACAAAAATTATAGATGCGTTTTTCTTTTTTCAACGTGACTTAGTACAAAATGCCGACAATCACGAATTAGAAATCGGTGAGCAAAATTAGTATATTATTTGCTTGAACAAAATACCTGAACTCGAAAATTTACTTTGCTGGTTTTTTTACAGAAATGGAATCAGTAAATATCAGTAGTCAGTGTTTGTATCAGTAGTTACTACTTACTGATGTAAGTTAGTAGTCGTTACTTGAGCCATGTCAGGGGCCTTTGGCGGCTTTGATGAGGTTGGTAATCCACCTCACAACCCACACGATAGAAGAAGAGTAAATGATACTCGTAGTCTAGATATTTTTATGAATTGTTAAAAAAATCACCCGGTATGATTACACATGCCTAAAAACCAATTAGGAATAGAAAGGAGCAAACATGAACAAATGTTAAGTAAAGCAGTAAGAGTAATTAAAGAAGATGTATAACGGTAGCAAAGTAAACCAAATTAGGGTCTATTTCCACACATTTGTACGGCTCCGGGCATTCGGAACGTTCTCACGCATAACCCTTGCTATTTTAATTAAAATCACTCAGAAATCGTGGCGCAATACAAGTGTAAGCTATTATAATAAATTGACTTGTGAAGTTAAAGGGAGAGTTACTAAGGGCTCTAGAAATTTCGCTCGTATGCTGTGATCGAAAGTGAGAAATACGTGAGTTAATATAAGAATTCAACGGCAAATTGAAGATCTGTGGTCATGGATTTGCAAGACAAAAAACTACTTACGAATGAGATCACTAATGTAAACCCTTAGTTACTACTAATTAAAGGATCCCCCATCCCCTACAGTATTCGTTACGATGTCACTAACACCCTGTGTATAATTTTTAGAACTTCTAAACCCCATGGATACAATCAGTGTTACTTTAACTGATTTATTAACTCATCATAACGCATCGATTGACATAACTGGTGTTGCAATCCGCGAAAATCGATGTTGGGTTTTTCGACCATACATCGAGTAAGAAGTGAGATCCAACAGTAAGTACCCGAAAAGTGAGTCCTGCCTGAAAACTTGTAAAATTAATTTAAACGAATTAAGAACGAACTGTGCTGCAAATTAGAAGAGTTGATAATATACTTCGCCGTTAGAACGTCAAATCTTTTGTACTAATTACAAAACAATGAATGAGTGAAGTACTCGTATTATTCTGACCGTAGTCAAAAACCATACTATAATCGATCGGCCTTCGTAAGAGATAAAACTGATAATAATCGATATAGATTTCATCATCATTAATTTAAGAGCCACGCTCTTGTCGGTGTAGCATTTACCACTGTTGTCTATCAAAGGCGAATTTATTAAAACATCATAGAAGGGAAGCTACAAGGAAAGAGAGGAAGGGACCATTAAGAGCTTACATTGAACTGATTAAAGAGAAGGCGAATGTCGTGTCTTATAAGGAAGTGAAAGAATATACATTAAGGCAGGTTTCTTTTTAATAATTGTTTTCGCTCTACTTGGTTATCTAATGATTTTTTAAATAATAGTTTGAATTATGCTACCATTTTCATTACTCAGTAACACAAAACCACCCATGGTACAGACAACGTCAGTGAAGATTATTTTTGACGTGACTTTTTTTGCTGCAAATGGCATCAACTACCTGGCCGGCCAAATGGGGACCGCTGAAGGCTCTCACCTGGTACAACGTTTAAGACAACAGGCCTGAGGGTGCTCAGTTGGGCGCGAACCTCGACTCAGGGCGTCGCCTGAGAGGAAAAATATTTGAAAGAATTAATCGACCTTAGTGGGTCGATAGCGATAAGCGCCGATTGAGGAAAATCGTCAACCACGCCGGCGGGGTATTAACCATGACTGCGCGCAGTTAGGCTGCGTTTCCATTGACGCGGAGCTGTGCGGAGATGTACAGGAATCGACCAATCACCGCGAGGGAGAGAGTGACAGAGCGTCTTCGTTTTTCGCTCTCTCGAACGCTGTGATTGGTCAAATCCGCACATCTCCGCTCTTCTCCGCCCATCTCCGCGTCAGTGGAAACCCAGCCTTACTGTGGTGCAGTCCGTCTGTCGGCAACCTAATATCTTTCAACAACTATGATGGCCGCCGCTAATTGTAAATGTATTATAAACACAAGTATTGTTGTGAGAAAGAAAGAACTATTGTTCTTACTATTTTGTTTTGGTATTTGTTTAAAATTTGTTGTCAAAACATTTAATAATGGGCATCATGAAAGTAACCACTTAGTCATTTAATGTTTTGATTATGTTAACGGCCCTAAAGGATATGGTCTACCACATATCTAGCTTCTTTCTTTTCTTTCTCTCACAGCTGAGGAGGACCCCTAACCGACCCCGCCGGCGTGGTCGACGATTTCCCTCAATCAGCGCTTATCGCTATCGACCTACTAGGGTCGAGTAATTCTTTCAAATATTTTTCCTCTCAGACGACGCCCTGAGCCGAGGTTCGCGCCCAACTGGGCACCTTCAGGACTGTTGTCTTAAACGTTGTACCGGATGAGAGCCTTCAGCGCTCCCCATTTGTCTGGCCAAGTAGTTAATGCCATCTGCGGCAAATCTACAATAAGTCACATAAAAAAAACCTCCTAATTACATGCCCATACCATGGTAACCTGCTATGCACTGAGTGTTGCATACCATCTCACAAATTCACACAATAGGCTATGTTAGGTTTACCTAAAACTTAATTAATTTCGAGATCCAGATCTTTTGCGAGGGCGAGATATTTTGTAGTGGTTATTAACCAATTTTGACAATTGAAAAGTTTTTACGTTTTGTCGATAATGCTACAACAATAAAGCCGTTTATTGTAGATTTATTACTTGGCCGGACAAATAGGGACCGTTGAGGACTCTCGCCTGGTACAAAATTTAAGACAACAGGCCTGACGGTGCCCGGTCAGCGCGAACTTCAGCTCAAGGCATAATCTGAGGGTATTATATTTGAATGAATTAAATCGACTCTAGTAGGCCGAAAATGATAAGCGCTGAATAAGGGAAATCGTCGAACACGCTGGCGGGGTCGGTATCGGGTTCCTGAAGTACATATAAACTCACGCCTATTTCCCACCGGGGTAAGCAGAGACTATGGAATTCTAACGGACTTCAGTTTTTAACCCATTTGCCTCGATCCTAAACTGCTCTTGCTTCCTCCACATTCATCAATCGTTTGCGACATGCACGCCATGATGGTTCCTGAAGTGTAGTGTAATAAAGTTGAAGAAAGTATACGTACGTTATTTCTATGAGAATCGTAATATTTTAAATATTTTTTTTTATCATTTATTAGGGCATAATTTCCTCAATTCACGTTCGAATCAACGAAATTGTTTGACATCGTACTTATTCTTAAGAGGACGTTCTTTTCAATTGTCTTACACAATATGAATTGTATTAAAATTGTTTTGAAAGTAGTGTGTGTAGTGTATTGTTATTCAGTTAGGTTCATTTGTTACCATTCGGTACTTTAAAGTAAAACATTTAGCCATATACAGTTAGTCGCAGGCGACTTACCGACTTACCAATAATAAATTAACAAGCGGTGAATATTAAGTATTTGACAGCTTGAATCATAGGGTGGTATTAATAAACTAATCCCAGCTTTGAGACTGCCCTCAAGATCATGTCAATGTGACAGTTCTTATACAAAAACAGCATGGTCTTGAGGGCAGTCTCAGCTGAGATTAGTTTATTATTAAAACCCTACCTACCTAATTTTCAAATAATTAGATTGAACTTTCCTTGGCTGTCATATCACCGTTTGTAGGTTTTTTATTGGTAGAGCGATAACTATTTTGAAGATTTTAGGTAGATTAGTCAATGTGATTTTGGGAGAAGAAAAACAGACAAAATTTTTTGGGATATACAGACAGAAAGACCAACTTATACCCGTATTGTAAGTGTCCAGGGATTTTGTTTAAGCAGCCATTTATTGAAATAACCACAGATTAAGAACTAAATAACTATTCAATAAATACAGTTTAGTTTTAGGTTGTAGTTTCAGTAAGTACCTACTATCGAATTTACTAGAGAGGGTAAAGAAGTTTCGAGTTCTTTCTAGAAGCATTCAGCAACATTCCAGCTACGCCTAAATAGACCTACGCACGTTTTTTTATTTACTGTTTGTTACTACATACATCATCATCTCCTAACGTTATCCCGTTTCCAGACTAGAACTTGAAGCTGTACAAAAATCAAGCTTCTAAATCAACGCAATCCAAAGCTCTTTACGGCTCTTTTTCATACATTTCGTAGGGGAATCAAAACTCATATATATATATAAAAAAGAATCATGTAAATACAGTGTAAGTATAAACGTAAGTAATTGTAGCTAAGGAAGAGCAGGACCTCGGGTCACAAGTATTAAAGCTTGAAAGGTTGTTCCCACCCACTGTTTAACGTAAGTATTTACGACGACTGTATTTTGATTTTTTCCACTGTATTATTGAATATTGACACTGAAATTTATGTATGGCCTCTCTTACTGCCGTTTGACATTGGTACATAAACAGCCTATATACGTCCCACTGCTGGGCACAGGCCTCCTCTCAATAAACCGGAGGGGATATGGAGCATACTCCACCACGCTGCCCCAATGCGGGTTGGTGGAGGTGTTTTTACGGATAATAGCCGGGACCAACGGCTTAACGTGCCCTCCGAAGCACGGAATCATCTTACTTTTTCGCACAATCAGGTGATTCAAGCCTGAAAAGTCCTTACCAAACAAAGGATAGTCTCACAAAGTGATTTCGACAATGTCCCCATCGGGAATCGAACCCGGACCTCCAGATCGTGAGCCTAACGTTCTAACCACTAGACCACGGAGGCTGTACTTGACATTGGTACTTCTCCCTTTTTCTTGTCTGTTTTCTCCCCAAAGGCGACATTACCTTCTCGATATATAAATTATTATTATTAGTAAAGACAATGGATTAAAGCTCAGTTTTACTTGGAGGCTTACCATGAACACTAAGACATCAACGCAAAATATCAACCTGAGTAAGCGAGAACAATATCTCCCGTCTCTTTCGTACTAGGCAATGTACTATATCCCTGTCCTGTTGTCATTCTAATCAGTCTACGTTAAATAAAATATATTATCGTCTATGTTTCTTACGTTTCTGTATGATGCAAAATCGGTCTAAGTTTAAGAATAGAATAAAAATAACACGACGTAGAGAACTGTGTCTGTAATACAGTAATTTCTTTAATTTAAAGGTTTAAAGAAATCTTTATTCTCAATAAGAATACAAATTCATTTACTTGAAAACTTAAAAACTAAGTATTAAAAAAAGCATTTTGAGGGTGTAACGGACTTATTGCTCGGTGGCTCATGATAAAAGGTAATAAAACGAAGTACTTAATAAGAGGAAAGCCAAAATTTATGAAGTAAAATATATTTTGGCTAGGTATAAAATAACATGTGAGATGTGTCAGAACCTTCGTATGGAGTATATGGAGCATAGCCCTCTATGGATGTGAAACTTGGACACTGACACAGAAGGACAGAGAGAGACTCGATGCCTTTGAAATGTGGTGTTGGACGAGGATGGAATAAGTTGGACAGAAAGGGTTACAAATGAGGAAGTGCTAGTAAGAGTAAGGGAAAAGAGACAAATACTGAGAATTATTGAGGACAGAAGAGGCAAGATGATTGGACACCTAATAATACACGACGAATTTATTAAAAACATCATAGAAGGCAAGCTAGAAGGATAGAGAGGAAGGGGAAGACCAAGAAGAGCTTACATGGAATAGATTAAAGAAAAGGTTAACGTCGTGTCTTATAGGGAAGTCAAGGAATTGGCCTTGATAGACTGGAATGAAAAATGCTACACCGACAAGAGCGTGGCTCTTAAATTGATGATGATGATGATAAAATAACAGTAAGGGAACACCGCAGGAAATCAACAAGAAAACAAAAAACGTATCAAAAGATAAAACAAAAATAACATTACATAACAGGCCGGAGACCAGCCAGTCGCTGCCCAACTAAAGAGTTCACGACAGAGGGTATAATAAAGACTTTTGAAATCAATCAAACAGTTAATGATAAGCCTCCTGTTATGTTAATATGACGTCAGACACAACACACAAACCCAACTTACGTCCAGACCACAATAATAGTACCAAGGTTTCGCCTTCAGAATCTTTAGCTTCGATCTGTCTTGCACTAGTCTTCGGTTCATGAGCAACTTGGACTTCGTACCCTTTGTGGAAACATAAAAATAAATAAATAAAAACGTACCTCACGACTATATTCCCAAATATTAAACAGAACCATCAGTTCAGTACAATTAGTGATTATACATTGTTTTAAGTTTACGCGGTTATTATCATAATTAAAACACATAATAACGGGTTCTTACCGCGTTTAAATGGGGACACTATGACACCCATTACACACTATGACACACTATGTCCCCATTTAAACGCGGTAAGAACCCGTTATTATGTGTTTTAATTAGTGATTATATTTCAATAAGACAACATTTCACAATCGTATCAATGCGCGATTTACTTATATTTCCTGGTATAGGAAAATTTAAATATTTTTCATTACATACCCACTTTTATTTACACATCTTATAAGTTTAGAAAGGTTAATTAACTCGTATAACGTTTACATAAATGATAGTTTGCATTAGAATAAGATCTTTTGTAATAATTTTCACTTATAATTTATCAATAAAGACATTAATATCATTAATATCAATAAAGGCTAATGTTGTGACGTTTATGGGCATAGTGATGTATTAGTCGATATATTAGGTCGATCGATTCTTTTCTATCTAACACAATTCAGGGTGTTAGTGACATCGTAACGAAATCTTTGAGGTATGATTCTGACCATGATTCTGAGTTGATATCAAGTGGAATTTTCAGTTGCAAAAGTGTAACATTCTGTTAAAAATAATTTGAAATAATTAAAAATGAATTTTCCGACTGGAAATTCCATTGAATATCAACTCAGAATCAGGTTAGGCTTAATATCAAGTGAAATTTTCTACTAAAAAAAATCATGAATTTTGCGACGGAAAATCATGTCATGAAGTCATGGTATGAATCATCTCCCTCAGTATTCGTTACGATGTCACTAACACTCTGTATATATCAAAAAAACTTGGGTCTAGTCAGAAAGAATCCGAATCGAGTGGGAAAGTACTCATTACGCTGGCGGAGTTTCCACGCTGGATTGCCAGTGAAAATATGCTGCAAGATTCCGTCACCTCCATTGCCAGTTGAGGTAGACAGAGGTACAGCGTAACATGCCTTCCGAAGCACGGATCATCTTACTTTCGGAGAATCGGGTGATCAGCTTGTAATATCCTAATCAAACTAGGGATAAAAAAGTGTTGGACAGTAGCTTTCGCAAGCCCATCAGCGTTTGAGCAAGTGTCATAATGTCTTTTAGCTTTTAAGTATTTTCTTAGCTAATATGGTTATAAAATGTTCGAAACTGGGATTCGGACCTGGGAACTATTTTAATGTTTCCGGTGGTTTACGTACAAGAAAAAGGTACTTATTATAATTCAAAATAAGCTATAATTTATGTGAAAGAACACACTAAAATTAATCGAAAAAGAGGCTTTATGTGACGAATTCCTTGCCTTTAAAGAGCACAAGGCGTGATTTGATTTGTCAAAGATATAATGTAGTAACGCAAGTAAGTATGCAAATCCCTAACGTGCCTCTTTGATGATAACCACTTACTTTCAAATGTTTCTACTGCTCAAGTTTATTATCCTTCTTCTATCGCGTGGGTTGTGAGGTGGAGTACCACTCTCTTTGGCGGCTCAATCATAACTCTGACACCAGGGTTGATGAGGCTGGTATCCACCTCACAATCTACACGATAAGAAGGCTTTTTAGTGCCGTCCCTGAATGTATTTGGAAGCCGCAACGCAACTACCAAGGGATTTGGATGTTTAGAAGTTAATTTGGGCCATTGGGCAATGCTTGGGAGACCTGGATCAGAAGACGAATCTACAGGAGATTTGACAGGTACGGTTTTTTACAGAGGCGACAGCCTGTCTAATCTTCCAACCTCAATGGTAAATCGGCCCTATATAATGATCGTCATATACGTTCGAAGCGCATTTCTCGGAAATGTTCTTCATCGCTGAGCATGTGATAATGATTTAAAATCCAAATATGAATTCGAAAACAAATTTGAAAGTTATTGGTTTAGGCCCCTGGGGTTCGAACTTGCGACTTCACAGTGAGAGTCAAGAGTTTTTCCAACTAAGCTACCACGGTATGATATGAAAAGGCCTAATCCTGGTTATTTGGTCAGGCTTTACTTTGATTGGAATCCTTTTAACACCTTTATCTGATGTTTCGATACACCAGAGCTGTATCCAGCACATGGTTTTAAGGGCCAAAATAATAAAATAAAAATGTCCGAATCCTAGGATTGAGATAAATGGATAATTATTCGAAGTGCCTCTGGTTCGCGGACCTAGTAACAGATGGCGCGGAGCGGGCGACGCATGCATGTGCTTCCACCAGTAAACCAGTCGGTCATAGCCTCGCCGCGCTGTTAAACTGTTATACCTAATGTACCTCTTATACTTCTCTGAACTCTTTGAACCAACCTTTTTTTTATTCACACGTGGAGTTACTACATGAAGCAGCAACCCCAGAGCTATCAGCCTTCGTAATGTGTGTATATTTATATGTAAGTAAGTAAATGGTCCTCATGAGGACCGATCCATTGGATCGCCATCGTGGTGAAAGGAGAAGAAGAAGAAGTAAGTAAATTAAATGGTATGTAAGTAATCTTAAAAATAGTCTAAATATCCCCTCACTTGTTCGCTGAAATTTCATTTTTACGTAATTTCAAAATAGAAAATATTGGATTATTCAGGTGACAGGTACATTGCCCGCAAGAGCCTTGGTAGACAGTTGGTAGAACGCTTGCCTCTCACTTTGAGGTTTTAAATCAATGAATCGAATTTGAGAAGTCGAATTTGTTTTCGAATTCATGTTTAGATCATAAATGATTTCGCGTGCTCAGCGGTGATGGAAAACATTGTGAGGAAACCCACATTCCCGAGAAATGCATTTTCGGAGGTAAGTGACCTAACCTGTATTGGGCTAGATTTCCCTTTGCGGGTTGGAAGGTCCGACAGGCAGTTGCTATTTTAAAAACCGGACCTGTCAAATCTTCAGCTTAGGTAAGCGGACGTTGTGAAAAACGGGATAATGCTAGGGAGATGATGAGGTATCTTGCCCGTCGCTCAGATGTTATTTTATCATGTTTTGTCGTTATGACCTCCATTAATCCGCAATGGAGCATCATGGTGGAGTATGTTCTAATATACCCCTTCCGATTGACTAAGGAAAGGTGCCGAGGTTTTTCTTGCAGCTTCTTTTCCCCGGCTATACAGGTTGTGAGAAGCTGCAGTAGTTTTAGGCGGATGAGACGTTCGTTATGTAAAAATTGACGATTCAAAGTGTAACTATGTTACCTACTGAATAAATATATTTTTGAATTTGAATTTGAAACCTGTGCCCAGCAGTAGAGCGTATAGCTTCAGTTTTTTTTTTTACCTATGTATATTTTTATTATTATCATGGCCCCTTCCTGTTTAAGTCCAGAGGACCCGAAATGTATTTGCATATTTCCAATTTGTTTATTTTCGCAAGGTCCGAACCCTTCCACGGTTCAATAGCTTAGTAATTTCATCGTCCCTCTTTAATTCCATTCATTTGATGGTATTAAAACATTTATCTTTCTGTCATTGCGTGTAAGGTAACCAGTAGGTTTTGTGTTATGTAAAAAACGTATGCATTCGTTTTTGTAACTGAAAAAATAAGTTTGTAAAAGTTGAATCTGAATATAACATGATATCCATCAGTACTTTGTGGAGGAAATATTGCTTGTATTGCCTAAGCTGAAGATTTGACAGGTCCGGTTTTTTACAGAAGCGACTGCCTGTTTGAGCTTTCAACCTGCGAAGGAAAAACCAGCCCAATGCAGGTTAGGTCACATACCTCCAAAAAGTACTTCTCGGGTATGTGGGTTTCCTCACGATGTTTTCCTTTTCCGCTGAGCACGTGATAATCATTTATGATCCAAATATGAATTCGAAAAACGATTTTGAAAAATCTAAAGTTTAGGCCCGTGCTGGATTCGAACCTGCGACCTTACCGTGAGGGTCAAGCGTTCTTCCAACTGGACTGCCACGGCACGGCACATCGTCACCATAGAATGAAAACATCTAAAGCGCCTTTACAAACACACTCAGATGTGATTTTTGTTAACAAAATCTCGCGATAAACACGCTAATTGTGTCTATTCAGGTAAAAAAATGTGTTCCCCGTTTTTATCCGGATTGTAAACCTAGTGTCGTTGAAGATAATCACATCACAAAATGTAATTTTACGTAATCACGTCGAATTATGGCTCCTATTTCCTTTTTTGGTGTCCAATAAAACATCGACTGCTTTTGAACTGCAACCCAACTACTGAATTGCAGCTAGGATATTACTCACGACCGCAAAAACTCAACAGTACGTTTGTGATACACCTTAAAACCCTAGCACAAAGGATATCGGCAAGCCAAAAATGCATTAACCTTAAAAGACTTTTTAAGCTTAGTATTTTTTATATTTTAGTACTTTTGGGCGGGAGGCTAGAGGGAAACCACTGCTCTATTTTTCCCTGAAAAAGTAGCATGGAGAATGCTACACCGACAAGAGCGTGGCTCTTAAATTAGTTAGAATTTTTTGGGGCACAGTTGAAATTCAGCTTTGTGGTACTCCCTAAATGTCGGAGTATCACAACATTTTGCTGAGTTTTTGTCCCTTTCTAGAGATAAAGTTAAATAATAAATATAAATTATTATTTTTCACTCGTATTGAGAAGTAAACAGTCGATACTGTGCATTTATCTACTTATCACTAAAATAAGTGTTTTTTTTTCTTCATTCTTTCTTATAAATAAATAAACAAAATTTAAAATAACAACGGCTATTTGACCGAAAGATTAACTGAACAAAGTTTGGTACATCAAAAAGTAAATGGTGAAAAATTGTACTGTATTCATGTGTTATGTCTGATTGTTGAAATTTAGTTCTGTGCAATAAAGTATATTTGATTAGATTTGATTTGAAAAATACTATGTCTTATATAATATACATGTATATTTACCTTTAAATTGACGTCTCTGCTTAAAATCCTATTATATAAAATTTTGAATTTAATATTCCTTGTATGCTGTTCTGGGAGCAAATAAAAAACATAGAAAACGTTCTGCTTGTCTTCCCAGGCATGTCGTAAAAACCGACAGAGGGATTGTGTCCTCTAACATGATGGACTAATGTTATGGGCGATAGGCTGATCCCTTATCACCATAAGGTTCATCATATCGACGGGGAAGAAGCAAACACTCCTATCTTACAGTTAGGTCTGTGTAAGATAGGAGTATTTGCTTCTTCCCCGTCGATATCCAGCTTACGACATCGTATCAACAGTGGCTGCAAGTTGTCTTTGATTACTTGTGGCTCTGCCCACCCCATTAGGGATTACGGGCGTGAGTTTATGTAACAAGCCATTATTTGTATGCCTAATAACAGGCTGAATACAGAGATTGTAATATCTTTATGTACGGTCACGAGTACTAATAATAATGTATACACTTTGAAACCATCTCGCATTAACTTTTTTGTCATATTAAACCGCAAGTCTCATTAAATGTCAAATATGATAGTGCGACAGGGTTCTAAAGTGGATACATGATATTGCTCATGACTGTAACGTCCTTTTGTATACCTGTATTTACAAACTAGTTAGTGGAAGCTGCTGCTCTAGCAGCTTCCGATCCCAAGATAAGGTCGTAGGGCTAACATACACAAATATACTGTTTACACACACACACACTCACTCACACTCACTCACGCACGCACACACACACACGCACTCACTCACTCACACATACACACACACTCACACACACACACTGCAACCGTTTCCGAATCTATTTTCATATTCTTACTTAATTACTTGTTTCATTTTAATTATTTCTAGCTTTTTATTTTTAACTTCATACATAAGATACTATTGCATGCTGTCTCTAATGTAATCGCTCATTTTTGTTTTCCACTACTATTGTCATTTTACTGTATTAGTTCTTAATAAAGATTTTGATTGATTGATTGACTATCGGCCAAAGACCAAATAGACCATTGTGGAAGAATCTCACCTCATAAGCTTTCTTGCCGCTCTCCCCATGTGTAGAGTGGTATTCTGAATGGTGCTCGTGTTCGCCACCTGTAAATAATTATATACCATGAAGTACCATAAATAAATGTCTATTTATCAATGTCGTCTTTTAACCCTTTACGTACAGAAACAAACAAGAAACAAGAAACATTTATTGAGAAGCTGTGTAGGTACATACATGCAGGTCTCAAACATTATGAAATTGTCCAGAGACCATGGGTCATTGATGGTTCATAGATAGTATGACACCTTGGAATTGGAACGTCATTAGACGTTACGTCCTTGAAAATGTTAAAAACAACAACATAACATTAGCTCACGACTGCATCCCACGGAGCGACTTCCCAGGCTAAGTTCTCTAAAAACAATACAGATAACGTTGTACAGATTTAACGTGATAATTTTTTCATTACTCCGGTACATAATTATTCAAAAATACAATGTAATAGCAGAAGCATATGTAAAAATAATTGTTGCTTGATATTTGGATGACAATGTATAGAATTTATTTCTCTATATTTTGATCAGAATAATAATGAGTGGAAGGTGTAATTGCGTCTGGGTGCAATAAAAAGGATCATCCTTTATACCCGAAAACAAAGATAAAAGATGCATACGTTTGTTATTCATGAAATAAGAATGTTAAACGAAGGAAAATCTGGATAGCGCTATCTATATTGCTTACGAGGAACGTAGCCTGGAAACTCCTTCAACGTTTAAGACAACAGGCCTGAGGGTGCCCAGTTGGGCGCGAACCTCGGCTCAGGGCGTCGTCTGGGAGGAAAAATATTTGAAAGAATTAATCGACCCTAGTGGGTCGATAGCGACAAGCGCTGATTGAGGGAAATCGTCGACCACGCCGGCGGGGTTGGTATCGGGGTCCTGAAGTGTTTGGTGTCGCGAGCTGATTGGCCGCCTCTATGGCTAGAGTAATCGAGTCGTCGTATACAGGTACTGAATTCTAAAAAGCATATACTATGAGTATGAGTGTATGAGTGTTTAGAATCCTTGCCATGGGTGATGATGGGAGCCATCGGCAATGCAGGACGGAAGGGGCGAGTCACAGGAACTGTAACCTGGAACCTGACAGAGGGCAGCAGTAATTGTCAGTACTATTCACAAGACGGGAGTTTTAGTACGGCTTTGTAATAGACTACTCTGTGCGCCATCCCACTCGCGTCAGACAGAGTACTGCGGAGCGGAAGGCAAAAGGGAAACCACTGCCCTATTTTTCCTTAAAAAAGTAGCATGGAGAATGCTACACCGACATGAGAGTTAAATATCATAATGTAAAATGAGAAGCGATAAAAATGTGGGCGATAAATATGTGTAAACCGATATA
Source organism: Pectinophora gossypiella (assembly GCF_024362695.1). Lineage (NCBI taxonomy): Eukaryota > Metazoa > Arthropoda > Insecta > Lepidoptera > Gelechiidae > Pectinophora > Pectinophora gossypiella. The sequence goes on from NC_065422.1 coordinate 1,526,773, forward strand.
CGCCCATTTTCCATGCAACAGTAAATGCTGATACTTGAATTGATAAGAGGAGATACCGCCCGCCCAAGCGTTTATTTCGTTTACTAGCTTTCCACTAATAAAAAATTGTGCATGTTTTTTTTTCTGGAAATCTGCCCCCCACCCCTTTAAAGAGGGAGCGAAATTTTATGTGTGACTTTTCGCAGTTTTCAAGGTAGGAAACAAAATTTGGGTACATTGATGGAAAAGGAAAGGGAAACCGTGTTACCCTGAATTTAACGCGAGCTAAGCCGCGGGCAAAAGCTAGTGTTTTAAAAATGGACAGAGATAGGGTGCCTTTCCAGAGATGTGCTATGCTACGATGCTACGGATGTGTTTGATATCCACCAATCATATACATTGGTGCACATAGCATAGCACCGGTAGAAACGGATTCAAGATATGTTTTTATATGGAAGGATGCGTGCTATAGATGTGTGCTATGGATGCGTGCTATGAATGCGTACTTTAGCCATGTTCCGAGCAGAGTACCTACAGTATGCCCGCATATCTCGTAGCACAGCTACTTTGCGGAGGCGCATCTTCGCAGCGCATCTTCCTCGCTCAGCTACATCATCATCATCATCATCATTCAAGCCGTGTCCGGCGACGGCGACTCCTAAATGTCTATCCCAGGTCGATGTTATGATAGGCTCTAATGTGGCTAGCAAAATCGAACTTCGATTTGAAGGTTCGGCCACATGGCGCACAGAATAACTGGCCAGCAGAATTAAACGTATAGTTGTAGGAGGGCTTGTGTCGAGTCTTCCGTATTTGGCGTTTTGGTGGTGGAAAGGGTCACATAGTTTCGTAGCGCAGCTTATACATCTTCGCAGCATAGCTGCATAGCACATCTCTGGTGGAAAGGCGTCCTAAGACGGAGCGTATTGCACTGCGCTAGATTATATTAACGTCACTCACTGAAGCCTTCAGACCAATTGCACAGTGGCGCCGACTTCTACATAATATTATGCAGACTGCCTATTTTCTTGAAAGATATCAGCATTCTGCATTTAGACATTATATATCGCTTCATACTGGAACGTGAAACGGCGTTCGTGGTCCAGTAGTTGAGCATTGTGCTCACGATCTCGAGGTCCCGGGTTCGAATTCCAGTGAGGACAAATCACTTTGTGATGCCTAGTTTGGTTAGGACATTACATGCAGATCACCTGATTGTCCAAAAGAAAGATGATCCGCTTACCTAATAGATGGATCCAGTTTTTGTACAGATGCGTATTTGACCTTCCAACCTGTAGGGAAAACTAGCCCAATTACCTACAGGTCAGGTCAAGTACCTTTTTTATCGTGAATGTGGGTTTCCTCACAATGTGTTTCTTTATCACTGAGCACGTGATTTAAATGATTTAAAATCGAAACAAGAATTCGGAAACAATTTAATAGATTTAGGCTCTTACTGTATTGGAAACTACGACCTCACTATGATGCGATAAATTGGCGGCCTCCGTGGTCTAGATGGTAAAAGCGTTAGTCTCTCGATCTCGAGGTCCCGGGTTCGATTCCGATGGGAATATTACACAAAGATCACTTTGTCATCACCAGTTTAGTTAGGACATTACAGGCTGATCACCCGATTGTCCGAAAGTAAAGATGATCTGGGCTTCGGAGGGCACTCAAACAATCGGTCCCGGCTACTATTTATTTGTTTACTTACTTAATTTATGTAGTCGTTACATAACCAATGTCAGGGGTCTTTGGCGGCTGAAATGTAACACTGACAACAGGGTGATGAGGCTGGTTATTGACCTTACAACCCACACAATTACATCTGTCTGTTATATTTTTACGCCTATACCGCTGGACCGATATCTAAATGAAAATTGGCAGACAGATCGAAATCCAGGGAGAGACTTATATCGCGGTAAGAAATAACTCTCGAGGGAAAACTCGAGGGAATAGCTATAGTCTATAAGTATAAAAGTAAGAAAAACAAAGTGGAAATATCAACGAGATGCCTTTGCCCAGCAGTGGGATCGAATAGGCTAGATAAGGTAAGAAGTAGTAAAAGGATTACAACTAAATTCCCAATTGGGTTAAGTACTCATGTAGTTATAGCAACGGACTCGTGTAGTTACAGCAACGGACTCGTGTAGTTACAGCCACGGACTCGTGCAGTTACGGCTATTAGTCACATAATATCTCACGTGTCTTTCGTATTAAGCTGATCACCGTTCGTGCGAAAGAGACGAAAAGGCGATTCTAATCATACGATAAAATGAGTACAAAGTATCCACATTTATTGAGTTTTATAAACGTAAACAGCCTATATACGTCCCTCTGCTGGGCACAGGCCTCCCCTCAATCAACCGGAGGGGGTATGGAGCATACTCCACCACGCTGCTCCAATGCGGGTTGGTGGAGGTGTTTTTACGGCTAATAGCCGGGACCAACAGCTTAACGTGCCCTCCGAAGCACGGAATCATTCTACTTTTTCGGACAATCAGGTGATTCAAGCCTGAAAAGTCCTTACCAAACAATGGGCAGTCTCACAAAGTGATTTCGACAATGTCCCCATCGGGAATCGAACCCGGACCTCCAGATCGTGAGCCTAACGCTCTAACCACTAGACCACGGAGGCTATTGAGGCTGTGGCTGTGGAGTTTTATAAACAAACGTGAATTCCTAAATTGCATTTTCTAAGTAAAAAAAGAGCACCTCTAATATAATAATATATCATGGCATGGGCTACCAATTACCGCTGTCAGTGAAAAGACGAACTTTTTTCATAAAGTTTTGGGGTAAATGAACTGTGGTTACTTTTAGAATTCTGGAAAATAAAAGCGCGCTTTTTACTAATTTACAACAACATAGCATCACACCCAGTGATGTGCCGTTCCCGGGAATATTCCCAAAATGGGAATTTTTCCCGTTGTAAAGACTCTTTAATAAGGACACTGACTGCTTTTTAGTCTTATCCGTCTAAAGGCAATAAATCTCTTTTTAGATAAGTTTTGCACCTACTTACTGCCGGGAACATTTCCAAAGTGGGAACATTCTCAGGAACGGCACATCACTGACCTTTCCCCGAAGGGATAGGCAGAGGTCACATCGATGAAATTTATCTAAAGAAGCAACATTGCTATTTGACATTTGTTTGCATCGATGTGACATTTTTAACTCCCCTGTAGTGTTTGTTGTCGCGAACTGATTGACCGTCTTGAAAGAACATCAAAATCTTTTTGCCTTTCAAAATTAGTGTCTGAGTCTTATTCTACACTTCTATCGTGTGGGTTGTGAGGTGGAGTACCAACCTCAAAACCCTGGTGTCAGGGTTACTGATGATGATGATGATGATGATCTCTCCGACCGATTTCGGCCATGGGTTAAATACTCATGTAGTTATAGCAACGGACTCGTGTAGTTACAGTAACGGACTCGTGTGAATTCACCACCTATCACGTTTGTTTAAAAAACTCAATAAATGTGGGTACTTTGTACTCATTTTATCGTATGATGAGAATGACAGCAGGATAGAGATATATGCCCCGACATGGCTCATGTAACGACTACTTACTTACATCGGTAAGTAGTAACCAGAACCAACGGAGTATCTTTTTTATCTTTGATGGGTTTGCTCTTGGGCTCAGACTTGTCGAAGGCATTGACGAGCCCTAAGATGGAGCGAGCTCGCCCAGAAGGTGCCTGTTCACTCTGGTCTTGAAAGCACCCGGGTTATATGCATTCGGAAATACAGAAGACGACAAAGAATTCCACTCCCTAGCAGTGTCTGAGTTATACTAAATAACAAGTCACAACACTTTTACCATGCCTTTCCATTTTTACACTTTCGACTTAATGTAAACACGATTTATAAGACAGAGCGTGAATATTAATTGTGTAATCTATGGCAACATTACGCAACGAATCGATAGTGGAACGGATCAGGTGGATAGACCCGGATCTTTTGACCATAGGGTCAACCCTATGGTCGATTCAGGGTCGAGTAAAATTGCCGGAGAAAGTGGAATAAAGTACTTGCCTAAAAATATAATATACTTAGACAAGAAATAAATAGCCTATACACCATAACGTAAACCGTAATTGTTGCTATGTTAATTTAGAGCTAAGTAAGTAATGTTTTTTTTATTTTTTTCTTTCTTTTTTGTTGCGTTTCTTACATAATTTAATTAACTGTTAATTATAACTTGTATACATTTGTTGGGTCATAGTCTGAACCTAAACCGCATTACGTAATCTTAAGCTATATAAGAAGAATAAGAATAAGAATGATATAAGTAATAAGTATAAAATATAGGCTATTTGTTTAGTGCCTTAAATCTATATGATATTTTATGAAGATAAAGCGACGTCCCTCTGCTAGGCACAGGCGTCCCCACAAACAACCGGAATGGATTTGGAGCAGACTCCACCATGCTCCACTGCGGGTTGGTGGAGGCGTTGGCGTCAACCACCGGCTGAACGTGCCTTTCCAAACAAGGAATCATCTTATCTTGTAATAGTTTTTTTTTTATTTTAGCTCAATCAGGTCTTTCAGCCTGCAATGACTGTCCTAGACAAACAAAGAACAGTTTCACAAAGTGATTTCGACAATGCCCGTATTGAAACCGGTCCTCCAGATCGTGTTTTAACGCTCTAACCACTAGACCACGGAGTTGCCTAAGTAAAAAATAAATTGTGATATGGGTTGCCACTAAAAGACGTGTAGCCCAGTTGGTGGAACGCTTGTCTCTCATTTTGAGGTCGCAGGTTCGATTCCAGCATAGGCCTAAACCTATGACTTTCTGTCTGAAATCGTTTTTCGAATCGTGCTTGCTCAGCGGGGAAAGAAAACATCGACAGGAAACCCACATTCCCGAGAAATGCATTTTTGGAGGTATATGACCGAACCTCCCAATACAGGTTTCCCTTCGCGGGTTGGAAGGTCAGACAGGCCTGTCATATCGGACCTGTCAAATCTTCAGGTTAGGTAAGCGGACAATGCGGCCCATGGGCCATAACATTTGTCCAACATGTTAGAAAGGACACAATTGTTCTGTTGTCTAACAGAGATAGTGTCGATAAAGTGGTACAGTCATGAGCAATATCATGTACCCACTTTAGAACCCTGTCGCACTATCATATTTGACATTTAATGAGGCTTACAGTTTAAATGGTCAAAAAAGTTAGTGCGACATGGTTGCAAAGTATATACATATTAGTACCCATGACCGTACAACTATAATAGGTGAAGTTCGATTGATTTGAACAGTTGCGGTCGATTTTCTATTATTGAATGAGAATAATGAAAGTTGTTGTACCGCAGTTAATTTATTTTCAAATCTCTTAAGTATGCGAAATTGACGAATTATGTAAGATGTGATTGGATGTGATAGATGGAATGGATTTCAATTAGGTTTGTGGTTTCCGTGGTTTAGTTGGTTCCTGTTGTCATTTCAGGTGACTCGCCATTTGATTTCGGAAGTATGGTCGAGTTGTCTGTTTTAGGTTATTTTATTTTGTAGGCCATCGGATCACGATCTGGAGGTCCGGGTTCGATTCGCGATGGGGACATTGTCGAAATCACTTTGTGAGACTGTCCTTTGTTTGGTAAGGAATTTTCAGGTTTGAATCACCTGATTGTCCGAAAAAGTAAGATGATTCCGTGCTTCGGAGGGCACGTTAAGCCGTTGGTCCCGGCTATTAGCCGTAAAAAACACCTCCACCAACCCGCAGTGGAGCAGCGTGGTGGAGTATGCTCCATACCCTCTCCAGTTGATTGAGGGGAGGCCTGTGCCCAGCAGTGGGACGTATATAGGCTGTGTATGTATGTATGTATTTTGTAGGATAAATAAAGCAGGTGCCTTGGCATTGGGGGATTCAGGGGGGGGTCATGGCCCTGGGCGATAGTTTGGGTCACGGGTGGCCACTACAATTTTAAATCTCAATCTCTACGGAGATAGATTGTCTGCGACCTCTTGACTTTCCTTACAACATCCTGACAATATAATAAAAAGTTATATAAGTATCTAACAATGTCAATTTATACAGAAATGAATATCATCCATCGCTAATTCCTCGCTCTTGTCGCTGTAGCATTCTCTATGCTACTTTTTTAGGGGAAAATAGGACAGTCGTTTCCCTCTTGCCTTCCACCCCGCCATACTCTGTCTGACGCGATTAGGATGGCCAGAGTAGTCTATTTCAAAGCCATACTAGGACTCCTGTCCTCCCCTCTGAATAGTACTGACAGTTGCCCCTTCCATCCTGCATTGCGGTACCGATGGCTATCCGCCTCTGCAACCATCAAGTCCCTGTCCGAACTCAGCCACCACCTCACTCCGGCCTATTGAAGTAAGTAGCGCGCACACGACAAGGAGGCGTCGAACAAGAATTGCCCCAGAGGAGGGTAGAGGCTTTGTCCCCCCTGAGACCGGGACAATGAATATAAAATAATAATTACATTCATATTAAGTTTGTTCTTTACTTCGATATCAGCGGAGAGTTTCACACCATACATACATAAGCTCACGCCTATTTCCCACCGGGGTAAGCAGAGACTATAGAATTCAATTTGCGTCGATCCTGACACACTTCTCTTGCTTTCTCCACATTCATCAATCGCTTCATACACGCGCACCGGTTCAGAGTAAATCGTACTAAACTTTTTCTAAGGACATCTCCAATTTGGTCAATGTAAGTCCTTCTTCTTCTGGTTGAGGTTCACAAGTGTGTCAATAAAATCAATTTCTTTGAGAAGACGAAACACAATCACAGACGGTCGATTTATTGCAACCTGCTGCCTAGTGGACTGTGACCAGACTAGTGTTACCGAACTATCGATAGTTAGACCATCTATAGTATCTATATTATTTCTACGTTTTAAACTTATCGTCACTAATTTAAGAGCCACGCCCTTGTCGGTGTAGCATTCTCCATGCTACTTTTTAGGGAATAATATGGCAGTTGTTTCCCTCTTGCCTTCCGCCCCGCAGTACTGTGTCTCATACGAGTGGAATGGCGAGAAGAGTCTATTTCAAAGCCATACTAGGGCCTCCTGCGCCTTTAAATAGTACTGACAGTTACTGCTGCCCTCTGTCAGGTTCTAAACTCACAAAGAGAAAATTAAATCGACAAAATTCTGACTTCGGGACTTGAAGAGCTGCAGGTTCAATTCCCGTCAGAGTCAGTCTATCGATAGTTCAATATTGTTGCAAGGACTATGCAATAGTTAGAAACAATGATATCGATAGTATTGATCAAAATGCACCCACAAACACACAAGCACACGATAAAACCTGGTTCCAGATTCTATCCGACAAGCGCGAGAGGCGACACAGAAGTGAGAGGGCCGATTTACCACCTATACCATCTAATAACCCCCAACTACAATGCCAGTCGTGCGGCCGCTACTGTCGCTCTCGCATTGGCTTTTACAGCCATTTTAAAAGCTGCCACAGAAACGCTGTTTGAATCATCTGATAAAGAAGTAGAAGTAGAGGTAATGGCCTGAGATGGATGGATCAAAATGAGTGAGACGGCCTCCGTGGTCCAGTGGTTGAGCGTTGGGCTCACGATCCGGAGGTCCCAGGTTCGAATCCCGATGAGGACATATCACAAAAATCACTTTTGTGATCCCTAGTTTGGTTAGAACATTACAGGCTGATCACCTGATTGTCCAAAAAGTAAAAAGATCCGGCTTCGATGGCACGTCAAGCCGTTGGTCCCGGTTACTACTTACTGATATATGTAAGTAGTCGTTATATGAGTCATGTCAGAGGCCTTTGGCGGCTCAATAATCCGGATACCAGGTTGATGAGGTTGGTATTCCACCTCACAACCCACACGATAGAAGAAGAATGCATTATCGATATCGGTATAAACTTGTCGACAGGCAACACTACACCAAACCACATTGAATTGTTTTAGAAAAGCGCCCGTCATTTCAAATAAAGTTGGTATACACAGAGGCTGTAATAGTACGTAATATTGAATGCATACTTGAAAGGGAAGGCAGAGGTGTATAATATTTACATCTAAGAATACGAATAAAATAAATTTATTGCCAGCAACAATTTGCATTTTTCTATATCATCATCAGCCCATTAACGTCCCCACTGCTGGGGCACGGGCCTTCACTATGGATTGATAGGGAGAACGGGCCTCAAACCATCACGCGGGCCCAGTGCGGATTGATGGTTTTTAACGACTGCTAATGCAGCCGGTACCAACGGCTCAACGTGCCTTCCGAAGCACGGAGGAGCTCGAGATGAAAACTTTTTTTTGTGGTCACCCATCCTATGACCAGCCTTTGCGAAAGTTGCCTAACTTCAACAATCGCAGACCGAGCGCGTTTACCGCTGCGCCACCGAGCTCCTCCATTTTGCTATATGAACTAGGTAATTATGTATATTACGAATACAGGCAAAAGGAACTCGCTCAGCTTGTGCTGTGATGGAGCCATGCTATGGCGCCAATCAGCGCTCGTTTCAGTTCCTTTTCCTGGGATATTGTCCGAAAGTAATTGACAACGAGGCATCTACGCCAGCTATGTTTAAGCTCCATGCAAGTAAGAAGCCACGTAATATCAATTTCTGTTTTTGGAAATAGTATAACCTCAGAACTATATCTCAATCGGGGTAGTCAGAGGCACATCCATCGCAAGATGAACTGTTTTTTTTTGACGTGACTTATTGTAGATTTGCCGCAGATTGCATTAACTACTTGCCCGGACAAAAGATGAACTAAGTACGCACATCACCGAGCTTTCTGTTAGACCAACGCGATATATTAGAATATAAAATGTGAATTAATACATGATGTTAGTGATAACGTAAGGAAAACTTTGATTCCACTAGATATCAACTCAGAATCATGGTCTGAATTCCTCAGTATTCGTTACGATGTCACTCAACATCCTGTATATAATTAATATCATCATCATTAATTATTTAATTTAATTGATTTTTTTGATAGTATTTAATTTTTGATTTGATTTTTTTTTTGATAGCCGCTTAGTAATAAGTAAATAGTGGAGAATTTTGAGGTTTTTTGTGATGTCGTAAATAATTACTGTTTTTCCTCAGCATTGCACCCGAGCGAAGCCGGGTCGGGTCGCTAGTTTAACATAAATAAGTACTTAAGTAAAAAAGTGTACAGAATTGAAACTCTCCGGTAATCAGCTGGTGAAAAAAAGAAAGTAAAACTACCGTCAAGGCCAATTATCTTCAGCGCGTTCTAAACGGAGCGTGATGGAGCGTCGCTTGATCTTACAATAAAAAAGAATGCTTTTTTTATTTATTGCTTTTACACATTTTTTACACTTCTATCGCGTGGATTGTGGTGGATTACCAACCTCATCAACGCTGGTGTCAGGGTTACTATTGAACCGCCAAAGGCTGGCTTGCTTAAATATTTTTTTTTCATTTGATTAGTAAGTAGGAACCGGGACCAACGGCTTAACGTGCCTTCCGAAGCACGGATCATCATACTTTGAGACGATCAGGTAGATCAGCCTGTAATATCCTAACCATGTTTGGTTATAGGGATCACAAAGTGATTTTTGTGATATGTCCCCACCGGGATTAGAACCCGAGACCTCCGGGTCGTGAGTCTGACGCTCACATAGGCCGTTTCATTAAAATTGTTTTTACATTGAAGGCTAGCCAAGAGGTTGTCCTCTCAACGCAAGAGAAGAAAATAGGAACACTTAGGAATTGACAGTGCACCACGGTGTAATTGGCAGCCTAATTGTTTACAAAATATTTTTTATATGCCGAGTGATATTATTTATAGTATCAAGTTAGGTGACATACCTCCAAAAATGCATTTCTCGAGAATGTGGGTTTCCTCGCGATGTCCTCGCGATGTGCGCAAAACGAACAAACAAACGTAAACGTAAGTAAGTTTCTTTTTATGAAATCAAGTCTCAAGTAGCGCACGTTGTCTTTAGCAAATGTCAAGTATGTACCGAGACAGGTCAAGAAAAAGCATTGCACTGTCTAACTTTATCAAGTGATCTTTTGAAATGCTTTGAGCTTAACTAAAGTACTTATTGTAAAGATAAATTACTTTTTAAGTAACGTATCAAAAAGTTGGGTTTTTCAGGTTGCTTGACTTGTTTGTGTTGTAATTTTGCATTATTTGGTCTGTTCGTTTGTGCAATGTACTTGCTTACTTAGTTTTGTATTGAATTCTATAAAATGATTTTGATAATTGATTTTTTTTTCGTTTTTCTGTTTAGATGATAAGGGAATTAAGTACGTTGACTTGCAGCAGCAATATTCGTTTGTCCCTTTTGCGGTGGAGACGGGTGGACCATGGTGGGAGGAAGCTAAAAAGTTCGTTAACACTTTCAAGGACAGAACGTCTACGGGCGTTCCGATTCCAATGTGTCATACTATCTATTATGAACCATCAATGACCCATGATCTCTGTCCGTGAAAGGGTTAACACTTTCAAGGACAGAACGTCTAATGATGTTCCGGTTCAAAGTTGTCATACTATGTATTATGAACCATCAATGGCCCATGGTCTCTGCCCGTGAAAGGGTTAAAGAACTAGGGCGACGTGTGTGAGATCGTGCGAGGTCGTGGTGGCGACCCCCGCTCCGGATCATGCCTGGTTCAGCACATCTCGCTGGCCATCCAACGCGGCAACGCGGCCAGCGTGATGGATACATTTGAGCCGGGTATGCTCCGAGGCGGGCTATTTGACTAATTTTAAATGTAATTAATATCTAGTTTTTAAGCAATGACATGTGTTTTTTGTAACACTTATTTATTTATGACAATAAAAGATTAACTAGTTTAGATGATCGAATTTAAATTTAGAATAAAATAATGTATGTTTTTACGTTATTTGAATAAGTTACTAGTTCCCATTACTCGACGTCTATCTAACCAGTGCCTCTCTAATTATGAGGCATTGTAGGTTAAAATTAAAGTAGAAATATGACGTGCAATAAGTATTCTTTAATAGAATAGAATAGAATAGAATAGAAAAAGTTTATTATAAAAGGACGCCACACACAAAAAAAGACAACAACATCATATCTAATTTCCACTAAAACAATTACAAAAAAGCAAGACGGATGTTTGTCGAAATGACCATAAGGTGGTGGTGGACGTCCTGAGACAAAAGGGCCTCACTCAGCACAAGTCGCGGCGTGAACCACGACGCTGATATTATGTGGACCCTGTTGGGTGACGCACGAACATCGTATTTCATAAACGTGTGTTAATGGTGTATAAGTATATTCAAATTCAATTCCAAAATATAGATTATAATATATACTTACCAAATTATTTTAATAGAATTAGAGTGTACATAGACAAATATTATCGCAAAGGTGTATAGTCCTACACTGAAAATAAATGATTTGGTTTTTTATCACGTGTTTGTGACGTGATCGATTTTTATAAGTACTAAATACTAATAGGTTCTAATACAGGATCTTAGTAAAAAAATAAATAAAAAGAAAATGAAAATGTGTGTGCGTGTGTGTGTGTGTGTAACATCTTAACGAAGCGAAAGAAGCGTTTAGAAGATCTTGACATAAAACTCCAAATACGGAAGACTCGACACAAGCCCTCCTACTACAACTATACGTTTAATTCTGCTGGCCAGTTATTCTGCGCGCCATGTGGCCGAACCTTCAAATCGAAGTTCGGTTTTGCTAGCCACATTAGAGCCTATCATCATCGACTTGGAATAGACATTTAGGAGTCGCCGTCGTCGGACACGATTTGGATGATGATGATGATGAACATCGTAACGAATACTTAGAGGGACGATTCTGAGAATATTAAGTGGAATTTTCCGTCGCAAAACTTATGATTTCTGTTTTGATACCTTATTGCTATCGGCCCACTAGAGTCGATTAAATCTTTCAAGTATAATGGTATAAAGTATAAAGGCTCAAGCTCAACTGTATCCAGTTAGCCTTCAGGCCTGTTGTCGTAAATTTTGTACCGGATGAGAGCCCTCAGCGCTCCCCATTTGTCCAGCCAAGTAGTTGATGTCACTTGTGTCGAATCTACAATAAGGCACCTCAAAAAGGGTCACCGAAGTAATTTTGTGTTGACGTTACACATCAAATCAATTCATTTAAAAAGCATTACTGCAATTTGACATTTGAACTTATGTAAAAGTAGGTACGCATTGTTTAAAAATATTAATAGTAATACTTTTTGTTTCTTTAGGTGATTTGGTTGAAAGTGGCCTTTTCAACCCCCTGCTTTGACTTGCCAGAAACATTCTTATTAACATAACAATTCATCTTCTATCGTATGGGTTGTGAGGTGGAGTACAAACCTCATCAACCTCGGTGTCAGGGTTACTATTGAATCGCCAAAGGCCCCTGACATGGCTCATGTAACGACTACGTAGTAACTAAGTAACCGGGACCTACGGGCTTAACGTGCCTTCCGAAGCACAGATCATCTTACTTTCGGGCAATCTGGAGATCAGCCAGTAATGTCCTGACCAAGCTAGGGACCACAAAATATTTTTTGTGATATGTCCCCACCGGGAATCGAACCCGGGACCTCCGGATCGTGAGCCCAACGCTCAACCACTGGATCACGGCGGTCGTTGAAACATAACAATTAGGAGACTCTGTATCAAGCAGCATTATTGATTCAATGAACGCACATTATTCGACGATGTATAAAAAAAGTACGTTCGTTCGTACGTCTGTTTTCCCTTTCAAGTTACGGAACCCAAAAAGCAAGCCTAAGGTCTCCAATATTTTCATTCCATCTGCTCCCGATATGAATACAATTTCTGAGAGGAAAGGTCAAAAAGAGGGTAGAGTGACCTCTTAAGTAATGTCAAGTAACGCATGCAGGATTTTGATAGAATGTAATAGAAAAATAACACTTCCTTAAGGGTGTTGGGACCTTCACCATATACGTTTTGGCTACAATAGATGGCGTAAGTGTAGCTACACCATTCGGTAATCGAAATTATTATTGTAAACTAAGCTAAATGAGCTACACCTTTACCCCGATACCGACCCCGCCGGCGTGGTCGACGATTTCCCTCATTCAGCGCTTATCGCTATCGACCCACTAGGGTCGATTAATTCTTTCAAATATTTTTCCTCTCGGACGACGCCCTGAGCCGAGGTTCGCGCCCAACTGGGCACCCTCAGGCCTGTTGTCTTAAACGTTGTACCGGGTGAGAGCCTTCAGCGCTCCCCATTTGTCCGGCCAAGTAGTTAATGCCATCTGCGGCAAATCTGATCTGTGTTTGATGTCGCGAGCTGATTGGCCGCCTCTATGGCTAGTGTAATCGGGTCGTCGGGATCATAATTATATTAGTACGTCTTTCCGTAGAAGAATGGGAAATGTCTCTTTGTTGGCGGAGAGGGACGTTTTGACTCATTATCCTTTAGCCTATCGATTACCCGTCCCTTTCCTTTTCAGTGGCTAAGAAAATGACAGCAACATCGGTAAAAATATTTCATTTGACTAGTATGTCATTTACCCTAGAGTTATCCGATGAAATACGAACTGCATGCGTTTAATTAAAGGTGGATTTAATCAATTTACACGAACTTTCACAATTATTTACATTTCAATGCCTTCTAGGACCAAATCTACATAACGGAATAGCGTTCGGGGAATTTTGAATTTCAAAAGACTGAGTTATGATGGAGACTAGTCTAACGCAGTTCAGGTTGATTACCCGCTAGTTTCCAACTAGTCAAATTAGTTACTTTTGACTAAACGTCAAAACACGAAATTACTATGGAATTTGCATGAAAAAGCAACCTCTGACGGAATAGAAAAATAGGACAAAAAGTCGCACTTATTATTTTACAGGGTGTTAGTGACATCGTAACGAATACTGAGGGGGATGATTCAGACCATGATTCTGAGTTCATATCAAGTGGAATTTTCCGTCGCAAAATTCATGAAAATTCCACTTGATATCATCTCAGAATCATGGTCTCAATCATCCCTCAAAGTTTTCGTTACGATGTCACTAACACCCTGTATTTTTCTATCTATGTTCGATAGGTATGACGGCGGCGGGCGTGCGCAGCGCAGCGCTGGTCGGCTGCGGACAGTTTCGCGACGTACCACTCTCGCCACTAAGAACCCGCGCGTTATCGGTCCGACGTTATGAGCAACTACCCGCTAGTATAAAAAAATGAGGTACATATGTGACGTATCATTCGGTCACCGTCTAAAAAACCTTTTGTTGGATATGGAGCTATATTCTGTGGACGACTTTTATTAAAAATTGACATTGTATTTTATTGTAATTACTTGAATAATTTTGGCTCTACTAAATTATGGCTTATAATAAATTCTTACAAAAATATGTAGCACACATTAAAATTCTCATTTCATATGTCAACTCTACAAATTCTTGTTTCTGTGCTGTTTCCTAAATACCTGCGTTAATTAATCAATAAAATAATTAACAAAGATTAAGAAAAAAGAAAAAAAAAAGAAAGATTAAGATTTGTATCTTACCTTTCTCGTGTTCGTAGTCTTCATTCTTATGCTCCTCCTTCTTATGATCACTGGGAGCCGGCTCCGCATCAGACGCCACAGCAGATGTCAATGACGCAGCAGACAGGGGTTGATACTTTTCCGAGGTCCCCGATTCAGACGAGGTAACTTCAGTTGACCCGCCTCCTGTTGGCGGAACGGTTCGCGAAGGCGCTGACGGACCCGACGGGGTGGACACAGAAGCAGGTGCCTGAGATTCTGAAGATTCCTCTGATGATGTAGCCGTTGTGCCTATTCCACTTCCCGATGCGGAAGGACCTGAGGCACTAGGGGCAGACGGCCCTGTCCCTGTTGGAGACACCTTCGAATCACTCGCTGTTGTATCCGTCATTTGTACTGTGGTCACATTAACAGGAGTTGTAGTAGTTTCATCCTGAACAGATTTCTTTTGTATCGTCTCTGCTACGTGCGTGTCCAGTAACTGAGGACTGTATGTGGTTGACTTGTTTTTGCGCTTGCGCTTATTCTTCCTCTTTTTAGGAAAGAACAGTGTCGGTTCCCCTTCTTTCAGTTCTGAGTCATCAGGCACTAAAGATATACGTTCTGTGTCTTCAGCTTCCTCTTTAGCGGGTGTCGTGTATCTAGAGGAGAACCGTCTATCGGTGGTCGGGGTATCGGGAATAAACATCGTAGTTTTTGAGGAAAGCTTAGGCTTTTGTGTTGTTTTCGCTGTAGAGTCATACATGTCTTCATCGTAGATCATGTAAACGCTTGGATTTCTAAATACAGACAATTTACCGCTTTCGCTAGAATCTCTCCCCTTTTTGTCCTTTCTGCGTTTCGTGGTCGGTCTAATCGTTGTCGTGGTCGTCGTGGTTGTCGTGCGTCTTCTCAACGGATACATTTTATATTTATCTTCTATACTCGTATTTTCTTTGTCGTCGTATTCTTCGTAATCAGGCCTCTTCTCTATTTTGCGACTATACTTATCGCCTGACTCCACTGAAGAGCTAAAATCTCTTTCAAGTTCTTCTTTGTGCATTGCCTCTTCTTTCATCTTTTCGGATATCGCTTTTTGCTCCTGCTCATGTCTTTCTTTCAATTCATCCACAGCATCAAGTATTTTAGCTTTCCTAGCTTCAGCTTCCTTTTGTTCTTCAGTAGGTTCTTGTTTAGGTTTCTCTACATTCCCTTCATCTACGTAATCCGAGTAATCATCGTACCTTTTGCCCTTCTTTTCTTCAAGATTTTGTTCATTATTCTTTTCTTTAATCTTGGCGATTTCTGCTTTTTTCACTTCTTCTTCTTTACTTTCGCTAGACCGTGAATCCTCTTGGCTGATTGGTGTTTTCTTAAGTATTTCTGATGAGGGGTGATGTTTGACTATTATACCGACCACTCCGTCAATGTCTGATATCTCTGTGTGATTAATTGGTGCTACAGTAGTGGCTCTTGTAGGAGGTGGTCTGTTTATGTCAGACCATTCTCTTTTCTCGAAATAGTCTTCACCATCACTTTCCCCTTGGCCTTTGTCATAGTAATCATCACCATCAGGCTCTGCTACAGCCCTCAATATAAAATTGACAGGCAACGCTAATCTTTTCTTAGGCTTTTTGGGTTCTACCTGCACAAATTCTCCGAGCTGCTCTCCTTTCTTGTTCTTGAATGGCACCCAATCCGGGAAAAGGTCTTCGGAAGTTTCACGTTTGGTCACATTTTTGTCACTATTACCTATACTTTTAGAGTTAGTGGACACAAAGAGGAGGATTAGCACTACTATTTGAGGGTACGTCATAGTGACATAACGCAAGAATTGAGCGAGTTTCGAGACAGGTAGTGGTCGCCGCGGCTGCGCGAATCGAACTGCGCGGTTTGTTTAACTACTATTATTTATATTGTTTGGAAAACAATTCTCTTCGGTACGGGCGAGCGGCGGCGAGAAAGAATAGCGTGGATGTGCCGCGTCCGACTGCGATGGCTCCTAAATGAATACAGTGTTTTTAAGTGACGTTTCTTGTTTAAAATGCAGTTTGAAGCTTTAACACTGTATAGGTTTTTGATATTTCACGTTTAACTTCAAAAAAAAATCTCTTTCTCAAATTTCACTGGATAAAATATATTTTGTACCAAAATAAAATATAAAAGTGTAACATTTGCATTTATATGTTTCTGTAAGTAATTAATGTAAGTATTTGTAGAAATGAAGTTTCTAACAAAAAGTATAACGTCCCATCCACGTTATTCTTTTCCCCTACCTAAGCGACGAGACACCGTGAAATCTTAGATTTTCAGTGCAAGAGTTGGTGCAGACGAGCATTTTTTTTAACCCATAATATTATTTGATAAAAAAAAAACATACCAACTATATACCAATTGGGTTCGTCAGAGGTACATCCATCGCAAGATGAACTAAGTACCTACACCTCAGCTAGCTTAAAATTTGTCTACGATAATTATATAATTTTGACTATGAAAATTCATAAAATGCTAGATTTAAGAAGTAGGCATTTCGCATACCTGCTTGTCCATCAATAATGTTTCTTCTTACTCTAGCAACCTAATATAGAGCGACAATCCTTCATAAATCTCAGGACGTCGACCACCACCTTATGATCATTAGAAATAGAAATAGAAATACTCTTTATTTGCTTTTGAAAAGGGTACATTAATAGATGGATGCTCATAAAAGTCTCTCCTTATCAGCTATCAACAATAGCATGCAAATATTGTTACAGAAACATTTCCAATAATTATCATTTATATAATTTACACCACATTTTTCCAATTCAATATTTTTGGGATAAAAATTCTAATAATAATAATTCATTGTAATCTAATAATAAGAAAAAATTTAAGTGATGTTATTATCTTGTCTTTGTGTGTGGCGTCCTTTTATAATAGATACATTTCTATTCTGTTCTATTCTATTAAAATAACGCTCAACTGAGAACACAGCTTTAATGGAGTCATCGAATAGGGTTCACAAGAATGAGAATGTAATAAGTATCATTGATAACGTTACATCACTATTATCCGTTGTTTTATTATGTGCCGGTTCAATAAAGTTTTCTTATGTAAAAAAATGTTTATTCATTGTAAGATTTATCATTCACAAAGAAAATTGTATTGGACATACCATACATTAGGAAATACAAGGACATGATGTAAGGATTAAAACATCTAATAATCTAAACAAATACTACATTATACAGATAGGGCAGGGGTTAGAGGTAGCAAGCGCGAGGGAAGCACCGGTGCGTTCGTCAGAGATCCCGGAGTTTCCTGGCATGCGCCGCAGAGGGCCATCGGAGGGGTTTTAGTCGGTAAGAGTCCGACATAACCTCGTCGCTCCCCCGGGTGGGGAGGCATCCATGAGGATTTCCCCTTCGTTACAAAAAAAATAATAAAAAAGGGCTTAGAGGTGAACTGTTGCACAAGGCGGCGATCACAATAGAACTAACAGGTGCATGAAATAACGCCTGCATAGCACCAATTTTTTAAAAAGGATTCCTTACTTATACATACATTGGAGAAATCGTAATGTCTTAGTTGATTTATACGACATGCATGATCGACATGGTAAATGATTACAAAGACCACATTGGAAAAAACTTCTAAAAAGCAATATTGCTATTAGATAATTGTTAAGCCATTGTCAAAATCAACGCTTGCCTCTAATAACCATGTGTATAAAAATATTTCATAAATTACCGGATACTTTCAAAGACTGTAAACTCAATAAGTTTCGCGTAACAGTTAAACTGACACTTGCAGATAGACGTTTTTACAGCGTAAAAGAATATTTAAACTACAAATAACGGGATTTATACAATTGAAAGTATGTAGAATATTTGTAAAATTGATGTTATTATTTACTCAATAAAATGTAACAGCTGTTTGTAACTTAAATACCATGCCCAGAAACAAAAAGAAGAAATAAAATTTCAAATTTTTAATTTAACATTTGTGTAAGGATTGCTGGTAATAATCAATAAAACTCCACAAAGCTAAGCTACACTCCTTAGCACATCGACGAAATGTCGCCAGTATGTCGGTATTCTACAGACTGCACCTCAGGGAGTGTACCCACGATCTACACGAGCTCATTCCACCATCCCCCTTTTATCTTCAGACTTCCAAACGTACGGCCGGGTTCCATCGCTATTTGGTGCGCGGCTCCGTCTTAGGCCTCGTCAATGCATTCGGGCAAGTCTGGGGCTAAGAACAAACCCATCAAAGGTAAAAAAGAAAACAAATATTTGAATGAACTGTATTACTTAGGAAATTATATTAAATTACATGATCCAAACATTGAGACGCGTTGGTTACTGATGTGACTGACCATAAATGGTAGACTACTAGGTATGTCCCATACAATTTGAGCGTTTAACCGCCAGTTCAAGCGTTCCGACCGCCCGATTACAACGTTTCAAAGCGTAACCTCAGCTATGAAAGTATCACCCTATGGGTTTTTCTGAATCCGGTCAGATTTGTATACGTTTTCACAATAAGATTCCCATTGTCATACAGAATTTACCTTTGAACAGTTTTAAGACAGTAATTGAACAGAAACTTAGTAAAAAGGGTTATTATAAGATTAGTGATTATCTAGAAGATATGAATGATATGGGCGGAAGGCAAGAAGGAAACGACTGCCCTATTTTTCCCTAAAAAAGTAACATGCAGAATGTTACACCGACATGAGCGTGGCTCTTCTGAATGCATATGACTAGCTGTCTGTCTGACAGTATTAGGCCCATATTAGGCAGCCAGCCAGTTGAAGTTAAGCAAGTTTCGCAAAGGCCGGTCATAGGATGGGTGACCACAAAAAAAAGCTTCATCTTGAGCTCCTCCGTGCTTCGGAAGGCACGTTAAGCCGTTGGTCCCGGCTGCATTAGCAGTCGTTAATGACCATCAATCCGCACTGGGCCCGCGTGATGGTTTAAGGCCCGATCTCCCTATCCATCCATAGAGAAGGCCCGGGCCCCAGCAGTGGGGACGTTAATGGGCTGGTGATGATGATGATGAATGCATGGGATTAGCTGTCTGTCTGACAGTATTAGGCCCATATTAGGCAGCCAAATCACTAAATTGTATAACAGTATTTTTATTTTTTAAAGAACATCTAGGTTCCTGTGCCGAGGTTTTTCTTGCAGCTTCTTTTCCCCGGCTATACAGGTTGTGCAGCCGCTGGTGGGGAGCGGAGAGTTGCCGGTCTATACGTAGTGTTAATAGAGTAAAAAATACAAGACAAAATCGACAAAATATCCATAATAAAGTTTTGGTCACGTCACATTGTATTTCGCACAACAGACCCATTTGTAACAGAAATTAAATTTAGTAAATTGGATCACGAACTGTTTCGTAAAATATCTAATATTCACAGATCTTTTGGACCAATTTAAGAGGCTAGATGTTACTAGATCGCCTTCGTTGACTTTTAGGGTCATTGACCTTTGTTAGTGAGGGGTCCGGTTAGTAAGTCGGCTACTAGTCAAATCAGTTACTTTTTACTAAACGACAAACCACGAAATTACAAAGGAATTACAGTCATAGAAAACGTGATGAAAATATCGGATTTATTATTTACGTGTTTATCGAAAAAATAAAAAAAATAATAAATAGGTAAGTTAAAAAGTTTGAGGTCTGTCTTTATTTAGTGATCAGAATTTCATAAATTTTATCATTGACCTAGGAAACTACCCATTTATTTATTTTTTGCACAATATACAACATAAGGGTATTTCACTGCGTCAAAGATAAATTATAAAACGCTAATTTAGAAATAAAAGACAGTCTAAGAAGATCAGAAATCAATCTCATTTTTAGTTATGACTTATTTTCGAATTCGAAATACGAATTAAATCGCTATGAGTAGGTACTGCGTTTATTGATGACGTCACAAGGACAATATTTCCTTAAAAAATCAGTAGAACACTCAATAAGAAGAAAAACAAAAGACAATCAATGACAAAGGGAAGAATACAACAAAGTAATTCCTATAGACGTCTTCTATCGTGTGGGTTATGAGGTGGATTATCAACCTCATCAACCCTGGGTTACTATTGAGCCGCCAAAGGCCCCTGACACGACTCATGTAACAACTACGTACATACATCAGTAAGTAGTAACTGGGACCAACGGCTTAGCGTGCCTTCTGAAGCACGGATCGTCTTACTTTTGGACAATCAGGTGATCAGCCTGTAAAAAAAAAAAACTAGGGATCACAAAGTGATTTTTGTGATATGTTCCCACCGGGATTCGAACCCAAGACCTGCTGATCGTAAGCCCAACGCTCATCCACTGGACCACGGAGGGCGTTCTATAAACTAAGGAAATTGTATGAAATCTAATAGTAAAAACTATAAAAATGTTTGTGTGTAGTTTACATATTGCATGGCCCGTGCCCCAGCAGTGGGGACGTTAATGGGCTGATGATGATGATGTCTGTTATCGGTTGCACGAAGGGAAATCTTTACAGCGCCATCTATATTGTTGTTGAAGGACGTAGCCTGGAAAGTCCCTCATCATCATCAGCCGTACGACGCCCACTGCTGGGCATAGGCCTCCCCCAAGGATCTCCACGACGATCGGTCCCGCGCTGCCCGCATCCAACGGCTTCCCGCGACCTTCACCAGATCGTCGGTCCACCTTGTAGCGGGCCTACCCACTGAGCGTCGTCCAACACGTGGTCGCCATTCCAGAACCCTTCCGCCCCAGCGGCCATCGGTTCTCCTCGCTATGTGTCCTGCCCACTGCCACTTCAGCTTTGCAATTCTCCGAGCTATGTCGGGGACTTTAGTTCTCCTGCGGATCTCCTCATTTCTGATTCGATCGAGCAGGGAAATACCGAGCATAGCTCTCTCCATTGCCCGCTGAGCGACACCGAGCCTCCTCATGAGACCCATAGTAAGCGGCCACGTCCTTCATTAAATTGTAAACAAATCCATACTTCGCCTTGTTTGAATGGACCCGTTATTTCATAAGGCAGATTTGAATGAATGGGTGGAAATTAAGACATATTAACTACCTATTTACTTAAATGGATTTGTATGGAGAGACACGGCGATTAATATGCTCGTGTAATTTGCATTGTATTCGTGTTTAAGTTAAACGCAGAGGTGTTCATGATTAAATTACTTAAGTATGAGTGACTCGAATCTTCACACTACAACCGACTCGTTTCATAGAATAAAGGATGTTGCTGGCTCTGGTCTTGTCTGGTCTGGTGACGTCATAAATCGTCTGAAACAGACGTATAAGGCCAATGATGATGATGATGATGGCTCTGGTGATTTTGAATTACTTGGAAGAAAAGAACCTTTGTTTTTTCCCTGCATAGAGTCTTTTGTTTGGGCCTGGCGAGGACCGATCACATTGGATGGACAGCACTTTTTTGCCATCTGCGGCAAATCTACAATAAGTAACGTCAAAAAAAAAAAACCTAATTCTGTCCGTGGCATGAATAGCGTGTGAAAACAAATACGTTTTGTACTGATGTATATAAAAGTTCCAATCAAAGGCAATAATTTTCATACACTGGTTGTTGGATGGACAGCCGCCATCCGATGCATGGTGACATTTCGTTGCCTCGCAGGCTTAAAAGTCATCACAGCTTCCTTAAAGAGGTGGCTCCATTAGATTCCGAACCTAGCCAAGCCCGCTTAAATCTTTAGCGGCAGAAGTGTTCTCCCACCCCTTTTATCGGCCCATCGGAAAGCCTCCCATTACAGGCTGATCACCTGATTGTGCGAAAGTAAGACGATCCGTGCTTCGGAAGGCACGTTAAGCCGTTGGTCTCGGTTACTAAATACTGATGTAAGTACGTAATCGTTACATAAGTCATGTCAAGGGCGTTTGGCGGCTCAATAGTAACCCTGACGCCATGGCTGATGAGGTTAGTAATCCACCTCACGATAGAAGAAGAAGACTAACCCTAATTTAAGTCGTATTCATTGCTTTAGATCCCGAACGGGGATTCTAACGAGCATTGTTAATAAGAGCCGTGACGGTATTGAATTTTCGCAAACGTTGAAAATGTATTTAGATATGTTTTCGTAAATAAATTAATCAGCAACCATACGAAATTGGTGGCGAGGGGCGATGCAATATCGTTGCAGTAAGTAGCCTGGTTGCGCCATCGAGCCGTTAGATTTGAGATGCCTTTTATAGACTTCACAAGACGTCTTTTAGCTGGCTATCTTCGCTGTGGGTCCGTTGATGAGTATCAAGTATTGCATGGAAGATACGTAGGAAAGTGAGAATGCTATGTAAGGATAATGAATGGGAATTTGATTGTTCATGGTATGAAAGGAGGATGGTTAATGAATGGGGCGTAAGGCAGTTTTAAAAAGTAAGAAAGGGAAGTCTTTGGTGCGATGTCGGTCGGGTGAGAGGTTTAAAAAATAAGAGTGTGTAAAATAAAAGGAGTAAAATATATCGTGTGTTATTTCTATATCCCACAATTTTACCTAAAAAAAAATAATTAAGTAATAAAAAAAATATTTTATCTTATCTTACCTACATATCCATAATTAAAACACATCATAATCTCCCTAGCATTATCCCGTTTTTCACAGGGTCCGTTTACCTAACCTCAAGATTTGACAGGTCCGGTTTTTAACAGAAGCGACTGCCTGTCTGACCTTACAACCCGCAAAGGGAAAGCCAGCCCATTATAGGTTAGGCCACACGCCTCCGAAAATGCATTTCGCGGGAATGTGGGTTTCCTCGCGATGTTTTCCTTTACCGCTGAGCACGTGATAATCATTTATGATCCAAACGACCTGTGACCTCAAAGTGAGAGGCAAGCGTTCTACCAACTGGGCTACCAGCTACCGAACTTCCACCAATGAGTTATTAATTTATCTTAAGTGCAGTTTTCACAGAGACAGTTGCCTCGACCATTATAGACGGCGCTACGACTCATTACCTATCACATTAGTCCAGAAATCTCAGTGAAGCGTGGGTACTTACTTCTGACTACCCCATTAGGATTAGTCGTGAGCTTATGTTATGTTATGTCAATCTTAACAAACACTTTATCGCGCACACAGAAAATACAAAAACAAAATAGAAGATGAATAGAAAGAGTATCCACAATAGGCGGCGTTATTACTATGTAGCGATCTCTTCCAAACAACTTTTGAGTTTAGGTATCTTGCAATATTATAATTCGAACCTAGCCAAGCCCGTTTAAATCTTTGGCGGCGGAAGTGTTCTCCCACCCCTTTTATCGCACCATCGGAAAGTCTCCCGCCTGGAAGCAATCTAGCGTGGCCCACATGGAAGTCTTTAAATAGGCTCCGGACACAGGTTGGCCGCTGCAAGGATAATCTCTGCAGGTGGGGATATCTGGTTGATGGTTGCGATGATTGCGAGTGTGGAGTATCACCACAAACTATGGCTCACCTTTTGTGCTGTCCTAAGTGCCCTAACACTATTAAAGATTACGAAGCCACTGACAATGCCGTAAGCGTGGCCAATTATTGTTCAGCAAAAATTTTGTATAGATCGCCATCGACTCGCAAAGAAGAAGAAGATAATTCGAGTTCGAAGTTCATCCACACACACACCTGTACAGTCATGAGCAATATAATGTACCCACTTTAGGACTCTGTCGCACTAACACATTTGACATTTAGTGAGACTTAACAGTTCAATTTGTTAAAAAAGTTAATGTGATATGGTACCAAAGTGTATCATATTAATGTTCGTGACCGTACGGCCTAGTAGGGAATGCAATCCGCGGAATCAATTCACAAGAAGCGATGCATTTGACCTAAATAGGACCAAATTAATCGGCTATTCATGTTTTATTAAACGATTTGCTATGCTGAGATTCAATAGTAAAGTTAGTACTAAGTTCTAGTTGGCGGATTTAACCGATAAGTTTTTTGCGCAAGAGCACTGAATACGACTGCAATTGTCACATTGAGATAAGTATGAGAAAGAAATGTAGAAAAGAAATAGTAGGTCAGTAGGGTAGAACGCTTGAACGAATTCATGTTTGGATCATAAATGATTATCACGTGCTCAGCTGTGAAGGAAAACATCGCGAGGATGGGTATTCCGAGAAATGCGTTTTTGGAGGTATGTGACCTAACCTGTATTGGGCTGGTCACTTCGCGGGTTGGAAAGTCAGACAAACAGTATCTTCTGTAAAAAACCGGACCTGTCAAATCTTCAGGTTAGGTAAGCGGACCCTGTGAACAATAATGATGTGTTTTGATTGTGAATATGTAGGTATATCTTCCATGCAATAATTGATACTCGTCTACGAACCCACAGCGAAGATATCCAGCTAAAAGACGTCTTGTGAAGTCTATTGCTTTGTAATGGCCTTTTAACCCCTTAGTTTATTTAAAAAAAATGAATAACCCGGGCGAATAAAATAGGAGGTGTGCTGTCAACTTAATTCTGTCGGGTTATTGACCAATACAAAATTTTGGAAGGGGTTTTTAGCTGCCTAAAATTGACGTGTGTTCCATAAATTTTACGCCTGTCGATTACCCGTCCCTTTCTTTTCCAGCGGATAAGTATTATTGTGTGTTTATTTTAAGAAAAGTATATCTTAAAATAAACACACACAGAGAAGCGACACCCACACACACACACACACACGCACGCACGCACGCACGCACGCACGCACGCACGCACGCACGCACGCACGCACGCACACACAACAGTACAGGAATATACATACACACACAGGATTCAGCACCATTGTGGCATTAAAATTAAATACTTGGCCAGAATATTTGTTTGTTATAAGTATGAAACTCCCTGTTTCACTTCCTCCATATTTTTGCATTTCTATAAATCACTATCTGCCATGTTACTCTGGTAACGAAAAAGGTTGAGGTCGTAAATCAAAGGTTAATTCTAAAGGTATACGAAGACCAGAAATGTATTCCCAAACTTTTCGTATTTATTACCGAATATTGGAACATTGACTCTTAGTAAATTATTATATATTTCAAATTTAAAATAATATTTTAATTTTAAATTTCAAATAATATTATAAATTTAAAATATTTGAAGAAAAATGTGTTTTTTGTATTATATAAAGCTTTAAAGTATTTAAAATTTCCTTCAATACATTTTGTTGCTGGCACGAACGCGGTTGCGCCACCGTGGTGTCCAAATGAGAGAGGGCCCGCAGTCAGTATGCGTTTATGAAATTCTTTGTCCAACTATAAAGAATGGCATCCGAGGCGAATCAACAAGAAGTCACATTGATCAATAAACATGAAATACGTAGATCTATTGACAGCAAAAGATCGACCATTTATTGACCTTAATACCAACAAATAAACTTAATAATAGCTTACAAATTCGTAAGAATACCAAATATATTGTCGAATTACTATTTGGGAGAGTTTCGCAAAACTAAAATCAATTGGGTTTGTAGTAAGAGAAGGTAACAGGTATCTTGCCGGCAATATATCTGAGCACGATCCGAAACGAATAATCGATTTTAATACAAAATGGCGTGTATTGCCAACGTTACATTGCTTCTATGCAGAACTGGGGTCAAATAAACATAAACAGCCTATATACGTCCCACTGCTGGGCACAGGCCTCCCCTCAATCAACCGTAGGTGGTATGGAGCATACTCGCTACTCCACTGCGGGTTGGTGGAGGTGTTTTTTTTACGGCTAATAGCCAGGACCAACGGCTTAACGTGCCCTCCGAACCACGGAATCATCTTACTTTTTCGGACAATCAGGGACAATCAGGATTCAAGCCTGAAAAGTCCTTACCAAACAAAGGAGAGTCTCACAAAGTGATTTCGACAATGTCCCCATCGGGAATCGAACCCGGACCTCCAGATCGTGAGCCTAACGCTCTAATCAATAGACCGCTGTTCAACTTAACTTATTTTGAATTAAAACGTAATAATAAGTCCGATATTTTATCACGTTTTTCTACGACGTCATAGTGTGCTTTTTCATACAAATTCTAATATAGTAATTTCGTGTTATGACGTTTAGTAAAAAGTAACTGATTTGACTAGTTGCAAATTAGCCTATTGTTACGGGCGATAGACTGATTACTTATCATCAGAACACAGTGGCTGCAAATTGTCTTTGATTGAGGTTATTATAAAGTTAGTGATTATTTAGAAGATATGAATTCATGGGATTAACTGTCTGAGAACTGATATTAGGCAGCTAAATTACTCAATTGTATACCAATATTTTATGTTTATTTTTATTTTTTTAAAGAACGTCTAGGGCCCTGTGCGGAGGTTTTTCTTGCAGCTTCTTTTCCCCGGCTATACAGGTTGTGAGAAGCTGCAGTAGTTTTAGGCGGATGAGACGTTCGTTATGTAAAAATTGACGATTCAAAGTGTAACTATGTTACCTACTGAATAAAGATATTTTTGAATTTGAATTTGAATTGTGGCTCTGCCCACCCCATTAGAGAATACAAGCGTGAATTAATGTACAAACTATGACAGGTATCCTAGCAATTTGTCACAGACAGTTTTATCATTATTCCTGGCATTTTCTTTTCTATTCATTTCCTAAACTGTTAAACTCTAAATCCGATTGTAAGACGGAGACTTAAATACGTAAAACAAAAGATTTTATTTGTCCATTTATCATTAAATGTAGACACATTTTTCTTGAAAACTTTTTCACGTTTTTCATTTCATTTTTATACCTACGAATCGGCTCAAATTCGAAGCGCGGATCATCAAAAGTGGTCAAAGTATTTATTGCACACCACACAATGTAAACAGTTGTTATAAATATTATAGTACCACATATGGACCCGGGAGGGTATAGCAATAACAAACAAAAATATCAAGAAACTACATTAGGCCAGAAATACAAAAAATAATAATAATAAGTACTTAACATTAAACAACGGATGGGTTAGCGTCGTGTCTTATAGGGAAGTCAAGGAATTGGCCTTTGATAGACTGGAATGGAAAATGCTACACCGACAAGAGCGTGGCTCTTAAATTGATGATGATGAACATTAAACAAACTTAATCTCAAAATAACTATGAAAATCTTAAAAACTATTAATAACAACAAAATCTACATCACTTACAGTCTATTTATCATGTAAGAAAAACTCTTGTAGTGTACAAAAACTTTTCTCAATTAGGATTTTTTTTTTAAGTCATCTTACTTTCGGACTATCGGGTGATCGGCCTGTGATGGCCTGACCAAACCAGGGCTCACAAAGTGATTTTCGTGATATGTCCCCACACGGAATCGAACCAGGGGCCTCTGGATCGTGAGCTCATCGCTCAACCACTGGACTACTAAGGTCGATACTATGCTTAGGCAGGTAAAGTATTTTATTACTAGTTTAATAGTAGCCAGAACCATTGGCTTTAAAATGTCTTCCGAAGAATCATGTTACTTTTCACAGGTAAGTATATTAGGAGGTACATAGTTCATCATCAGTTCATTAACGTCCCCACTGCTGGGGCACGGGCCTTCTCTATGGGTGGATAGGGAGATCGGGCCTTAAACCATCACGCGGGCCCAGTGCGGATTGATGGTTATTAACGACTGCTAATGCAGCCGGGACCAACGGATTAACGTGCCTTCCGAAACACGGAGGAGCTCGAGATGAAAACTTTTTTTTTGTGGTCACCCATCCTATGACCGGCCTTTGCGAAAGTTGCTTAACTTCAACAATCGCAGACCGAGCGCGTTAACTGCTGCGCCACCGAGCGCCTCCACGCTCCACACAGGAGGTACATAGTTAAGTACGGTCACGAGCATTAATATGTATACACTTTGGTACCATGTCACATTAACTTTTTTGACAAATTGAACTGTAAGTCTCACTAAATGTCTAATATGTTAGTGCGACAGTGTCCTAAAAGTGGGTACATTATATTGTTCATGACTGTACAGTTAAGTAAGTACATCTAATTTAAAAGCGTGACTATTAGCATTAATTACCTATTTTACGACCTCTGTGGTTACAAGCGGTTTCTTAACGACTCATTTATTGAAATAAATATGTACGTACTTTAATTTTAAATTCTAGTTCGAGGATAAAAACTAGAAGCTAAAATGTAAGCGGCACTGTTGAGTGTTCCTAAATTTTGACAGTTCTCCATACTGCATAATGGTGCTAATTCCTGTAGACGCCATCTAATTTTATTTTAAGTTATATCTGTCATTTTCTTATCCGCTGAAAAAGAAAGGGACGGGTAATCGACAAGCATAAAATTTATGGAACACACGTCAATTTCAAGCACAAATCTAAAACAACCGTCTAAAAATTTTACACTGGCCAATAACCCGACAGAATTATGTTGACAGCACACGTCAAACGGTTTGCATACCAGCGAGATACCTTTTTGATTCGCCCGGGTTATCCATTAATTTCCTCATTATTTCTAAAATTAAGAGTTGTCAATCATCCGTCCCTTTCCTTTTCGGTGGATAAGAAACTGACAGGTATAACTTAAAATAAAATTACTTGGCGTCTGCAGGAATTAGCACCATTGTCCAGCTAAAATTCGTGATAAATTGTTATTAATGTGAAGCAACGTGGAGTGTATCATATCTGAAAGATGAGTTACGATATAGAACAGCCATCAGTTGAAAAAAGGCAGTTTAGATTGAAAATAGCTTTTCTTCTCTCTGATCTTTAGGGAATAAAATAACACTATGATTTTTACGTTGCGCAAAGGGTTATAGTGTTATAACCCTATGCGCCTATAAATATAACCCAAACAATAACGGCCTCCGTGGTCCAGTGGTTGAGCGTTAGGCTCACGATCCGGAAGTTCGGGGTTCGAATACCGGTGGGGAAATTACTTTGTGATCCCTAGTTTGGTTAGGACATTACAGGCTGATCACCTGATTGTCCGAAAGTAAGATAGACCTACACATCATCATCAGCCCATTAACGTCCCCACAGCTGGGCACGGGCCTTCCCTATGGATGGATAGGGAGATCGGGCCTTAAACCACTACGCGGGCCCAGTGCGGATTGGTTAATTAACGACCTACATAATTATAATAAAATATATTACCTATTTTCTTGCTATTGTGAATTTTTTGAACATTTTCTTGTGTAGTGTATACCTCCACACCTATGTTACATAAATATATAATACTAGCTTTTGCCCGCGACTTCGTCCGCGTGGCGTGTTATAAAAGAGAGATCTTTGTGTGTGTGGGAGTGCATGTCAAATTTCAAGCATCTAACTTATGCAGTTTAGATTTTTTCATACAACATTTTTTCCCGCTAACTCCCATTTTTCAAAATACAGCCATAACTAAACTTTATATTTACTAAGGTATGCATGCATGCTAGATTGAAAACATTTATCTTACGCGGTTTAGATTTAGATTTTTTCATACAAATGGTTTTTCCCGCTAACTCCCGTTCCCGTGGGAATTTTGCAATATCCTGTTGCAACTAAGCTTTAAGTTTGGTAAGGCATGTCAAATTTCAAGCGTCTAACTTAAGTGGTTTAGATTTTTCATACAAAAGGATTTTCCCGCTAATTACCGTTCCCGTGGGAATTCCGGGAATTCCTTTCTTAGTGCACCTCTACGGTACCTAAGCTACGTTCCTTCCAAATTTCAAGTGCCTACGTTTAGCCGTTTAGGCTGTTGATATGTCAGTCAGTGAGTCAGTCAGTTTCTCCTTTTATATATTTAGATATATATCCATGTTATATACCATATCTGATAGGACAGACAATAAACGATCGTCTTAGAAGTGATAACGACTCTTATTTAACTCCACAGCCCCGGCGTCCCACAGTGCACATGATTTAATGGAAGAATTGTGTGTGAAATTAAATTTAAGTACATATTTTTATTGTTGAATATAACTTTACACATAAATAAAACAAAAGATAACAAAAACTAAACTAACTCAAGTGACTCCCATCAGGGGGTGAGGTAAATCATGCTCATATCAGTGCGAGGCGAAGAGTGTCAATTCTATAATACTATTATTTTTTACTCTATGCTCGCCTCTGTTTGCCGCGAGCTTAAACGTAAGAACTATTGATTCGCTTTTGAACAGAAGTTGTGTAACTTGTAACTCAATACACGAAACTCATTTCACTGTAAATATTATCTAAATAGGAACAAGGAAACACACTTAGTTGAGAATTTAGGCTTTGTTGAAGTTATATATTTGCAATGTAAATAATACCTTCTGAAAGTATAGGATTTACAGCAAATTTTCGGGAAATTCTGACAGTTTCATCATACAAAGTTGGGTGTTATTTCAACAGACATTTTAATACCATTGTTATCTGAAAATCGATTGATTTTCATATACAAGATTTTTATGTAGCTACAAGATTTTGTAGCTATTCTAAATTACTAAGTCAGTAAAGGTCACTATTGAACTGCGAAAGACTCCTGACATGGCTCTTGTGACGACTACATAGGTACGAGTACCTACTTAGTTAAGCAACTTTCGCCAAGGCCGGTCATAGGATGGGTGACCACAAAAAAAAGTTTTCATCTCGATCTCCTCCGTGCTTCGGAAGGCACGTCAAGCCGTTGGTCCCGGCTGTATTAGCAGTCGTTAATAACCATCAATTCGCACTGAGCCCGCGTGATGGTTTAAGGCCCAATCTCCCTATCCATCCATAGGGAAGGCCCGAGCACCAGCAGTGGGGACGTGAATGGGCTGATGTTGATGATGACCTACTTAGTTACTTAAGTAAATAGTAGCCGGGACCAACTGCTTCACGGGCAAGAAGCATGGATTATCAGACAATGTGATTAGCCTGCAATGCCCTAACCAAACTAGGGATCACAAAGTGATTTTTATGATTTGTCTCCACCGGCAATCAATCCCAAGACCTCCTGATTGTAAGCCCAATGCTAACCACTTTACCACTGGCCATTAATAAAATGACGATGACAGTTCTATAAGGCCAGGCGCGCACTACGAGTTTTTCGCCGCCCGGCAGAAAAGAGCAGCTGCATAATGTCGCACTGTAATTCTGTGAAGTATGTGACCTAACCTGTAATTAGGTTGTTTTCCCTTCGCGGGTTGGAAGGTCAGACATCCAGTCGCTTCTGTAAAAAACCGGACCTGAAAAACAGATAACCGGACTTTGTGAAAAACGAAATAACGTTAAGGAGATAATCTTCTATCGTGAGGGTTGTGTCAGGGTTATTATTGATGGATCATGTAACGATTATGAAGGAGAAGATGATTATAGATATTATATATTGACGTTATCGTACACGCGCATTTGTTTGTGTGATATCTGACGCCCATACGATTCAAGACTAAAGTAAGACCGAGGAGGGGTGAGGTTAACCTAGCTTAGCCGCTGGTGGGGAGCTTAGAGTTGCCGTTCTATACGTGGTGTTATTCCTTATTCTATGCTGTAGTATTAAATCATGAATGATTGCCGACTCTCCCACGCTTTAGGGCTGTTGTAAAAACATTGAATATACAAAGGAAGTGTTGTAATGCTGTATGACATAAGCCTTTCTATTAGTTTAAAATGTTCTAATACAATGATGATGGATATCTCATAATACACACTCATAGTACGGTCACGAACATTAATATGTATACACTTTGGTACCATGTCACATTAACTTTTTTGACAAATTGAACTGTAAGTCTCACTAAATGTCAAATATGTTAGTGCGACAGAGTCCTAAAGTGGGTACAATATATTGCTCATGACTGTACGCTCGCTAATGAATAATTAGGTAGGTAGCTCATCGCTATCGGCCCACTAGGGTCGATTGATTCTTTCAAATGCCAACAAAAGGTGCATACTCATTTAGTTATAAGAGCGCCCGCCAACAAACTGGTATAAGTTTGGCGAAATTATTTCTTTAAGAAAAATTGTACCTTTTTTTGAATAAATAAAAAAAATATAATTGTAGTATCCTAGGCCAAAATGTCCCTTCTGTACATACTATAATTTTTTACTCTATGCTGGCCTCTGTTTATGCGAGCTTCAACGTGGGTGTTAGTGACATCATAACGAAAACTTTGAAAGATGTTCAGACCAAGATTCTGAGTTGATATCAAGTGGAATTTTCCGGCGAAAATATATGCAACTGAAAAAATCACAAAAAATACATGTTCTTTTCCGACAGGAAATTCCACTTGATATCAACTCAGAATCATTGTCTTGACTTTTGAATGTTTTATATTTTTATATAAGTTGGTCTTTAAATTGACTAATACTGCTATAATACTTGCATAACGTAAGACATTGCATCTAAATGCGATTCTTACACGAGTCATGGTGTAAGAAGACGGTATGCTCAATCCCATGACAAGCCGCCATTGCTAGCCCATTGATGACGTAAGTGTTACCATTAAATTGGTATCTCCAACATTCCAAGGACGTAAATTTTATTATTGATTA
Organism: Pectinophora gossypiella; assembly: GCF_024362695.1. NCBI lineage: Eukaryota > Metazoa > Arthropoda > Insecta > Lepidoptera > Gelechiidae > Pectinophora > Pectinophora gossypiella. The sequence continues at coordinate 1,559,581 of NC_065422.1, forward strand.
AGCGAATTACTGACTAATGTAAATTTAATTACTATTATTTGTCACATATATAAAAAACACTGTAAGTACGTAAAACTTTTACTGACTGAACATTGGACGTGGGTAATTTATTTTTTACGAAATGGCAACGCATGGTCGGATGACGTCAGCTGGGCTAACCTTGAAATGCTAGCTGTCAGTGAGCATACCTGGTCTTCTTATACCATGACACGAAATGAAATGAAATGAAATGAAATGAAATTTATTGTCATAAATGTGGTAAGTATATCGATGTAAGTAAAGCTTATAGCGCTCAGCACATTTAGTCATGTTGTGACATACAATAATAACTACTAAAAATATTACAAAAACACTTATCTATATAAAAAAAAGAAAGAACAGGAAAAAAAAAAAAAAACCTATTTATAAACTGAAAAACTCACTTATGCTATAAAACTGCTTCCCCTTTAACCACTTTTTGAGTTGGGATCTAAACTTTAGATGGGGTAGCTCTTTAATATAGGACGGAATGGCGTTATATGTTCTCACACACATAGAATGACAATTTTTATAATAAACTGTAGTTCTAGGAGTAAACTCCTGTCTTAGTTTATTTGGATTTCTAAGATTTAGCCCATGGATCTCCCCTGATGTCTTAAACAAATCTTTGTGTGTGTGTGCAAAGAGAGCCAGTTCATATATGTACATTGAAGGAAGCGTCAGGATTCCTAATTTAGCAAAGAGAGGCCGACAGGGTTCATCTGGTGCTACACCACACATGGCTCTAATACATTTCTTTTGTTCTACAAACGCTTTACAAGAATCAGTACTGTTCCCCCAAATTAATAGTCCGTATTTTAGTGTAGAGTTTACATATCCGTAGTATGCAGTGAGCAAAGTTTCAGTTGAAGCTACTTTACGAAGTTTACTTAAGACATATCTATAGCTGTTTACTTTACTACACACCTTATCTATATGAGCTTTCCAGTTACAATATTGATCAATGGTTAATCCTAAAAATTGTGTTTTGTTACATTCTTGTATATTCTGTCCATTATAAGTTATATTTAAGTGTTGTACTGTCTCATTATATTTACAAAATTGAATAAAGTTAGTTTTTGTCATATTACAGGTCAAGTTATTATGTTGTAACCAATTTATTATAGAATTTAAAGTACTATTTACTTCATTTATGTAATCACTAACGCTATTCTTTTTACTGGAAGTTATGGCGACTGAAATGTCATCAGCAAACAATGTACATTCGTTCTTAGTGATATCGGGGAGGTCATTGATAAAAAGTAAGAACGTAAAGATTCGCCTCGGACCCTTTTTTTACAGAAATTGGGAGTTTGGGACTCCTTTTATTATACAATGTCATTGGCTGGTATTTCAAATATGAGGCGTAATGGTTGTACGTACCATTCACTAAGTTTCACCCGAGGCAGACCAAAAGGAGGGTATTGTGTCCCTCGTCCTTTACAAGTTGATTCTATGACGATTCCTAACTGTCAAGAATTATTATTGAAATAGTTAGTAAATAACTAAATACTTACCTTCCGGGATATTGTTCAATAACGACAAAGGATTAAGTTATGCATAAATACCTATTCTCTTCTTCTTATCGTGTCGATGGCAAACTGAATAGTATCGGCCCAAAACTTGGCAACAAGTATGATGCTATCTGCAGCGCTCGTCAGATCCTCCTGCGTGCAGGTGTTCGGGCACGCAGGACACGATGTAAGATGTTTCATCGTTTGGGGAACAGTGCCGCACTTGCACTTTAAGTCCGAACCATCCGAGAAACCCCACCTGAACAAATTGTCCTGACTTCGGCCGACCTAAATCCGAAGTCTATTTATAGTAGTTGAGGATTCGATGTCAAAACACCGTGAAAATATCATGAGGAAACCCACATTTCCGAGAAATGCATTTTCGGAGGTATGTGACCTGGCTTAGGCTGGTTTTCCCGTCGCGGGTTGGAAGGTCATCAGACAGGCAATCACTCCTGTAAAAAAAAGTTTTTAAGTATCTAGTAATTATTATTATCTCATCGAAAGAATAATCTAAGTAAGTAACCACATAAGAGCCATATGCGGAAAAACTACAATAAGTCAGGTAAAAAAAAAACAAGTATTTCTGGATTTACCCGAGGGCATTTACCAAATCTAGGGCGAACAAGTCAATTCACGGAAGAGCATCATGCCGGCCTTTGACAATATTGCTATTTGAATTTTTTGTTTTGTCTTCTCATTTGCAAATGTCATCATCATCATTATCAGCCGTACGACGCCCACTGCTGGGTATAGGCCTCCCCCAAGGATCTCCACGACGATCGGTCCTGCGCTGCCCGCATCCAGCGGCTTCCCGCGACCTTCACCAGATCGTCGGTCCACCTTGTAGCGGGCCTACTCACTGAGCGTCGTCCAAATGTCAAATAGTAAAATTGCTTTTTAACAAAATAACATGGTTTGCTTACTTACAACAATACTTTAAGATGATATTCTCAATGTGGCCTCTGAACGCGTTCTATGTTATTTATTCGCTCCTAATTCAGCATAGAAGCAAAATTAAATTAAACTTTTCGAAAAGCTAGCCCTAGAGTGGTAAGCATTCCATTTAAAATGTCTGCACGTAGTATGTGTGAGCTGTCAGTAAGGTCGGAGCAAAATGAATAAAACAGTTTTGCTATCGGTCCCTGGACAATACTGTGCATCGTCCGTGCGCGTAGCAAACACCACTTTATTGTTTCACTGAGACACACGGCTCAGTGGGATGGCAAACGTCATACTTTGCACATAATCCGGCGTACCAGCATACTGTTCACACGGCAATTAAATAAAGAAATAAATAAATATAAATAATAAATAAATAATAAATAAATAATAAATAAATAATAAATAAATAATAAATAAATAATAAATAAATAATAAATAAATAATAAATAAATAATAAATAAATAATAAATAAATAATAAATAAATAATAAATAAATAATAAATAAATAATAAATAAATAATAAATAAATAATAAATAAATAATAAATAAATAATAAATAAATAATAAATAAATAATAAATAAATAATAAATAAATAATAAATAAATAATAAATAAATAATTCATCCTTTTTATTGGTTGGCTCGGTTGCCGTACCCGCGGATTTCTCCAGCCGTGTTGTAGCTGACAATCAACATTTTGTTCGTAAGGCGCCCCATACACCTACAATAATATTGCACAATATTATTGAACGTTAAGGGATAATATTGAAACATTGCACAATGATTGAACAAAAGATTGCACGAGGTTGATTTTTATTGGGCAATATTTTTTTCCTGCACTGTGTAGGGTTCATCATCATCATCATCAGCTGTACGACGCCCACTGCTGGGCATAGGCCTCCCCCAAGGATCTCCACGACGATCGGTCCCGCGCTGCCCGCATCCAACGGCTTCCCGCGACCTTCACCAGATCGTCGGTCCACCTTGTAGCGGGCCTACCCACTGAGCGTCGTCCGACACGTGGTCACCATTCCAGAACCCTTCCGCCCCAGCGGCCATCGGTTCTTCTCGCTGTGTAGAGTTAACATTGCGCAATATTTTTCATTTTAGTTTTCGGAGCGATCGCGATCGGTCTGTCACGGTATTATATTTTATTTCTTCATTTAAGGCTAAGTCGTTTAAAAGCCTTTCATGAGTGTAAACTGGCCTTCTTTTAAACCATTCTTTAATCCATATACGTTTTTTTTTCTATTCAACAAAATTACCAGCGCGGCTGCCGCCAAAACTTCGTCGTTAGACATGTTGCTGGCACGAAAATATTGTTCAGACTGGTTTTACAATTTTATTGAGAGAATTTATTGAACGTTTGGAATCAAAGGGGTTATTCAATATTATTGCACAATTAAAGAATTGTACAATATTATTTTTAGCGGAGCTCGGTGGCGCAGCGGTTAACGCGCTCGGTCTGCGATTGTTGAAGTAAAGCAACTTTCGCAAAGGCCGGTCATAGGATGGGTGACCACAAAAAAAAAGTTTTCATCTCGAGCTCCTCCGTGCTTCGGAAGGCACGTTAAGCCGTTGGTCCCGGGTGCATTAGCAGTCGTTAATAACCATCAATCCGCACTGGGCCCGCGTGATGGTTTAAGGCCCGATCTCCCTATCCATCCATAGGGAAGGCCCGTGCCCCAGCAGTGGGGACGTTAATGGGCTGATGACAATATTATTGTAGGTGTATGGGGCGCCTAAGAGCAAAAACTTGCGGTGAGCTATGACCGATTTGCGCTGCTGCAGCACACATACATACCTGGCGTGCTTAATACAGAGCTTCGTCTCTGTTGATTGGTTGTCTGTATCTAATCTTTTTCTTTTTGTATGCATGTGTGTCTGTAGACCAAATAAATGTTTACCCATTCATTATTTATTATATTATATTATTATTTTCCGACAGGAAAATCCACTTGATATCAACTCAGAATCACGGTCTGAATCATCCCTGTCAGTATTCGTTACGTTACCCCGTATACCTTTTATGGAATTCCAAACGGGGGAAATAGAATAGAATAGAATAGAAAAAGTTTATTATAAAAGGACGCCACACACAAAAAAAAGACAACAACATCATTATCAAATTTCCACTAAAACAATTACAAAAAAGCAAGACGGTTGTTTGTCGAAATGACCATAAGGTGGTGGTGGACGTCCTGAGATAAAAGGGCCTCACTCAGCACAAGTCGCGGCGTGAACCACGACGCTGATATTATGTGGACCCTGTTGGATGACGCACGAACATCGTATTTCATAAACATGTGTTAATGGTGTATATATTCAAATTCAATTCCAAAATATACATTATAATATATACCAAATTATATTAATAGAATTAATAGAATTAGAGTGTACATAGACAAATATTATCGAAAGATGTATACGTAAATACTTAAGGTTAGAATAAAAAAAAAAAAAAGAAAGTTATTAATATAGGTAAAACTAGTAAACAAATGTAATAATATAAACAAATACGAATTCCATGAATGTGTATTGTGTAGTCTGTCTGTGTTAGTACCTATATGTATATTGCGCGCGCCGCACCCCGATTCTAGCTCGGTCGGTAAAGTAGTTTGGTTACTACTAGTACTTACAAACAAAATATTTTTTTTCATTCGACCGCCGCGCCGCCGAACGGGCACGACGTGTTCCTAAAGTAAAGCGAAATTATATATTTGTAATAGAATTGCGTATATTAATTAAAAAGAAAAAAATAAAGTGAATCAAATAAAGCAAATATTATACATTAACCAAATTAGAAACAATAAATTACGTCCAATACACTCAACAACATCCATAGTAAATAATAGAAACGTGCAGTCGTTTGAAAACCCCAATAAACAATCCATGAGGTAAGCCAAAACAAAATAAGTCTAGTGTTTTATGCTTAAAGTACCTACCCATACTATCCACTTATATTGAATAAGCATGTACTTGTTATTTTTGATTGACGGATAATATAAAGCCTGTGTACAATATTGCGATTACTTTTCAGACCATGCAAACATTACCCGAAGGAAAATAATAATAATCATGACAAAGGTTGTGTCGCCGCATCCAGCCCGCTAGGAGGACTCCGCCACGTTGACGTGTAGAAACCAATTAGGTAAAATATTAATTAGCTTAATAGTTGCATATCTAGGAGATAGCATTTGTACTTTGATTTAAAGCTGTAAATTGTTTTCAGACTACGAAACGGCGGCGGCAAATCGTTCCAGCACTTGGATGCGGCGAACCTGAAACTGCCACGGAAAGCGGTGGTGCGGTGACGAGGCACCGCGAGTGAGTAGTACGACGCACGGGTCCTGGCAGCAGTCACGTCGCGGGACCAAACCAGTTTGTCCGCAAGATATGGCGGTAATTTAAAATTAACTATTCCGAACATCAACGTTGCAAAATGAAACTGTCTGCGATATTTCATTTTTAGGATTCTAGCCTTGTTTATGTAAGGTGTTACGTGTGTGCGGGGAGGAATTTTGAAGCAGAATCTAGCGCAAGCATTCTGTACTCTCTGAACCAGTTTTTGTGAGCGCGCCAGAAGCCGAGGCCCATACACAGCGTCCATATAATTAAACTTAGAGAGAATTAAAGAGTCGCATAGTTTGATTCGAATGGGAGTACTTAAATATTCTCGAATTTGGTACATTACTTTCAGTCTGTAAAAACAGTTGCTAGCAGTATTCGTAATGTGCTTTTCAAAAAGTAACTCTTCGTCCATTAGTAACCCTAGGTTTCGCGATTCAGACACTCGCTGTACCACTTCGCCCCGAATACTAACGTTCAACCCTTGACGCGTAATACCGTCTATCTGTTGTTTAGTTCCAAGAATCATATACTTCGTTTTACTTGCGTTAAGTACTAGGGTGTTCGCTTCTGCCCATGCTGCAACACGTTCTAAGTCTTCTTCTAGTCTAATTTCCGCCAGACGAGTATCACAAGGTTTACATGAAGTGTAAACCTGTATATCGTCGGCGTAAACGTGGAATTTACAGTTCTTTATTTGTTTCACCACATCGGCGCTATAAATAATGAACATAAGAGGACCCAGTATTGATCCTTGCGGAACTCCCCTTTTGACGGTTTTAGAGTCCGACCTGACAGATGAACCGTCCTCGTTGCACAATTCGACAATTTGGGCTCTGTTTTCAAAATAGCTACTAAACCACTTTATACTGTCTATGCTAAATCCGTAATAGTGTAGCTTCGACAATAGCATTGGAATATTTATACAGTCGAAAGCCCTGGAGAAGTCCAGCAGAGTCAGCAAAGTCCCCTCACCATTGTCACGCGCAGCCAGTATATCATCTACAACATGTAGCAAGGCAGTCGTGGTGCTATATCCCTTCCTGAACCCCGACTGTACGTACGGTAGTATGTTATTCTTTTCCAGAAATTTTGTAAGCTGCGAGGCAACTACTTTTTCTAATATTTTGGACATACATGGTAGGATACTGATTGGACGAAGATCTTTCAATTCTGTGGCATTTGAAGATTTTGGTATCGGTTTTACCAATGCCTTCTGCCATAATGTAGGATACGTATTTGTTACTATTGAGCAATTAATTATATTGGTAATCACAGTCAACGTATCAGGCAGGGTAAGCAGTAGCATATCCAGCGAAATACCATCCATCCCAACAGCATTCGTTTTGATATTACGGACGACTTTCATAATATCACTTTCTGTGACCTGGCTTAAAGTAAATGTGTCGGATACACATTGATGACATTCAAAATAAGTCAATTGGGATATTTTTACATTATCGCTACCGGGTACATTTAGAAAATAGTTATTTATTTCGTTTGGGTCCTTGAAAATATTTGCTGGCAATTCGGGCCTACTTTTAATTCTCACATTTTTTTTAATATGTTTCCAAAGCGTACGCGAGTCATTTTCAGTGGAGTTAATATAATGTTCGAAGTATGCCTGCTTTTCCCTATACAATGCCTCACTCACTAGCTTTTTTAAATCTTTATAGTATTTTTTATGGTTTTCCTGCTTAGTAAGTCGAGCCCTGGTATGTGCCTCGTCCCGCTTCTTCATCATAAGTTTTATGTTATACGTTATCCACGGGTACTGTTCGCACTTTACTGATACGGTTTTGACGGGAGCATGGATATCGAACAAGTATGAAATCATTTCACTGTAGATGGTGACCATGTCATTTACATTTGTTAAAGAACTAACGTTGGTCCAATATAACGATGACAGATCTTTATTGAACATATTCAGATCGATGTCCCGTAATGACCTTCGCGTGATTCGACATGGCGCGGGTTTACATTTGGGGATATTTATTAAACATGTAAGGAATGCATGTCTTCCTAGTTCAGGGACATAATCGACATCAACAGAGCTCCCCTTTACATCTGTACAGACCAAATCGATGAGAGTCTCGCTGTGGCCAGTGAAGTGTGTTGGCTCAATAACAAGTTGATTTAAATTGTAACAGCTGAGGAAAGTATTTAATTTCTTGACGGAGCCGTCTCGATCAGCGACGTCCAACATATCGACATTGAAGTCCCCAAGCAGTACTGTATGATCACTCCACGAAAATGTAGACACAGACTCGGACAGCGCCCCCAAAATCAAGTCTACTGTTACCCATTGTGGGCGGTATGCGGTGCCTATAACGACTTTTTTGCCGTTAACTGTAATAGCGAGCCACATCTGCTCGACACAACCAGACGGCGGGTGAGGCAGCACGCGGGCGGAGATGCCGCGGCGTATGTAGAAGCCAACGCCGCCACCGCGCTTGCGTTTGCCCGGCGGCCGCGGCTCGTGCCGCAGCCGGTAGCCCGGCACGGCGGGGGCGCACCCCTCCCGGCCTTCCTTCAGCCACGTCTCGTTAATAGCCATTATGTCTACGTCGTGTCGGTCCATAGCCACTAGAAATTCGTCATGTCCCGTACCCAAAGAGCCAGCATTAAACAAACCAACTTTTAATTTGCGTGTTACAATCATTTTAAACACATTAAACCGGTGGTATACCCATATTCATCAATAATAATGAGGAGTGTGATTAGAGTTGATCGTGTTAATATATTTGTAGCGTAGTTTAAATGTGGTGTTGCTGTGTTGTTTCTTGTCTGGGTATGAACATGTATGTAATAAATGTATAATGATATTATTTGTATATAGTATAAATTAAGTGATATTAGGCATATACGATATAATAGCAAAGGACAAATATAAAGAATAATTTTCCATTCAATCCGCTCGGATATCCCCACCTGACCAAATGAGTCATAACGACTTTGTAAAGATACAATAAACACACAAATAGACAGTAAACAATGAACACCAGTAAACGACAGCAAAATACATTCAGTACAACCGGAAAATATCGTTACTTCATAACAACGGCTTCTTCCTTGCTGTAGCCGGGACCAAAAACCGACAGAATGTCGGCTTCCGATCGGATTCGGTGTCCAGCGGATCCAGATGCTCGACGACAATATATTTTCCCGTCTCTTGACCAAACAAACCGCCAGTCCAACCGGTTTGCTGCTTCGCGAGCCCGGTAGAAAAGGTGGCGATTAGTTTTGGTCAATCGTTCGTTGACGTAAAATCGTTGCGGGGCACCCTGCAGGCCGAGCCCCTCGGTGGTGGTAGTGCGGCGCACGCGCGCTGCTCGTAGCAGCGCATCGCGGGGCGCGCGGCGAGCTAGTCGCACGACGATGGCGCGCGGCCGCGGCGCTGCTCCCCGCTCCGCCGCGCGGGTGACTCCCACCCGGGCACAGCTCACCACTTCACGCTCGTCCAACGTCACACCAAGCTTGGCAGCGCAAAGAGTAAACAGGTGGACAGGGTTTTCTCCACCTACCTCTGGAATACCAGATAGCTCCACATCATTTAACAGGAGCTCCTGGTCCCTATCGTTTAGCTCCATTTTTAGTTGGGCGACTGTAGACTCCAGCGCCTTGACCACCCCACCAGCCTCCCCACCCTTCCTCTGCTCCAACTCCATCAGGCGAGTTTCCAGCTTGTCGAGACGCGCATCGCAGGCACCGACCGCCATCCTGAGCTCCTGCATATCCTGTCGGAATGCACGAATCTCGCCACGCGTTTGCCGCATTTCCTCCCGGAACTGCCGAAACTCCAGAGCTAGCTCGGACTCCCGGAACTCTGTGATGGTAGTGTCCAATGTAGGTCCTGCCTGTGGGCTCTCCTCACACGACTGGTGAAGCGGTGGTGACACGACAGGGGCTCTTACAGGGGTGCTATCCTGGTTTGCCCTCGGGACTTTGGATGTGCACTCAGGACACTTCCAAGTCCGGCCCGCAACCGCGCCAGCAGGCAAGCCGACACACGCGCGGTGGTACAGCTTTGTGCAGCATGCGCAATTAACGCTATCTACACTAGCCAGAAACTTCCCGCACGCACCGCACTTGGACTTTGACCCAACCATATTTATAGTCTAGTAGTGACAATGTTCGCCAATAGATGCCTGTTTGTTTATGTTTATACTTTGTTTTGACGGTACTTTTTGTATTAAGTTTATGATTACGACCGTGAATAAATAAATGTTATTGATAGTGAATATTTATTGTGGTTTTTCTGGTGTATACACTGCACTGAACACTGTGTCCACAATTAAGGGTGATTATGAACTTGGTAAGTTTATGTTTATTATGATTTGATAGCACAATACACGGTTTTTATATTTCTTTTTGATACAGCAACGGGTACGTGAACACGGTAACACGACGTTCGTGACGTCACCTCATATTAGTCATATTAGTCATAAATTGCTACACATTCTGTCCGTCTGTATGTCCCCACCAAATCCCGCACGGAGTGGTTCATTATTGTTTAATTCCGTCCACCGAATGTGACATGGCGCGGCGGAGAGAAAATGACACGCTAAGTGGCACAAATCACGGTCATGGACATTACATTGAAACCTGTTGCGTTTTGCAGAGCAATGGTATTTATGGATTTCTTTTTCGTTTTTTTTTTTCCTTTTCTATGCTGGAAAGAAGCAAAAAAGTAAAAAACAAAAGAAAGATAATTCTTTCCTTACGTAGTATTATTCCTAATTCTATGCCGAGACGTCATTTTTCATCCGACTGGAAAATAATTATATTACAGTGAAATAAATTACAATTTATAATATAAGGTGTGAACGACATTAATTTGTAAGATTGCCAGCAGTTCATGTTGATCACCACCATTATCCCGTTTTTCACAGGGTCCGCTTACCTAACCTGAAGATTTGACGGGTCCGGTTTTTTACAGAAGCAACTGCCTGTCTGATCTTCCTACCCGCGAAGGGAAAACCAACCCAATACAAGTTAGGTTAGAGAAACTGCATTTCTCGGGAATGTGGGTTTCCTCACGATGTTTTCCTTCACAGCTGAGCACGTGATAATCATTTATGATCCAAACATAAATTGGAAAACAAATTCGACAATCATTGGTTTAGGCCTGTGCTGGATTCGAACCTGCGACCTCAAAGTGAGTGGCAAGCGTTCTATCAACTGGGCTATCACGGTTTCATGTCGATTCATGTTATTTTTACGTCAAGAAAACAACACTGAACTTGTTACCCGTGATATTATTTCTCTCCGCAGCGAACCAGATAACCTATTATTGATTTTCTTCAGTTCTTATTGCGACCTAAATGTGCGAGTATCATGATAATACAAGATTACTTTTCATTTAGAGTTTACAGACAGTGCATTTAGAGAGAAATATTGAGAGTAATTGGGTACTTGACTGGGTCAAAAATAAATTATAAAATCATCATCATCATCAGCCCATTAACGTCCCCACTGCAGGGGCACGGGCCTTCCCTATGGATGGATAGGGAGATCGGGCCTTCAGGCGGGCCCAGTGCGGATTGATGGTTATTAACGACTGCTAATGCAGCCGGGACCAACGGCTTAACGTGCCTTCCGAAGCACGGAGGAGCTCGAGATGAAAACTCTTTTTTGTGGTCACCCATCCTATGACCGGCCTTTGCGAAATTTGCTTAACTTCAACAATCGCAGAATGAACGCGTTCACCGCTTGCGCCACCGAGCTCCTCAAGTTAAATTATAAAATGCTCATCTACAAATAGAAGCCAAACTAAGATGATCATAAATCAATCTCATTTTATTTCTCGACTTATTTTCGAACTTTATTCATGAATTAAGTAACAATGAGTACGACGTTTGACCGCTTTTATTGATGACGTCACAGTACAGTATTTCCAAACAATCTCCAAAAAAAATTTTCCTTTTGACATTTCATAAAAAGTATCTTATTTGACTAGATTGTTAAGTAGCCTATTAAGGACAGAAGAGACGATTGGACACTTAATTAAAATAAATTATCTTTGATAATATTATACAATGAGGCTCAGAGGTTTACGTTCAAAATGAAAAAATAGATAGAGAGGTTCATTGGCTACCAGAAACACCCCTATGTATGTTCAGCGATTATTTACGGTTTAGGAGATATAACCATTTTCACTCCGGCCAGTCCCTCCGGCAAGCCTCCAAGAGGAAGGGGAGGCCTTTGCCCAGCAGTAGCAAGTAAGTCAGTAAGCTAGATTAGATTAGGAGATATGACCCATTTTGTACCTTTTTTGAGATTGTCTGCCTTTCTTCAGAAATAATTATTTTGTTGCTATTTCTTTCTTAATAATTATTTTATTCTACTTCGAACCTAATCCTAAGAAAGTGGACCACTAGCGGAAAAAATTAAAATGGCCAAAAATCAAAGTTATTGGAAGTCAAAGTGAGAATTTGGTCAAAATTGTGACAGTTGCTAAAAGTTCGCCGAAGAATATTAAATACATTTAATGATGCTGAGTGAGGTTTATCTTTTTTTTGACGGGGCTCATAGTAGATTTGCCGCAAATGGCATTTACTACCTACTTGGACGGAAAGGTTTATCACTATAAGTACCTACGTTCAAAATTAAAAACAAATATTGCGAGTTTTCCCAAGTTCTCGTGTGATAGTTGTTTTGTTTCTATTTTCACATGTTGATATTTCTTTACTGGACGGCGAGCAATGAAAAAACATGGGATGCGTTAAGCAACCTAACCTAACGTAAGACGAGAGGAATGGAAAAATCAAGAGGAGGCCTTTGCCCAACAGAGGGATTGAATGAGTTATCTAGCTCGTAAGACTTTTGTAAAAAAATAAAATAGTTATTATATCACATAACTTGCATTTTTCTTATGCTACGGTTTCCACGAAAACGAAAAGCACTTTAGCCAGGCCTTCTGTCCAACTCAATCTATATCTCATATCTTTGTTTGTCTTTAAAAAAATGCCGATATAGGCCCACAATATACAGGGTGTATCCCATTTTCATCAACGACGTATCCGCTTGCTCTGCGAGCGTAAGGTAATCTAGTCAAAGAGCACAATGTTCCGATCCGGTAACACAACAGAGCACGGAACGCCACGCCCGGACGATACTAGATATGACGTCACAAAATTTACACAGACTTGACTTTTATATTTTGTTGTGGGTTTGGCGTTGAAGCACAAAAATAAGAAAAGCAGGTACAGAATAAGAGGTATTGTTTTAATTTTGACACACGACATGAAAGAGGTAAAAACCTCTACAAGTTACAATTATAAAAGAAATGAAAACAAAAATACCTTTGATCTCGTAGATTACTTAAATTCTCACAAAAAACATTATACCTACCTAGCTGCTACTCGAAAATTGCAATGGACGAACTGTTTTGTTAACTCGATAGTACAATTGTATTATAGATTGTCTCTAACAAACCTGTCCGACCGTGGTGACAGGGGTCTGTGGGTGGCGCAATAATAATGAAATAGTACTTATTGACTTCTCTCGTGTAGATCCGACCTCATCAACCCTGGTGTCAAGGTTTCTTTCTATTTAGCTGCCATGGTTCAAATAACTACTTATAAACTAAAACTAACTAAATAGAAAAAAAACCTTGACACATATGCATACACTAGTCGGGACCAAGTGCTTTACGTGCATTCTTCAAACATCTTACTTTCGGATGATCATCAATTGAGTAACAGTACACTATTTAAGATGTAATGATGGTGTGAAAAAGTAACATAAAGTTATTTTCGTATTTATAACATTAGTGTGGATGGGTTTTTGTCAGTTCGCCTCTAGTTGCCGCTGGACGTATTTATTTTCATTGCTCTGTGGACCGGACATTCCGCTCTTGTGAACTATCACGAGCTCTTCTAAACAACGTTGGCGTTTGTGTCACAGGCAGAGGTTAAAGTGGGGATGCTAGAGGTAAAAATCTGATCTCAATTTTTCTGAAAAAGGGAAAATTGGAATTCGTTTGAGGGTTGTTAGCTGGTGTTGGAATACAACCTTTACTGCAACCTGAACTGGTATGGAAACATAAAATTAAAAGTACTCAATTATGACAAAGAGTTAAAAATTCTAAACCCTATAAAAAGCAAAAATTACTTATGCCACATATCTTGCAAGCAAACTGAGCGTGTAACATTCCTATAACACTTAACAAACGAGCTGATGACCTTGAAGACCTGTTATTTATTTTATGTTATTTATGTTATATTACCTACTGAATAAAGATATTTTTGAATTTGAATTTGCATGTTCACTCACTGATTTGAGATCTTTTCGGTGTATCATTCTCCATGCTACTTTTTTTGGGAAAACTAGAAGTTCAGTACTTATCCATGAAACTAGAAAGTGTTTTCCTTTGTATAGAAGGCAACTTTGTAAAGCGCCATTTTTTTTTTGGGGACGTAGCCTGGTTAGTACCTCATTGACATTTTAAGGACGTTGTTTACTGACTTTCTTTTTATGCATTTTTAGATAAATTGCTTCAGTGTGACCTTTTTAGACCTCAGGTCCAGCCACGTAAAAAACCGAACTTGAATTCCTAATTCAATTTCAATTACTGTTATCGACATTTGTTCACCGCGTGGTAAAGGTGAAATGGGCGAGTTTTTGTAACTAAATACTAATTACTTAAATAAATGTCATTCTATAAGTGTCCACAGTGGAGCAGCTGGGTGGAGTACAATCATGAGCAATATAATGTACCCACTTTAGGTCCTAAAGTTTAGGACTCTGTCGCAATAACATATTTGACATTTAGTGAGACTTACAGTTCAATTTGTCAAAAAAGTTAATGTGACATGGTACCGAAGTGTATACATATTAATGCTCGTGACCGTACTTTCAAGTAAATTGAGGGGAGGCCTGTGCCCAGTAGTCCTCATCTTATCGTCATTTGCGCATATAAAAGTAAGTGCGCAATGCAAACAAATGTCAAATAGCAATATTGCTTTCTTAGATGAATTGCTTCAATGTGGCCATTTTAAACACCCTAATGTAAGTATCCATAAGATGGACTGAGTACTCACGCCTTACCGAGCTTTCTGTTAGACAAACATGTTAGGTGGTTCTTATATTACATACATATACAGGGTGTTAGTAACATCGTAACGAATACTCAGGGGGATGATTCAGACCATGATTCTGAGTTAATATCAAGTGGAATTTTTCGTCGCAAAATTCATGATTTTTTTTTAGTTTTTTTTTAAATTATTTTCAATTCTATACTTTTGCGAAGGAAAATTCCACTTGATACTAACTCAGAATAATCAGCTGAATCATCCCCCTCAGTATTCGTTACGATGTCACTTACACCCCACACAAGTACATACGGTAGCCATACAAGTAGGTATGGGTGTTAGTGACACCGTAACGAATACTGAAGTGGAATTTTCAGTCTGAATATTCCTGAAAATTTTTGTGTTTTTTTAAATTATTTTCAATTCCATACTTTTGTGACGGAAAATTCCACTTGATATCATCTCAGAATCATGACCTCAATCACCCCTCAAAGTTTTTGTTACGATGTCACTAACATCATGTATAAGATCACGCCTATTTCCCATTAGGGTCGTCAGAAATCACGGAATTCCACTTACTAAGATCCTTTCGCTTCTACAAATCATCTTTCTTTCTTTCTTTTTGGCGACCTCCGTGGTCCAGTGGTTGAACGTTGGGCTCACAATCTGGAGGTCCCGGGTTCGATTCCCGGTGGGGACAAAGATTACTTTGTGGTCCCTAGTTTGGTTAGGACGTTACTGGCTGATCGCCAGATTGTCCGAATGTAAGATGATCCGTGCTTCGGAAGGCACGTCAAGTCGTTGGTCCCGGTTACTGGTTACTGATGTAAGTAAGTAGTCGTTACTTGAGCCATGTCGGGGGCCTTTGGCGGCTCAATAGTAACCCTGACACCAGGGTTGATGAGGTTGGTACTCCACGAAGAAGAAGAAGAAGAATCATCTTTCCATTAATAACTTATTACATAAACAACATTTATTTTTCAATATAAACTTGAGCCACTATAAAAGTACAGTCGGACATATTAGTTGCAGAGGAGTTTAAAACAGTTTACTGTTTCACTATTGGACGGGAGTACAGTGAAGTTGGTAAACTCGCCGACACTATATTAAGTGTTAGAAAACACTAACCGTTTGTCCTAGATAAACTTTAACTTGAAGGAAGATTAAAGAATATAATAGAAAAAAAGGAATTTGTCCAGTACTTACAATAAAAAAATAACCCAACACATAATAAAGGATTACGCTTGTGTCCCCCGGGTAGCAACAACAATTCAATTCAAATTGAAAAATATCTTTATTCAGTAGGTAACATAGTTACACATTGGTGCTAATTCCTGTAAACACCATCTAATTTTATTTTAAGTTATATCTGTCATTTTCTTATCCGCCGAAAAGGAAAGGGACGGGTAATCGACAAGCATAAAATTTAAGAAACACACGTCAATTTTAAGCACAAATCTAAAACAACCGTCTAAAAATTTTACCAATAACCCGTCAGAATTATGTTGACAGCACACGTCAAACGGTTTGCATACCAGCGAGATACCTTTTTGATTCGCCTGGGTTATTCATTCATTTACTCATTCTTCCTAAAATTAAGAGCTGTGAATCTTCGTCCCCTTCCTTTTCGGCGGATAAGAAAATGACAGGTATAACTTAAAGTAAAATTAGGAGGTGTCTGCAGGAATCGGGGCCATTGATTCGTCATTTTTTACATAACGAACGTCTAATCCGCCTAAAACTTCTGCAGCTTCTCACAACCTGTATAGCCGGGGAAAAGAGCTACAAGCAAAACCTCGGCACAGGGCCCTAGACGTTATTTTAAAAATATAAAATGTTATTAATACATTTTAGTAATTTGGCGGCCTAATATCAGTTACCAGTAAGTTAATCCTTATAATAAATATTTACTATCCTTATAATACCCTTGTTTTTGTTTAATTACTGTTACAATACAAAACACTCACTCCTCGCCAGCTATTGTTTCAGTCTCATGTTATAGGGGGGGAAGCCTATTGCCATTAACCGGGCACAAATCCTGGAAACCACGTCATATCAATTCTCTCTCTCTCTATTTAAGAGCTGCGCTCTTGTCGGTGGAGTAACCGCCATTCCTCTCTTCTTCCCGCCAAAACCTTCACCTCCCGATACGACACGACCTGCACCTTCTCTTTTATTTGTTTCATAAATGTTATCCTAGGTCTACTCCTTCCTCTCTTCCCTTCAATTTTTCCTTCTATAATGTTAGTTAGGAGGTTGAGGTTGAGGAGCTCGGTGGCGCAGCGGTAAACGCGTTCGGTCTGCGATTGTTGAAGTTAAACAACTTTCGCAAAGGTCTGTCATAGGATGGGTGACCACAAAAAAAAAGTTTTCATGTCGAGCTCCTCCGTGCTTCGGAAGGCACGTTAAGCCGTTGGTCCCGGCTGCATTAGCAGTCGTTAATAACCACCAATCCGCACTGGGCCCGCGTGGTGGTTTAAGGCCCGATCTCCCTATCCATCCATAGGGAAGGGCCGTGCCCCAGCAGTGGGGACGTTATTGGGCTGATGATGATGATGATGAGTAATTTGGCGGCCTAATATCAGTTACCAGTAAGTTAATCCTTATAATAAATAATTACTATCCTTATAATAGCCTTGTTTTTGTTTAATTACTGTTACAATACAAAACACTCACTCCTCGCCAGCTATTGTTTCAGTCTCATGTTATAGGGGGGGAGCCTATTGCCATTAACCGGGCACAAATGCTGGAGACCACGTGATATCAATTCTCTCTCTCTATTTAAGAGCTGCGCTCTTGTCGGTGGAGTAACCGCCATTCCTCTCTTCTTCCCGCCAAAACCTTCACCTCCCGATACGACACGACCTGCACCTTCTCTTTTATTTGTTTCATAAATGTTATCCTAGGTCTACCCCTTCCTCTCTTCCCTTAAATTTTTCCTTCTATAATGTTTGTTATAAATGAATCGTGTCGTATCAGGTAGCCAATCATATTTCGTCTCCGGTTCTCTATAGTCTTCAATATGGTTCTCAATTATACCTGGTGATATCAATTATACCTGTGAAAATGGGATAAATACTAAGTACCTACTTCAATCATGCCAGTCGCGCGGCCGCTACTGTCGCTCTCGCATCGGACTTTGCAGCCATTTTAAAAGCTGCCACAGAAACACTGTTTGAATCATCTGATAAAGATGTAAAGGCCTGAGATGATGATGACTTCAATCATTATCACAATGGTTTTACTTTACTCCCGCTCCTTAAGATCATTATCTTAATCTGTTGTCATTATCTGTTGTCTATGTTAAAGAGGTTTTGTTATAGTTTACCCCTCCCCCCCCTTTTTTTACCGACTTCAAAAAAGGAGGAGGTTCTCAATTCGACCGTATATTTTTTTTTTGTTTGTTCGGATATAACTTCGTCGTTTATGAACCGATAAAAATGTTCACAGGTAAACGGAAATCTTGATTGCGAAACTAGAGTAAGACGAATAAACGATTAAGTAGGTAAATATTTAGAAACAGTACTTTGATCGGACTGACTTCCCACCATAAGGGCTCATTTTTACCATTTTGATACGAAACCCTAGTAAGTACTTATGTTTGTTGTTAGAATTAAATAGTAACTTTGAAAATACATCGCGTATTAAAAACATTTCAGTACAGAATTACTTCTGTGAATATTATGAAAACACATTGGCTGTAAGAAAAATAAAATAAAAATGGACGAATAATCCTTATGTGGTCGTGTTGAAGACTATTGTTAGTGTAGTTAGAGCTTTGTTCCTAGTGTTCAGAGTCGTGATACGCTTGCATTTGAATATAACTGGTTACTACTATTGTTTTTACTAATTATGTCACTATATTCAAATTCAAAAATATCTTTATTCAGTAGGTAGGTGGGTTGCTTCTATGCTGTTCTGGGAGCAAACAAAAAACATAGAACACGTTCAGCTGCTTGTCTTCCCGGGCATGTCGTAAAAACCGACAGAGGGATTGCGTCCTCTAACATGATGGACTAATGTTATGGGCGATAGGCTGATCCCTTATCACCATAAGGTTCATCATATCCATCTTAGGACTTCGTATCAACAGTGGCTGCAAGTTGTCTTTGATTACTTGTGGCTCTGCCCACCCCATTTGGGATTACGGGCGTGAGTTTATGTATGTGTGTATGTAGTAGGTAACATAGACTTTGAATCGTCAATTTTTACTTGATGAATTCATATTCATATCAGAATCAGAATCATTTATTCAACGTAATTATCATGGATAAACTTGTTGAAGGTCAATGTATCGTTTTTGAATTTACGTCATTTCGAATGTTATTGCTGAGGAGAAGAAATGACAAGAAACTGCAACAGCAACACATCTTTTAAATCAATGAGGGTACATTACAAGTTAATTAATAACTAGAGGAACACATTCAATACCAGACATTTTTATCATTTAGGTAATCATTAATCTTATAATAAGCTTTTTTACATAAAGTAAGCTTCACGTGAGCTTTAAATTTATTCTCTGACTATTAATATTCATATTCATATATTGCATGTCACAAACATAAATTAAGGTGGAACATAGTAAGAAGGTACATGTGTCGCCCTGCAAGGGCACGGCAATATAAAAGAGGCGACACTAGGTGCCTTATCATAACAATATTATAACATCTAACTAAATACTATAATTAAGTAATTAGGTACAAAATTATATAATACAGTTGTTTAGTGTGTGTACCACGCCACACGTGTAAAACTTAATAACAAGATTAGAAAAAAAAACAACTTAAGAAAAAAGAGATATCGAAGCATTTAAGTATTTAGTTTATCTGCAAAAAAATCTTGAATGCTATAATAACATTTGCCTACAAGGAACTTTTTTAAATTACTGTGAAAGAGTGTAGGTTTGTCTATACTCCTAATATGGTTAGGGATATGATTATATATCTTGATGACCATGTGGTGGGGGCTGGAGGACACTAATTTTAATTTGGTGAACGGTGTTTGGTGGGATTGTGTCCTCTAACATGATGGACTAATGTTATGGGCGATAGGCTGATCCCTTATCACCATAAGGTCCATCATATCCAGCTTACGACATCGTATCAACAGTGGCTGCAAGTTGTCTTTGATTACTTGTGGCTCTGCCCACCCTATTAGGGATTACGGGCGTGAGTTTATGTATGTATGTGAACGGTGTTAATAACTTATTTAGGTTAATTGCTTTGATGTGGCCTTTTTAACCCCCCTGGTCTTCCTCTCTGTCACTTTTTTGACATGATTTAATGTAGATTGCCAACTACTTGCCCAAAAAGGGTGGGATTTGAACCCGCAACTCTTGAAGCCGGGACAAGCGTTCATATATCGAATTCTGTTTATCAATAAAACAATGTAACTTGGAAATATGGATTTCACTATTGAAAAAATATTAATTTAAGATCGGACATCGTCCGGCCGCACGCAAGACATTGTCAAGAAGGGAGAAAAGACAAATGGCAATGTTGCCATATTACTAAAAAAATAAATAAAAAGAAATAAAAAAAAAAAATAAAAATATTTTATTATCGAACAACTAGATCCATTTGATTAGTAAAAAAACTTAAGAACTATGTCACCATTACTAAAGTTGCCATTTTAAAAGTATAAAAATAAAAAGTTGTTATACACTTTCAATATTTATGTTCATGTATTGAACAAATTCCAATCGAGAACGCGTAGTAACTTGGGCTGGGTTAAACCAAATGATGCTATAACAATAAAACTTGACTCCATTCTAGTACCGACAATGGGACACCGCGGTTTTATATCGCGTTCGGATTAATGTTGCCACTTTCTTGTTTTATTTTAGTTAATAGAGATTTATTCGAGGTCTGCCTACGTATAATATTACCAGTGAACATTTCTAGGGTTGTCACACAAAGGCGCGAACTGAAAGGTGCAACAGAGCGGTATTTTTTGTATTATTTGACATACTTACATAACATAACATAACAATCCACTTGATATCAACTCAGAATCATGGTCTGAATCATCCCCCTCAGTATTCCTTACGATGTCACTAACACCCTGTATTATAAAGCGGGACAGTGCAGCATGGGAATACTTGTACATATATAAAAATAAAATACAAAGATACACTTACGAGTATATAAACTACATAATACATTATACGTATACTAAAACATTCGAATCCGTGCTTCGGAAGGCACGTTAAGCCGTTGGTCCCAGTTACTACTTACTGGTGTAAATATGTGGTCCTTAGGCTCTAGACAGACGGACCGCATTTTAACTGCAATCCAACCGCAAATTGCAGTTCAGGTGCAGTTTGAATGTAGTTGACATAACTGCAATAGAACCGCAATCGGGCTGCCCGTTTGGTTTGCAGTTCTATTGCAGTCGTGTCAACTGCATTCAAACTGCATCGAAACTGCAATTTGGCAGTCGGATTGCAGTTGAAATGCAGTCGGTCTGTCTAAAGCCTAACATGAGCCATTTCAGGGGTCTTTGGCGGCTCAATAATAACCCTGACACCAGGGCTGATGAGGTTGGTATTCCACCTCACAACTCACACGATAAGGAGAAGATGACATGATGACGGGGCAAAATATGCGGGGTACATTTATTTTCTGATACGAGTATTATTGGAATAACGAGACAGCTCCTGATGTCAATTTTATATGTCGTAACAGTGGGGGGTCGGTCGGTGTCGTAACATCATCATCAGAATGGAGGGTGGGCGTTAGAAGACAATAATGGCCGTCATCAGTATCACAATCATTTTATTTACTTCCACATAGTTTTTGTATCACGATTAAATAAAGTCACAGCATAAGGTACACACTCACGGCAACGTCACGGTATTCGTAACGGTTACACAGTCTCTCGTTATCTAGCGCGCATAAGGACGTTAGCGCGAAGGGGCTACTCGCCCTCTACTTGCCCTCCACCACCCATGGTTCCTATATTCGGACCGAATCATCGGGACATGTGCTCTTTTCCGATCACACTTTCTTGATGTCCCTACAAGTTATAGGTGAGCGACTATAGCACTCCTCGTAATTCGACATTCGACACGTCCGCTCATGACGATGGTTCGCGGTAGACTGCCCGACTAGAACGGCAGTACACGTCCGCTCGACACGACGACTGTGTAGTGACTCCCTCGACTTCACGCAGCTCTGGCCGTACGCCACCTTTCGTCGGAGCGTTGCAACTTCATAACGGAAGTGATGTAACTTCATTTTATTTTCCGATTTGATCAATTTCTCTTCTTAATTCATAACTAACGCCGACATATATTAGTTTGACGATTCTAAAAATAGTACCTTACTTACGATAAGTGGAAGATAGAAAAACGTTCAACTATACATCCATACTAATGTCACACCCCAGGATCACGACCGGCGCGTTCGTGGACGAGTCATTCCCCGCGGCGCCGCGCTCGCTGTACTACGGGGGGTGCGCAGAGCTGGGCGCGGCGGCGCGCTGGCTGCGGCTGCACCAGATCCACGTGGACGCCGACCACAGGCTGCCCTGCCTCGTGTTCCGGGATCCGCGCCCCTCCCACATATCGCAAGGTCATCATCATCATCACCCCATTAACGTCCCCACTGCTGGGGCACGGGCCTTCCCTATGGATGGATAGGGAGATCGGGCCTTAAACCATCACGCGGGCCCAGTGCGGATTGATGGTTATTAACGACTGCTAATGCAGCCGGGACCAACGGCTTAACGTGCCTTCCGAAGCACGGAGGAGCTCGAGATGAAAACTTTTTTTTTGTGGTCACCCATCCTATGACCGGCCTTTGCGAAAGGTGCTTTACTTCAACAATCGCAGACCGAGCGCGTTAACCGCTGCGACACCGAGCTCCTCGAGCTATATCGCAAGGTATAATATAAAAAAAGAAAAAATGCTTGGCTATTAGCACACCCCGGACACTTCATACAAACAACTTCGTTTTACACAGACACTACACATTGACGTTATCGTACACGCGCATCTGTGTGTGACGTCTGACGCCATACGATTGAAGACGAAAGTAAGACCGATGTGGGTAAACCTAGCTCAGCCGCTGGTGTGAAGCGGAGAGTTGCCGTTCTATACGTAATAAAGAAAACTACCCTTATATTGCGGTAGTCAAATTTTTTTTTTTTAGATTTGCCGCAGATAGCGACAGGTTTTTTTTTAATTTTAATCTACCAACGGTAGTCAAAAACCTTTCATAATTTGGACGTACTTAATTTTATTTTCGTGTTTAATTTTCTATTGAATAAGTCAAAATTCGTGAAGTTTGAATTTACCCATTCAGCATCTTATACTTTATCACATATCTGAAGTTTTCAAATGTAACATAAATACAGCTCATTAAAATCGATCATTTAATTGCATGAGGGCGAGGCAAAACAATATCCCATACAAACGCAGATGACTTTTATATCTTCTTTGTATTTAGTTCAGTTGTTATTTACATTATTAAACCGTCCTTTAAATACTACCTTTGCAGGCATACATAAGTTCTGCGATTTTTGAAGTTAAGCAACTTTCGCAAAGGCCGGTCGTAGGAGTTTGTCCCGGCTGCATTAGCAGTCGTTAATAACCATCAATACGTACTGGGCCTGCGTGATGGTTTAAGGCCCGATCTCCCTATCCATCCATAGGGAAGGCCCGTGCCCCAGCAGTGGGGACGTTAATGGGCTGATGATGATGACAAGTTTTAAAATACACATTACATGAAACTTAAATAATAAATATCAACATATTTGACTTAGCTAAGGGTACCCATATGTATTAGCTGTATTTTAGGTTGGGTTAGGTGAGGTCAGGTTTATTAAAACTGAAATGAAATGAAAACTGAAAAAGGTATTTATTTGCTTAATTACATAAATACAGAAAATGAGTCTTCCCAGTAAGTAAATAAATTCATTTTGTTGGGAAATGACTCGCAACTTCCTCCTAACCTTATAAATGTATAAATCTACTAATAAGTAATCAAATAATTTACTACTTAAGATAAAACTAATAAAATGTGTGCGTACGTGCGTGCGAGCGTGCGTGCGTGCGTGCGTGTGTGTGTGTGTGTGTGTGTGTGTGTGTGAAAGTAAATTACATGTAAATTACAAGTTACAAGTGTCATTATTTATTTCACAAGTATATTCTACAATCCCTGTATTATTTAAACGTACTTGTGACTAACTTGTAGCTTGTGAACGTGTAAACTGGTCTATAATGTAGGTATCAAAAAGGCTTGACTTTATAAAAGACCTATTTTTAGCTTACAATGATATCATCGTTCGGCGAATAACTGCTATAGGTTCATATTGTCAGTTATCTTCAAGTCTCCACCAATGAGAATGCAAGAAAAACGCGTAGGCCGCTACGACCCACGCTCCTAGGAGTGGCTACGTCACTGCTACGCGCTACGGATCATGCGGCAGTAGCTACGCTTTTGGAGCAAACGACAGGCCAACAGCGCGATTTGAATTGATGATAATTTTAACTCATTTTTGACATTTTAGATAACTTTTTTTTTATTAAAATGATAATGATAATTTATTTGCTAAGATAATATTGATGACAGTATTGTTTATTTGTTAGCACATCATTTTAAGTCACATAATGTCACATGCAAAATTATTTATTTTATACTAAGTACGTCACATTAACATTCATTATTATAAGATACAGTAACCCATTATCGTGATAAAGACTGAAATTTGTATATTTTAAAAATATCAAAATCAGCTATTCGTAAAACTCCCGCACAACTTCCTTAGGAAATTATTCTTGATTAGGAAAAAAAAAGTTTATCCACTCACAAGTAACACTATCTATTCTTACTCCTTTAATGCACTATCACATCTATGTTTTCCTATAACAAGACACTTATGAAACTTTAAAGATTTATAAAGGCATATAATTTAATTAATATATTATTCAAAATTGTTTTTGTAATCGTGTGAGAGATTTATGATGCGGAAATTAACATACGCACATACAATCCGGCTCTTAATCTCTAACCGGGTTGACAGGCATAAACAATCAGAAGACAACTTGCTGCCACTTTTAAGTTATGATGATATTTGGGAGCCATAGGAAATATCTAAAAAAATTAATAGGTATTGTATAATCATTCAAGAATGTATGCAATATATATTTAAAGCCAAATTTTCATTGCGAATTGCGAATGCACCAAGGTTCATGGTGAAGAAATACATGAATACCTTAACATGCCAACCGTCTCTGGAGAGATCAAGAATTACCAGAAGAAACATCTAGAACGATAACCCGATCTTCCGAATCCCCTCTGTAGTGTATGTCTAATAAAGACGTACATACATTATTGGCCCCGATTCCTGCAGACACCTCCCTCCTAATTTTACTTTAAGTTATACCTGTCATTTTCTTATCCGCCGAAAAGGAAAGGGACGGGTGATTGACAATTCTCAATTTTGGGAAGAATGAGTAAATTAATGAATAATCCGGGCGAATCAAAAGGTATCTCGCTCGCTCGCAAACCATTGGACGTGAGCTGTCAACTTAATTCTATAGGGTTATTGGCCAATGTAAAATTTTTAGACGGTTGTTTTAGATTTGTGCTTAAAATTGACGTGTGTTCCATAAATTTTATGCTTGTCGATTACCTGTCCCTTTCCTTTTCGGCGGATAAGAAAATGACAGATATAACTTAAAATAAAATTAGATGGTATTTACAGGAATTAGCACCATTGCCTCGTGTGTACGCGCGTAAATGAACAAACGTCAGTATCACGTGAGCAGAGGGCGAGTGTGGACGTTGTGGAATTGGCGTGTGTGCATTGTCGAGCCAGTGAGAATAGGAGTCTCAACACCCTCGCATCAGAGCTTTTGGATGCATCTGCTATTAGATTATATTTTTGAATAATTGCGTACCCCAAGCAATGAGAAAATAGGTAATTATGACGTTAAATTTGAACAGCGCCAGCTGTTTTATTTTCGGAGAACGTAGCCTTTAACGTCCCTCATTGAGTTGATTGTGGTTATATAAAAAGAACATTATTTTTATTTATGAAAGTTCTTTGAATGTAGAAAGTGCGCTATTTCATATTTTTTCCCAACATAATTCACTCAGAGCATGCTCTGGGCCGAGGTTTGCATCGCTGAGCCAAGAGAGACTTCAATTTTTCCGGACAACTCACTTTGTGGTTGTACCACAGAAACATAATAATATATTATATTGAATTCGAAACGTCGTTTAAAAACTTCTTTTAAAATACAAACCTTATTGTTTAACTATTGTGTTTAGAAATCTCTGTCTTATGAGGTTAAAGAAATTAGGTTTAAAATGTCGTTCAAAGCCAGGATGTTTCAAAGAAAAGCCAGCTCAAGAGTAAACCGGCGAGCATGAAGTCTTTGATGAGAGAGGAAGAAGCTAAGGTGGTGAGTCAGAATCGTAGTAAGTGAAATTACGTACTCTTCTCGCTCTGTTTGTAAATCGACTTTTAAGAAGCACCTTAAAGGTTTGTTTGTGGAGAAACAACGGGCGTCCTGGTGGTAAAGCATCCTGTTTCCCAATATTATAATTATGTACTGATACTTTTATTATTCACCTTACGTATTATCTTTATCGTTTATAACTGTGCTGTTGCAGTGTTATTACCTATTCTCTATTAATATTTATGTTTATGTATACCTAATATATAATATGTTTATATACATTTTGTTTATATATGTAACTCTATCTGATATACCTAAATTGCTTATTTGCGCTATGAGTCATGTCAGCTTCGCGGGATCCAACAGACGGAAAATTAAGGAGCGACTGAAAAACAGCGTCTGTTTCTTGGGAAATAGACACAATGCTGAGTTCGTGTCCTATTCACTGCTATGCCACATTATGTACTGAGTTTTAAAAATTGTTTTATGATATTTTGTTGTTTTTACTCTGTTTTTAACACTTTGTATGTAATGTGTCACAATTTGTTGAATAATCATTTTCTCTCTCTCTCTCTCTCTCCCTAACGGGAAATAGGCGTGATGTTATATGAAAAATATAATAACATAGAATAGAATAGAATATTTCCGAATACATCCCGCTTAGGGATGGTACTAAAAAGTATCGGCGTCCGAAGGACGTAGGTAATATACGATCCCGACGACCCGATCACTCTAGCCATAGAGGCAGCCAATCAGCTCGCGACACCAAACACTTCAGGACCCCGATAACGACCCCGCCGGCGTGGTCGACGATTTCCCTCATTCAGCGCTTATCGCTATCGACCCACTAGGGTCGATTAATCCTTTAAAATATTCTTCCTCTCAGACGACGCCCTGACCCAAGGTTCGCGCCCAACTGAGCACCCTCAGGCATGTTGTCTTAAACGTTGTACCGGGTGAGAGCCTTCAGCGCTCCCCATTTGTCCGGCCAAGTAGTTAATGCCGTCTGCGGCAAATCTACAATAAGTCACGTCAAAAAAAGAATAGAATAGAACTCATTTATTTTAGATATAAGTAGGTATAGGTACACAGTAGGAGTGAACATAGTAATTAAACCTTATTTCTAAAAAGGGACGTCAGCTCAGCAATATGTTGTGACACTCCGACATCGAGAGAGCAACGCAGATTTTCAGCTGTGCCCCAAAAATACAAAAACATATATTAAAAAAATAATAAAAAAAAATGCTTTAATCTAAACAATAATCGAACAAATTTAAATTAATTAAATTAACTGTGTCATAGCATAGGTGGTTACTATAATCAATGTAGGCCAAATTATTACTTCTATAATTCTAATTTATCAAAATAACTTATGATATTTATGTGCACGAAACGTGACTAGATATCTACAGTCCGCGGTGGCCCGTGCTGCTCTATAATGCATAGAAATGAAAATGTTTAAAATAGAACAAAATAAAACCTGAATTTTGCGAAGGAAAATTCCACTTCATACTCGTATTAACTACGAATCATCCCCCTCAGTGTTCGTTACGGTGTCTCTTTATTTTTTCTGCTTACCTTGGTTGAAAATAGGAGTGATTTTAAGTACCTACGTATATATAATATAAACAGCCTATATATGTCCCAATGCCGGGCACAGGCCTCCCCTCAATCAACCGGATGGCGTATGCAGCATACTCCACCACGCTGCTCCACAGCGGGTTGGTAAAGGTGTTTTACGGCTAGTAGCCGCGACCAACGGCTTAACGTGCCCTCCGAAGCATGAAATCATCTTATATTTCAGACAATCAGGTGATTCAAGCCTGTAAAGTCCTTACCAAACAAATGACAGTCTCACAAAGTGATTTCGACTATGTCCCTATCGGAAATCGAACCCGGACCTCCCAGATCTTGAGCCTAACGCTCTAACCACTAGACCACAAAGGCTTTTAGCTACCTACGTATGTATTTTATAAGTTTTATATATATTTCTAAGATCATTTTTCCCGTATGAAACTGATATAAAAATAATAAAACTCATACCTACATACATCAAGTTTAGATATAAAGTTTTGGAAAGTCGCGAGTGGCACACAGTAACACGTAACCAGAGTTAATAGAACAACGAAATGCACTTATCTCTCTCTAACACTTATAACAATATCACGCCTGGATCCCCGAGGTGGTAGGCAGAGGTGTATAATATAATACACGCACTCCTCACCAGCATTGTTTAAGAACTATGTAATAGGGGTGAGCCAATTATCTTGGAGCCTATTGTATTGTCTATGGAGGTTTTCTTCTTTAAAATTAAAAAAAAATAGTTCTCAAGATCTCGTTTTTTTTTTTAAATTCTCTTCTTTGGCGTCATGCGACTTGCATATTTGGCATTAATGTAGATTTGAATGTAGAGGATAAAAACTTAGGAAACGTTTACGGAGAAAGGAATTTGGATAGGAACGAAATTTTGAAATAAAGGATCATAAGGTAAGGAATACCAATATACTTACACATAAATAGGTATAAAATAAACATATATTTAACTATAATTTAATATTATTTACATGAATAAATGTGGCTAACAACTTATATATTTGAGGATCATTAGAAGCAAGTAGGACCGAAATAGATGTAGGAAGAGGGACTTTTTGTAATAAAAGATTTTTAAAAAGAAGGGAGTTGTCATGTAGAGGGCAAGCCAGAAAAATGTGGTTAACATGACCAGTATCCAAACCACATTCACAGTCACAAGATCTCGTTAGATGGCGCTTATCAACTACGTCGCCGGGCCATTGCCAAGATGCCAAAGATATAAAAAAAACTTGTATTTAATTTAGGAAATAAATAAACAAGACAAAAACTTATGTTTCTATTTTCATCCTCCCGAGACATTCTATTGAGAATTTGTTTTATTTTTTTCATTATTTTTTTATTTCAAAACATAATCAATGTGACATGTACGTTTCATTTTATGACATCAAAAAGAAAAACACAAATAATATACCGTTCCGTTCCATGCAGTAAC
The DNA here is from genome assembly GCF_024362695.1 of Pectinophora gossypiella. Lineage (NCBI taxonomy): Eukaryota > Metazoa > Arthropoda > Insecta > Lepidoptera > Gelechiidae > Pectinophora > Pectinophora gossypiella. The sequence continues at coordinate 1,588,875 of NC_065422.1, forward strand.
ATACCAAGTTCAGTGCCATCCAGCAGCTAGGATAAAAATTTATCAATTAAATAAAAAAAAACCCCATTATCTATTATCGAAATATGAATTCAAACTCATAAAAGGCCTTTTGGCGGGAACGGGAACGGGACACTTGCTTTCTTCATTGAATAAGCTAAATAATTAATACGAAGTGGTGTTTTGTGGTTAATGATCGCATTAAGTTAGTCGGAAAACATTCGCGACCGTGTTATTATATCGGAATATTCAATCAACAAAGTGTACCTATCTATTTTCGCTTCGCGCCAACAAGCCGCTTGAACATAACTCGAAAGTTTATGCGGACTTTTGAGTTAAGTCTGCTACGGATGCGGGGGCTTAGGTTTCATCATTCATCGTCATCACCTTTCATCATTTCATTCATTATCAAAAAAAAAATACATAAGACATGGCTGTATGGACATAGTTCCTTTTGCCTAACCCTTCGGGGAAGTAAGTCATAGTAAGTAAGTATATTGTACATATGGTGGCGCGATGTCCGTACTTCACTCAATACTCAGGTCTCACAGAATACCAGCGTCGCGGCTCACGCCGCGGCAGAAGCTGAGTGAGGACCTTTTATACGGGACACCATCCACTACACATGGGTAAACCGACATGACGTCACATTTTAATTTAGGTATAAGTTTCTATGTTCGTTTTCCATGTTTCTATATAGAAAATATTTCGTGTGTGCGTTGACTTCTGATGTGATGTCATTATAATGTATATATATATATATATGTAATCCGTGTCTGTGGTGTCCTAAATAATAAATGTTTCTTTCTTTCTTTCTTTCAAAACCAAAACAAAAAAAATCAAACTCATAAAGTTGAATTCAGTGGTGTAGAGCGGGCTCTACCGGCCGGGATTCGAATCCATAACACTATGATGTACTAAATAAATAAATAATGTAAGTTTCAAAATCATTATAATCATCAGCGTTATCCTGTTTTTCCACACGAGCAGTTTACCTTATCCCAATATTTGATAAAATAAAAATACTAAGTACATAAGTGGTTCTGATTCGTGTACATACCATCTGATTGTCATACCTGTCATTTTCTAATCCGCCGAAAAAGAAAGGGATGGGTAATCGACTGGCATAAAATTTATGGGACGCGTCAATTTTAGGCGGAAAACAAAACCTTCAACTTTATGGTTGTATGGCAACCGGTCGAAACAAAACCTTTCCAAAATTTTATATTGACCAATAACCCGACAGAATTAAGTTGACAGCACACGTCACAAGATGAACTAAGTACCCACGCCTCACCGAGCTTTCTGTTAGACCAACGTGATAGGTGGTGAGCCGTATTGTGTTAGTGAAACATTTTTCCAGTCTTAACTAGACTAATAAAATTAAATTAATAGTTACATGAAAATTTACAGTAAGAACTTCAGGGTAGTATTAATAAACTAATCTCAGCTGAGACTGCCCTCAAGATCATGCTCAAGTTCCTGTTTTTATATGAGAACTGTCACATTGACATGATGTTGAGGGCAGTCTCAAACCTGAGATTAGTTTATTTATACCACCCGCGAATTTTTAACCTCTGCTGTTCTTCTGGTTTCACGCAGGCCGCCCTAGTGGGTAGTGCCAGCCGCCCGCCCAAGCGTTGGGCGGTTATAAAGGCCGGACGACAATCACTAGTCACAGTGCGAGGTTACGCGCGACCGTGCGCGGTGCAGACTCTGTGTGTGTATCCCGATTTTTCGCAACTTCAGGTAAGTTTTTAATTTTTAATATTCTGCCTTTAAAAGCAAGGAGTTCGGATTAAAAGATGTGAAAGGAGTTTTTAACGTGTTTTTAGAGTTGGTACGGAGTTTTTAGATAAAGTTTCATGTTTTTTTTTGGAAAGTTTTAGCATAAGTACGTTGGATTTTTGTGCAAGTTAAAATAATTTAATATTTGCGTCTAAAATATTTTACGGAAATACAGCAATGATATTTTTATTATTAGTTACCTTTTTATTAATTATTACTATGTCATGAATTTTTATTATAAAATTATTAATTCGAAAAATTTATAAATTGTTAATATTTATTATAATATTATTTACTATTACGCTACGTAAAATTTTCGTAAATTAACTTTTTTTTAAATAACAATTTAAATCAACAAATATTTTTAACGCTTGTATAATAACGGGACAAAAATACAAACTTGAGTATAATAATGTACTTATAAATGAAAAAAACTTTTTATTTTTTATCACACAACATGACACAAAAATTAACTGTTTAATACCTAAAATCAAAACCTCTGGTAATATGAAACACTATACAAAAAAAAGCATAATGCAATACACTGAATCTCTAAACCTACAATATTTATTAGAATTTCGAAATTGATATTATTTAAAAATACACCTTTATTTAGTGCACTAATTCACCAGCATTTCCGAAGTGCACTCCGATCTAGGGTCTAAGGTATCTAAGGTCAAGGAGTTTTGAATACGATCTCTAAAAAGGATTCATGTCATTATGGCATACTAATATGCGTTGTACTTCTTGACTTGGCTGAATGGACTATGTTCCTTTTGCACCACGGGCAATTTAAAAAAAATAAAAAATGGTGTTCTTTATTATTACTCCTAGCTGAGTAGATAATTTATACGTTAAAAAATAATATTTAGGTTATGATTAACACTAATTTTCTCAATGGTTATAATTTATACTAATTAATTTTAAGTACACAAAAAATGTATATACTTGAATTATCTAAAATACAAGAAAATTCTTGATGAGCGTGCTCAACGAGGGACCATGACAGAACTTTGAGGTTCTAACTTCATCGGGAGCTCGCAAAAGTTCTCAAATCCATCATAAATCCATCCTAAACTTTATTATAAAAAGTATACTTTTATAGTATTATAAGAATTATAATGTTAATCAAAATAGAGTTTTACGGAGAGACTTATTAATTCGTATTATATTAATAAATGCGAGAAATACTTATTGAAATAGGCGTTACTTATGTATGTAAAAAAAAATACCGGCCAAGTAGTAAATGCCATTTGCGGCAAATTTACAATGACTCACTCTAAAAAAACAATGAAGAAATGAAAAAATAAAATTAAATTATTTATTTAATTTTATTATAATCTTGTATAATATATCCTAATTCAAATAATTATGTGAAAGGTATATACGGTATATTATGTTTATTTCATTTGATATTATAAGAATTATCATTATTTACCTGTTTATTACAATATTAAAATACACATCATATATCTAAGTAACTCTATTACTAACGCATTATTTATTTATTGGAAGCTTATAGACTATTACTGATAGAGTATCCACAAATAAGCTGCAAGTTGTCTTTGATTACTTGTGGCTCTGCCCACCCCATTAGGGATTACGGGCGTGAGTTTATGTATGTATGTGTATGTATCCAATTTTCCTGTAGGTACTTACTACATTATCTGCCTAGCGTTATCCCGTGTTAACAGGGTCCGCTTACCTAACCTGAAGGTTCAACAGGTCCAGTTTTTTTTACAGAAGCGACCGCCTTTCTGACCTTCCAACCTGGGAAGGGAAAACTAACCCAACACAGGTTAGGGAAATTAGATTTCTTCAGGATGTTTTCCTTCACCGTTGAACACGTGATAAACATTTACAATCCAAACATGAATTCAAAAACAAATTTGAAAATCTTTTTTTTTTATTTATTGTTGAAAACATTTTACATAATGATACAATTGAATCGCATTGCTAAACCTTGCCGGTTTGTCTCAATGCAATATTCCGCTATTGTTACAGTTTGTACTTCAGAAGTATACAACTAATTGATTATACTATTCAACAAATAAAGTACACATGTCAAACGCCAAACGCATACATGGACAAAAGAACCGGTAGAATAGGTACATATAATATAACATAAATAGCCTATATATGTCCCACTGCTGGGCACAGGCCTCTTCTCAATCAACCGAAGAGGGTATGGAGCATACTCCACCACGCTGCTCCACTGCGGGTTGGTGGAGGTGTTTTTACGGCTAATAGCCGGGACCAACGGCTTAACGTGCCCTCCGAAGCACGGAATCAACTTACTTTTTCGGACAATCAGGTGATTCAAGCCAGAAAAGTCCTTACCAAACAAAGGACAGTCTCACAAAGTGATTTCGACAATGTCCCCATCGGGAATCAGACCCGGACCTCCAGATCGTGAGTCTAACGCTCTTACCACTAGACCACGGAGGCTGTTAAGTTTAATTATTGGCCAGTGTTAGTATTCGAACCTGCAACTTCACAGTGAGTGTGAAGCGTTCTTTCAACTGGGTTACCACGGCACACGGTTCACTTATTACATCACCATCCCCCTAGCATAATCCTGTTTTTCACAGGGTCCGCTTACCTAACCTGAAGATTGCGATTTACAAATTGGGACCCAAGATGTCACTTAGAAATAAATTTAAAGAAATTAATATTTTAACTTTGGCATCACAATATATCTTTGAAAACTTAATATATGTAAAAAAACATATAGGATTATTTGCAAAAAATAGCGATCGGGACATTGTTATTTATTTATTTTATTTATTTATTTGTACAAAATGAAACAGACACAAGAAACATACAAAGAAAACAGATAGTACAGGCAAGCTTATTTCTAAACAAAGAGATTTCTTCCAACTGACCTACGTGACAAGAGAGACCCGGTAATACCCGGAATAAAAATAAACTTGCTTTACAAGTCAGTCGATTACATAAGATTACTAAATCTTTTAAGGGGCAATGTATACGTTTTTACAATAAGATTCCCATTGACATTCAGAATTTGCCTTTCAACTGCTTTAAGACAGTAGTTAAACAAAAACTTTACAAAAAAGGTTATTATAAAGTTAGTGATTATTTAGAAGATATGAATGCTTGGGATTAACTGTCTGAGAACTGATATTAGGCAGCTAAATTACTCAATTGTATATCAATATTTTATGTTTATTTTTATTTATTTTTAAAGAATGTCTAGGGCCCTGTGCCGAGGTTTTTCTTGCAGCTTCTTTTCCCCGGCTATACAGGTTGTGAGAAGCTGCAGTAGTTTTAGGCGGATGAGACGTTCGTTATGTAAAAATTGACGATTCAAAGTGTAACTATGTTACCTACTGAATAAAGATATTTTTGAATTTGAATTTGAATTTGAAGAATTGACAGGTCCGGTTTTTTACAGACGCGACTGCCTGTCTGAACTTCCAACAGGTTAAGTCACATACCTCCGAAAATGCGTTTCTCGGGAATGTGGTTTCACCTTGTTTTCCTTCACCGCTCCCTACACTTATTGCAACTCACCAAAAGTAAACAACGCCTAAATAATTTTTAATTTTTATTAGATTATTTATTATCATCATCATCAGCCCATTAACGTCCCCACTGCTGGGGCACGGGCCTTCCCTATGGATAGATAGGGAGATCGGGCCTTAAACCACCACGCGGGCCCAGTGCAGATTAATGGTTATTAACGACTGCTAATGCAGCCGGGACCAACGGCTTAACGTGCCTTCCGAAGCACGGAGGAGATCGAGATGAAAACTTTTTTTGTTTTGTGGTCACCCATCCTATGACCGGCCTTTGCGAAAGTTGCTTAACTTCAACAATCGCAGACCGAGCGCGTTAACCGCTGCGCCATCGAGCTCCTCTAGATTATTTTATTATATTAAAAAATATTATTATTAGACTGTAAGAAGCGGGAGACCTTCGCCCAGCAATGATACATTAATAACAAGACAAACATACTAAAAACAATATTAAGTCCATCCTGCTTACATAATTCAACCGTCACAGAAGTGAAAACGCATAAAAATTCAAATAAGTATTCAAAGAAAAATGAATATATAAGTATTTATTCAATATTCTTTATGGGATTAATCTATTTGAATCAAAAGCGTGACCCAATAGGCTCATAAGATATACTATGAGTTAGGGTAAAACACTACGGAATGCGCATTGTGATGAATAACATAACACATCACGCCTGTATCCGTAAAGCGGTAGGCAGAGGTATAGTAACGAAAACTTTGAGGGATGATTCAGACCATGATTCTGATTTCAAATGTATGGAACTGAAAATAATAAAAAAAACTTAAGTTTTCATGAATTTTCCGACAGGAAATTCCACTTGATATCAACTCAGAATCATGGTCTGAATCATCCTCCTCGGTATTCGTGATGGTTTTACTGAATTCGAGCTAAAATTCCACTTGATATTAATTCGGAATCATGGTTTAAATCATGACCTTCAGAATTCGTTACGCGGTCACTAACAGCTATGATAATCGCCCCCTCCGGGTCAGCTTTTAGGTCGTGAACGTTATTATAGGTGGTGAACCGTATCGCCGTCGATAATGGTCGAACAAACTGTATTACTAGTATTGAGTTCGAAAACGAATGTTGTAGTAAGCCAATCTTTAAAACTAAATTAAAGCTGTTTTTATTGAAGTCATTTGATGAACATATTGAATAGTTGGTAGATTTGTAGCATTTAAGAATTAAGTTTAAAACTTGCTGTAATAGATATAAGTAAATAAGTAATGAGTGCATGATTTCGCCAACAAACTGTCTTTCAGTTTGGCGAATGTCTTTAAAATTGTAAATGGTCTTATATTGTTATTAAATAAATTAAATAAATAAAAATAAACTGAAAACTGCACTTAAGATAAATTAATACCTCATTGGTATAAAAATTAATAAATTAAAATACCTACCTCTCAGCGGGCCTAGCACCTTTTTTTGGATGTGACTTATTGTAGATTTGCCGCAGATGGCATTAACTACTTCCGGACAAATGGGGAGCGCTGAAGGCTCTCACCCGGTACTACGTTTAAGACAACAGGCCTGAGGGTGCCCAGTTGGGCGCGAATCTCGGCTCCGGGCGTCGTCTGAGAGGAAAAATATTTGAAAGAATTAATCGACCCTAGTGGGTCGATAGCGATAGGCGCTGATTGAGGGAAATCGTCGACCACGCCGGCGGGGTCGGTATCGGGGTCCTGAATTGTTTGGTGTCGCGAGCTGATTGGCTGCCTCTATGGCTAGGACCTAGCACCGTAAGCACGCGACTCTTTCTCGCCGCGACAGAGATCGTCTGTCTCTTTCTGTGCAGTACTGTGAGAGTGTGACGGGTGACGTATGTCGAGGCGAGAAAGAGTTGCGCGCTTACGGTGCTTAGCCCGCAGGTTACTGCAACTGGTCTTTTTATGTAAGGTGGGTAAGACCGTCTAGTGCCAATAACTTCTGATTTTGAATAACTACAGTCCCAAAAGAGCTAGTCCTAGATAAAAACCATAGATGGCGCTAGGATGATTAGTTTGGACAATGGCCCCGATTCCTGCAGACACCGCCTAATTTTATTTTAGGTTATATCCGTCATTTTCGTATCCGTCGAAAAGGAAAGGGACGGATGATTCACAGCTCTTAATTTTAGGAAGAATGAGTAAATTAATGTGTCGGGTTATTGACTGACGTAAAATTTTTAGACGGTTGGTTTAGATTTGTGCTTAAAATTGACGTGTGTTCCATAAATTTTATGCTTGTCGATTACCCGTCCCTTTCCTTTTCGGCGGATAAGAAAAGGACAGATATAACTTAAAATAAAATTAGATGGTATTTACAGGAATTAGCACCAATATCAGTCCTGCAATTTTTTTTTTACCATTTCGCGCTCCAGACTGCAGTGGCCAGTGGCGGATTTTTAATCAAAAAAAGTGGCAAATCGGAAAATTTTCAGGATTTTTTCTGAACGCTTAGGTTATTTATTGATCCATTAATGTATTTATTAAATATAATACAGGAATATAGCTTTTATTTCTAATTTATACCAGTTCAAACTTACGTATCTCTGTACCTTTCCTCTTCTTAACACCTTCCGGTAGCTATAAAAGTCAAATAAGGTGTCGCAAATCGCAATTAAGCGATCAAGGAAACAGTTTAAGGTTTAAGGGAGATTAAAGACTTATAAAATGATTACAAGGTCTGTAAACGACTGTCAATTTATAACCGGAATTATACCCCACAGAACATCAAGGATCAAATGATTTTTTTCTCAAAGACACAAGAAAGTTGAAATATCCTTAAATGATTTTTGCTTTTATAGCACGCAACCGTGCTTAGGGGAACTCACAATGAGAAATAATAATATCAAATAAAACTGACTCGGACGAGACTTGAAACCGCAGTTCCTGTCAAGCCGCTACCTAAAATAAAAATAACATAACATAAACAGATATACGTCCCGCTGCTGAGCACAGGCCTTCCCTCAATCAACTGGAGGGGTGTAGCAAATTCCACCACGCTGCTCCACTGCGGGTTGGTAATCTCTCTCTCTATTTAAGAGCTGCGCTCTTGTCGGTGGAGTAATCGCCCCCATTTTCATTACTCCATAGATAGGGCGTGTAGAACGGTGGTTGCCCCAATCGCAGTACACCGACCAATTTCTCAATCGATGATGTTCTAGTTAGAGCCCTACCAGAATCCATTTCTTCGGCCTCCAAGCAGTACTGATACCGCTGCTGCCCGGCATCAGGGGTTGGGGTCGGGTTGGTAATAAAAATTAATAAATTAAAATATCCTTCACTTATACCAAAGAATAGTTACTACGTGTAGAATGGACACTTTCCGCCCCGCACCAATTAGTATCGGCCGCCGAGCTAGATTAACCTCACCCCCGCTCGGTCTCACTTTAGTCTTAAATGGCCGAAAGCTGTTAAGGAGTAAGGGAGCGTGCCCGAATATCTGTCTCGCTCACACTTAGACGGGGTGTCACACAATAAGAATAAGGTTTTTGTATGGAGTGTCCGAAATGTGGCCCGAGCCTCTGGTCTTTCTTTATCCCGGCCGCGTGCCGGCAATATAAGGAAAAGGTAAAAAAAAAAATTACAAAATAAAATCGGCCTATCGTCCCAAAAAAAATTTGTCGACGTTAATGTACCTAATGCTTTTTTGTGAGAAATAATTTTGCTCGTAAGCTTATACGTAACATGGATTCTGCATATATTCTAGTCTCAAAACACGCAATTCATCTTATAGAGCGGTTGCAAATTCAATTCGACGTATTATAAAAAAATGGACGAAATGCACTTGATAGATTCTAATAGGATTTCTGTAAGTAGCTTACAAGACCTTTATAGTCATTAAGTTGTTGAAAACAAGTGGAGTGCTGGGCAAACCAAGTTAGTAGTCGACGGAAGTATAGAAAAGTCTAAAAAGTATAGCAAAAAGTAACAATCGTCGCAATTTTTTTGTTGTTGTTTTATTGACGTGACTTATTGTAGATTTGCCGCAGATGGCATTAACTACTTGGCCGGACAAATGAGGAGCGCTGAAGGTTCTCACCCGGTCATGAGTAGCACCAATGAGTTATTAATATATCTTACGTTGGCTTTTCACTAACACAGGTGACTCAAGCCGTGGTAACCCAGTTGAAAGAACGCTTGACTATCACTGTAAGGTCGCAGGTTCAAATTCAGCACGGACCTAAACCTATGATTTTCGAAATCGTTTTTCGAATTCTTGTTTAGATCATAAAATGATTATTGCGTGCTCAGCGGTGAAGGGAAACATCGTGAGGAAACCCACATACCTGAGAAATGCGTTTCGGAGGTATGTGACCTAACCTGTATCGGGCTGGTTTTCCCTTCGCGGGTTGGAAGGGCAGAGAGGCAGTCGCTTCTGTAAAAAAAACCGGTCCTGTCAAATCATCAGGTTAGGTAAGCGGACCCCGTGAAAACGGGATAACACTCGGGAAATGATGATGAGTTGTCTCGACCATTAAAGACAGCTCACCACCTATCACGCTGGTTTAGCAGAAAGTTCCTTCTTCTTCTGTCATGTGGGTTGTGAGGCGAATTACCAACCACATCAGCCCTGGTGTCAGGGTTATTATTGAGCCACCGATACCCCTGACATGGCTCATGTAACGGTACTTACATCAGTAAGTAGTAACCGGGACCAACGGCTTAACGTTACTTTTTGGACAATCAGGTGATCAGCCTGTAATGTCCTAACCAAACTAGTGATCACAAAGTGATTTTTATGATATGTCCCCACCGGGATTCGAAGCCGGGAACTCCGGGTTGTGAGCTCAACGCTCAACCACTGGACCACGGAGGACGCTAGAAAGCTCCGTGTGGCTTGGGTAGTTAGTTCATCTTGCGATGGATGTACCTCTATGTATAAGAATCCCTGTTCACCCCAAAGGAGATCGCAGGCGCGAGGCAAACACATAACATAAGTTGTACCTATAAAAGGATTGAACTTTCCCGATCAAGGTGTCCGATAGATGAACAATATCATTTTATAAAGAATGCAATGGACTGCATGTAACACGATCTTTGAAAAATGCAATAAACATTCAAAGAAATGGTTAAACATAAAGGGAACGTCCCGACACTCGATAGCCTTTATGCATCAGTTCAATATCGAAGTAGGTGAGTTTATTGAAATATAAATCCACGTCCATGGACCATAAGGTCCGACCGGGAAACCACTGGGCCGGACAAACAAAACAAACACCCACACAAGGGGGCATAGGCGTATCACCAGCCCATTAACGTCACCACTGCTGGGGCACGGGCCTTCCCTATGGATGGATAGCGAGATCGGGCCTTAAACCACCACGCGGGCCCAGTGCGGATTGGTGGTTATTAACGACTGCTAATGCAGCCAGGACCAACGGCTTAACGTGCCTTCCGAAGCACGGAGGAGCTCGAGATGAAAACTTTTTTTTTGTGGTCACCAATCCTATGACCGGTCTTTGCGAAAGTTGCTTAACTTCAACAATCGCAGACCGGGCGCGTTTACCGCTGCGCCACCGAGCTCAGGCATAGGCGCATTAGGGCTAATTCTCATTATGTCAACCGACTCGCAAATGGACTACTTCTCATTATGGCAACTTCTCATTTTGGCTACTTCTGATCAGGGCTACTTCTCACTAGAGCTACTTCTGAAATTTCGGGAATGTTTATTAAAATAAATACTGTCTTTAGGAAGGAAAGGAAACGTTCCTATTAACGACTCATCATCTACGTACAGGTAATACAAAATCGTTTCATGCGCAAAGCCACAAGCCAAAGCCAGGAGCTCCGTGGTTCCTTCGCAATGAAAATCTGCACATTGACGTAGGTCTGCCAACCATTGCCCAATGGCTCAAATTAGCTTCAAAACGTTTTTTCGATTCTGCTCCGCACCACCCAAATCCCATGGTAGTTACGGCTTCCGAATACATCCCGCTTAGGGACGGTACTGAAAAGTATCGGCGTCCGAAAGATGCCGACGACCCGATTACTCTAGCCATAGAGGCGGCCAATCAGCTCACGACACCAAACACTTCAGGACCCCGATACCGACTCCGCCGGCGTGGGCGACGATTTCCCTCGATCAGCGCTTGTCGCTATCGACCCACTAGGGTCGATTAATTCTTTCAAATATTTTTCCTGTCAGACAACGCCCTGAGCCGAGGTTCGCGCCCAACTCAACTGGGCACCCTCAGGCGTGTTGTCCTAAACGTTGTACCGGGTGAGAGCCTTCAGCGCTCCCCATTTGTCAGGCCAAGTAGTTAATGCCATCTGCGGCAAATCTACAATAAGTCACGTCAAAAAAATAAAATAGGGTCCGCTTACCTAGCTAGGGAAAACCTGTCCAACGTGATAAAATTTTGTCACGGTCGTTTTATCGATTCTGAGAATATAACTTCGACGGTATTGGGTTTAAATTCATGTTTGGATCGCAGATAATTGTTATTGATTTCCAGGATTTACAAGAAAACAAAATAATTTATTTGTTGGAAACAATTTACAGTAATGAAGGTGATTGGAGTCTCCTTTTAGGCGAGTCAGAAGACTCGGCTCTTCCATAAAAGCAAGTTTTACACAAATAAGAAAAAAACAGAGCAAAATAACTTAAATACTTATACATTTCTTTTCAGTATAATATTTATAAGTAAGCGAGGAGCTCGGTCGCGCAGCGGTAAACGCGCTCGGTCTGCGATTGTTGAAGTTAAGCAACTTTCGCAAAGGCCGGTCATAGGATGGGTGACCACAAAAAAAAAAGTTTTCATCTCGAGCTCCTCCGTGCTTCGGAAGGCACGTTAAGCTGTTGGTCCCGGCTGCATTAGCAGTCGTTAATAACCACCAATCCGCACTGGGCTTGCGTGATTGTTTAAGGCCCGATCGCCCTATCCATCCATAGGGAAGGCCCGTGCCCCAGCAGTGGGGACGTTAATGGACTGATGATGATGATTTATAAGTAATAGGGTATGGGGTTTGTTTGTGTATTTCAACGTTTATCTAGCGATAGCCTTATAGACATATTCTTCTCCCCTCGTATGGGTTGTGAGGTGAATTACCAACCTCATCAACCCTGGTGTCAGGGTTAGTATTGAGCCGCCAAAGGCCCCTGACATGGCTCATGTAACGACTACTTACCTACTTACATCAATAAGTAGTAACCGGGGCCCAACGGCTTAACGTGCCTTCCGAAGCACGGAACATCTTACTTTCGGACAATCAGGTGATCAGCCTGTAACTAAGCTAGGGATCTGAAAGTAAGTTTTGTTATATTTCCCCACCGGGATTCGAACCCGAGACTTCCTCCGGATCGTGAGGCTAACGCTTAACCACTGGACCACGGAGGCCGTTATGAAAATAAATAGTACCCTGGTAATGACGTAAGGCCCCCTAATTTTTTTTTTTTTTTTTATTATTTATAACACTTCATAAATTACACATAGATTATTTACAAACATCGCTAAATCTAAACAGGTTTGTCTCGATGCCTTCTTCTTCGGCATTCGCCACGCTTTCACATTATTACATTTAAAGAACTACATTACATGGGTATATGGTTATGGTTATGGTTATGGGTTATTACATGGGTATTAAATATATCTGACGAGGAGTGGATGTATCCAGTACACCTCTGCCTACCCCTTTGGGGATACAGGCGTGGTGTACGTGTAGGAGACATCAATAATTTTTTCCATCATTGGTAAGAAATGTTCCAATTTTATGACAATATTTTATTACCTTCAGTATTCATACCGATTGTCAACTTAATAGAATCAGGTGAATGTTTTGCAGTAGCTGATATTTTTACGTTTTTATTCGAAAACAATAAACATTTACCGCAAAATGGCGGGAACCATTGTAATAATAGGCTTGTTTCCAACTAGTCAAATCAGTTACATTTTACTAAACGTCAAAACGCGTAATTACTACCTATTAGCTTCACAAAATTAATTTATATAATCAGTGAAGTTCATTTAAATAATTTATTTTCGTACTAAATAGAAAAATTGATCCGGCTCGAAGGATTTTAATAAATTAATTTTGTGGAGCAAAAATAAAACTACCATTTTTGTGCATAGATACACAGGAAGTTACTTTTTATCCTTACTACATAATATCATATTTTACAGTTTTGGATACATGTTTGGTTTGAACACTACTTATGGAATTTACTTACTTAATTAAGTATACTTATGAAAAACGTTATAAAATGTCGCACTTATAATTACGTTTTTATTGATTCAAATCGTTAAGCCGTTGGTCCCGGTTATTACTTACTGATGTAAGTACGTAGTCGGTACATGAGTCATGTCAGGGGCCTATGGCGGCTCAGTAATAACCCTGACATCAGGGTTGATGGGGTTGGTAATTCACCTCATAATCCATACGATAGAAGAGAAGATTGATTCAAATTCGTAAATAAGTTCAATAGAAAAAAGAAAATGTTTTTCATTAGTTTTCGACTTGATATCAACTTAGAATCATGGTATGAATCATCCGTCAAAGTGTTCGTTAAGATGCCACTAACAACCTGCATATGTCATTCTATGGCGGTACATTACCGCTATCTACCTACGGGTAGATGAAGCTCAATAGCTTTAGTTAAAATCCCGGTGACTGTCGGCAGTGCAGGTTTCAAAGCTGGCATGCCTTTATCATGGGAAACGTGTGGGCCGTAGTCAACGATATACCTAACTATAATTATACATTACACATAACATTTTAAAATACAGGGCGTTAGTGACTTCGTAAAGAATATGAAAGCAAAAAAAAAAACTTGCAAATCACACATATACATATCAAACGGACCCCAGTAGGATTGGGTCACAACCTGATTTTCTCTTGACCACTGAAACGCATGACGTATTTTATGACCTCTGTGATGACATAAAAAGAATCACAAAAAAAGTATTCTTAGAAAATACATAATTATATGTGTTAGTGACATCGTAACGAGTACTCTAGGGGACGATTCTGAGTTAATATCAAGTGGAATTTTCAGTCGCAAAATTCATTTTTTTTTTATTATTTTCAATTCTATACTTTTGCAATCGAAAATCACGCTTGATATTAACTCTGAATAATGCCATCTGCGGCAAATCTACAATAAGTTACGTTAAAAACGCACACACAAACATCTCTCACCCTAAACGCATATACCTGCTCCGTTCCGTCGTGGGTAAAAATAAAAAGTACAATATTTTGTTTCAAATTCAAATGTAATACTAATTCAATTTGTCATTCATAAATTCAAGTCTAAACTATGTCCGAGGGGGGGTGAGGCAAACCTAGCTCAGACGCTGGTGGGGAGCGGAGAGTTGCCGTTCTATACGTAGTATTATTACTTAACCTATGGTATAGGTATGTAAGACCACATATATCGTTAAAAACTCAGAGATCAGCAAGGGAGGTATTCAATTAAACTTGGAGCCTATTTGACGGCTGATAAATTTCAAACTTTTTCCATTTAGGACGTGATATCGGGAATATTATCGTTCCCATATGCGTTTTCAAAGTCAAACATTTGTTTCAAAGAACTGTATACATATAGAGGTGTTAGTGACACCGTATCGAAAACTTTGAGGGATGATTCAGACCATTATTCAGAGTTGATATCAAGTGGAATTTCCGTCGCAAAAGTATGGAACTGCAAAATAATTAAAAAATACACTAAAATTTTCATGATGGAAAAATCCACTTGATATTAACTTAGAAACATAGTCTGAATCATCCCTTAAAGTTTTCGTTACGGTGTCACTAACTTATTCCCTCATTCAGCGCTTATCGTTATCGACCCACTAGGGTCGATTAATTCTTTCAAACATTTTTCCTCTCAGACGACGCCCTGAGCCGAGGTTCGCGCCCAACTGGACACCCTCAGGCCTGTTGTCTTAAACGTTGTACCGGGTGAGAGCCTTCAGCGCTCCCCATTTGTCCGGCCAAGTAGTTAATGCCATCTGCGGCAAATCTACAATAAGTAAAGTCAAAAAAAAAGTTGTCACTAACACCCTGTATATGTATATAGTACTTTGAAACAAATGTTTGACTTTGAAAATGCATCTGATTCACCCCCTCAGTATTCGTTACGATCTCAGTAACACCCTGTATTATGTATTTATAAAAGATTTTGGGAGCGTACTTAACTATATATATATATATATATATATATATATATATATAACTATAAAATATTAATATTAATATTATTATTGTTATCTTTACCCTTTTTCTACTAATATTTTTGTAATAATGGGTTTACATGCCTATTAACACCAAAATTGGACACCTATTTCTTAATTTTAGACCGTGGCAGTCAAGTTACGAGAACGCTTAACTCCCACTGTGCGGTCGCAGTTTCGAATCCCAGCATGGACCTAGACTAGGGGGGTCAAAAAGGCCACATCAATGTAATACATCTAGCAATAATGCTATATGAGCACAACCCACACGATAGAAGAACATACATACACACATACATACATAAACTCACGCCTATTTCCCACCGGGGTAAGCAGAGACTATAGAATTCCATTTGCTTCGATCCTGACACGCACACGCTTCATACACGCACGCCGGTTCAGAGTAGATCGTATTGAACCTTTTCTAAGGACATCTCCAATTTAGAATATATCTCACGATAGAAGAAAATTGTCGACATAACACATTCACACAGTACAATTGGGCGGTGTTATTGCTCTAGAGTAATTTCTTCCAGGCAACCACGTACCACATACGTAGGCCGCCATTTGCCGTGTACTTAGTTAAGAGTCTTTTTTTAATTACTTCTTTTTATTTTGGTGCAGTAAAGTGTATTTGTATTGTTATACGCACCTACGTTCACGCCTATTTCCCATCGGGGTAAGCAGAGACTATGGAGCCTCGACCCTGACACACTTCTCATACTTCCTCCACGTTCATCAATCGTTTCATAAACACACACTGGTTCAGAATGTACCCAGAAAACAATTACTTAACTAGTCTTGGATACTTACTAACTTTGTTGTAAGAAGTACGCTTCAAACTCCTCAGGTTAAGCCTTTTTCTCTGCAAGTACTTACTTATAATAATGTCTTTGATAATAAACGCTCTATCTCAGCCAGCCACTTGACTTAGATCAACTTACGTAAGTACTTACTTAAAGCAAAAGGTTACTCTAAGTAAGAACGGCCTCTGTGGTCCAGTGGTTGAGCGTTGGACTCACGATCCGGAGGCCCCGGGTTCGAATCCCGGTGGGGGCATATCACAAAATTCAGTTTGTGATCCCTAGTTTGGTTAGGTCATTACAGGCTGATCACCTGATTCCGAAAGTAAGATGATCCGTGCTTCGGAAGGCACGTTAAGCCGTTGGTCCCGGTTACTATTTACTGATGTAAGTAAGTAATCGTTACGTGAGCCATATCAGGGGCCTTTAACGGCTCAATTATAACCCTGACGTCAGGGTTGATGAGGTTGATATTCTACCTCACAACCCATACGATAAGAAGAAGACTTTAAGTACAAATACGGGTCCTCATCTCCCTAGCATTATCCCATTTATCACAGAGTCCGCTAACCTAACCTGAAGATTTGACAGGTCCGGTTTTTTATAGAGGCGACTGCCTGTCTGACCTTCCAACCTGCAAAGGGAAAACTAGCCCAATATAGGTTAGGTTACATACCTCCAAAAATGCATTTCTCGTGTATGTGGGTTTCTTCACGATGTTTTTCCTTTACCGCTGAACACATGATCATAATTTATGAACCAAACATGAATTCGAAAACAAATTCGACAATCATTGGTTTTGGCCTGTGCTGGATTCGAACCTGCGACCTCAAAGTGAGAGGCAAGCGTTCTACCAACTGGGCTACCATGGCTAGTACGGATGCGTGTAATATAAGAATATCAAAGTACTTTTAAATCTTTAATAACTCGCCACTTCCCACTAAGGATAATAAAGATATTCCGATCATGTTACGATACTGTTTTGTAAACAACAATTAAAATTATTTATGGATTTTCAAGAGGATCTTCAGGTTTAAGGAGTGAGCCGAGTAGTATCGCTTTTCATTAAAATGAATCATTCAAGTGTAAGTGATTTGTAAACTTTGAAGTATTTCTCTGAAACATATCTTACCTTTCATGCTGGAAGCAGATTCCTCACCATATTGTGAAAACCGCGTAAGCTTTTGGTAAATCACATTTTTGTAAATCACAAATCACAATGTGATTTATATTGACAAAACCTTGCAATAGACACACTAGTTTCAAAATGTATGCTACAATTTTTCACCTGTAGGCTCTGCACGGTAACCGCACCGCGCACGGCGCGAATGATATCGAGGACTTCGATTAATAGCCGTTTGACATCCATCTACGTAGATAGCATTTATGCAGACACGCATGGAATTCAAAATTCAAAAATATCTTTAATCAGTAGGTAGTATAGCTACACTTTGAATCGTCATTTTTTACATAAGGAACGTCTCATCCGCCTAAGAATACTGTAGCTTTTCGACGACTTGGACGCTTTCCGGAGGGACTGGGCGTAGTACGTAGAGGAAGCATTTGCCCAGCAGTGAGATCTTGTTGGCTAGATTAGATTATTACTATTTTGTATTACTATACATATGATGCGTGTACGATCATTAAATGTCAAAATATTTACAAAGACACGTGCCAAAGAATAGCCATAAGAGCTAAATGGTCGTACACTTAATTCATCAGAGGGTGCTAAATATTAAGTTTAACTATGATCTTAATTTTGAAGTTATAACGCGTTAGACTAAGAGAGACGCCACACGGGCATGCTGTTCCGTTGCGTCGACGCAACGCTGTGATTTCGACATACTCAGTGTCGGGACGCGCGAAGTCGTTACCCGTGTGGTTGTTGCGTTTATATGTAGAACAACGAAACGATGGACCGACAACGCGTCGTGTGGCCTCACACTAAGGTAATTAAAACTTATACATTTCAAAGTTAAGTAAATTAACACCTGCCTTTATGGTTAAGGACGATAGTAACAGCCAATTATATAAAGTTGGTTAACTATAACTATAGGTAATGGTTTGGTGGGCAATAAAAGTTACAAAACTATGACAGTCTCGATAAGATTTCTTGTTGGAATGTGGGTTTTATTACGAGCTTCTAAGTTTGTTTTAAAACAGATCCGTAGTTTTATAAGATAAAGTTTAAATAATAGAACATTAATATTAGATAATACGCAAATCGCAGTTGAGCAGCGTGGTCGATTATGCTACATACCGTCTCCAGTTGATTGAGGGGAGACCTGTGTCCAGCGATGGGACATATATAGGCTGTTTATGTATATTTATATAACAAATATATATCATCATCATCATCACCAGTCCATTAACGTCCCCACTGCTGGGGCACGGGCCTCCCTGGATGGATGGGGAGATCGGGCCTTAAACCACCACGCGGGCGGTTGGTGGTTATTAACGACTGCTGATGCAGCCGGGACCAACGGCTTAACCATATTTTATGTATATAGGCTGTTTAGGTATGTATATTTATATAACACATATATATAAACGCCTATTTCCCGCTGGGGTAAGCAGAGACTGGAATTCTATTTGCTTCCACCCTGTCACACTTCTCTTGCTTTCTCCACATTTTTCAATAGTTTAATACACGCATGCCGGTTCAGAGTAGATCGTACTAAACCTTTTCTAAGGACATCTCCCATTTGATCAAAGTACTTCCTTCAAGGTCTTCCCCTGCCAGCTGATGTTTTTTTTTGTCGTGACTTATTGTAGATTTGCCGCAGATGGTATTAACTACTTGGCCGGACAAAGAGCGCTGAAGGCTCTCACCCGCTACAACGTTTAAGACAACAGGCCTGAGGGTGCCCAGTTGGGCGCGAACCTCGGCTCAGGGCGTCGTCTGAGAGGAAAAATATTTGAAAGAATTAATCGACCCTAGTGGGTCGATAGCGATAAGCGCTGAATGAGGGAAATTGTCGACCACGCTGGCGGGGTCGGTAACGGGGTCCTGAAATGTTTGGTGTCGCGAGCTGATTGGCTGCCTCTATGGCTAGAGTAATCGGGTCGTCGCCCCCTGCCAGCCCTACCACCAACCTTCTATTATTATATTAAGCATATACGTAAAAAATAAAGAAATTCTACGAAGACAAGGGAGGTATCTGAATTTCAA